>NW_020664967.1:44208-44773 GCF_002925995.2 Terrapene triunguis | reverse complement strand
GGGGGGGGGCCGGGGGCGGGCGGAGAAAAGAAAAGAAGGAAAAAAACCGAAAAGGAGGAAAAGAAAAAAAAAAGAAAGAAAAAAAAAAAGGAAAGAAGCTGCTGGCCCCTCCCCCAGCCGGCGTGCGCGCTGCGTCACCGCTACGTGCGGCCCCGCGTCAACGCGCCGCGCCGCGCCCCGGGGCCCAGCCCGCCTACCCCGGCCGCGTTGCCAGGGGCAACAGCGAGACGCGCCCCGCAGCGGCCCCTGCCGGCCTGGAGGGGCGGAGCCAGCCGGCCCCGCGCCACCTTAAGGGGGGGGCCAGTTCCCCAGCCCGCCGAGCGCCCGCAGTGCGCATGCGCGGGGGAGGCTCCTCCCCCGCCCCCCCCCCCCTGACCCGACCCGACCCGACCCGACCCGTGTTTTGGTTCCGCCCACTACCGCGCCAGCCCCCCCACTGCACCTCCCCCGCTCACCCAGCCCCCCTGCTGGACCCCCCCGCTTCCCCACCCCCCACCGCTGCATCTCCCCGGCTCCAGCTCTCCCAGCCCCCCCGCTGCACCCCCCCGCTCCCCCACCCTGCTCC
>NW_020664967.1:15517-34208 GCF_002925995.2 Terrapene triunguis | reverse complement strand
GTGCGGGGTCTGGGAGGGAGTTAGGGTGCAGGAGGGGGGTCCGACCTGGGACAGGGGGTTCGGGGTGTGGGCTCCAGCACCGAGAGGGAGATGAATGCTGGAGGTTTGGCTCAGGGGGGCCAGTGATGCTCCCAGAGCAGACTCTCGGTCCAGCTCTGCTCTGACCAGAGAGTCCCTGAAGGCTGGATTCCAGCTGCAAGTCTCTCCCCCGGGTCTGGGCCCATCCGGGCTCCCCGGAGAGCCAGGAACCCCAGGTGCGAGAGCCCGAGGGCCCCGTCTCAGGGCGGTGGAGCTGCGAGGCTCAGCTTTGTAGAAAGCGGAAGATCCCGAACACTCGGTGTCCAGACATGTGTCCCCTGGACGGGGAGAGGGGAGGCGCATGACCCCTTCAGCCCCAAGCCTCTCCGCTGGGGCGCGCCTTTGGGCCACGGGCGGCTGGGCGAGCCCAAGAAAGCCCAGTTCCCAGCTGCGGCCGGGGGCAACTTCTGGCCCCTGCCAAGCGGGCGGGGGTCTCCGCCCGGGGTCTGAAGAGGTGACAGCTGGCTTGGGGAAAAGCCGCCTCGGGGGGACGTGCCGCTGTGGACGGAGCACTTTCGAAGTGGGGTGTTTCCTTCCCACTTTCCTGGGTTCACCGTCACCGCAATGAAACATTCCAACCCCCCCCCTACAAATTTCCACTCCGTGGATATTTCAACTCTTCATCCCCATTCGAGCCGAAAACTAATTCCGGACGTTGGGATCTCCCACGGGCTGGACGTCCCGGCTTCTAACCCATCCCGGCCACCAGCATCGGTGCGCACGGACCCCATCCCTGGTGCCCCCCGGCCCCCAGGCCATGCCAATGTTCCGCAGTTCACTCCCCTAGCGAGAGCCGCGGGCAGCTGCGCCCACAGCCCATGGCAGCCAAGCGAAGCCAGATTCCACAATGTTTCCCCCCTTATCTCGCTGGGCCAGGGGCAGGCTGACTTGATAAGGGGGGATGTGTCTGTGCCTGGCGGCTGGGGGGGGGGGCAAAGGTTCCTCCGGCCAGTCGGACACATGGGACCCGTTATGTAATCTTATGGGCTTCCATCCTGGCGGCTTGGCTGTCACACCTGTGCGCCGGGGCCCCTGCCCTGGGGACTCCACACAGCAGCTGACCTGGTGCAAAGGTGCTACAGGAGGAGGTGTCCCCCCTACCCCCAGGAAAAAACCCCACGGAGGGAGCCCTGCCCTGCCTCCACAGCAGGAAGTGCTGGGGGCAGGGCAAGGGCAGGAGGGGGCGTGACTGGACCTGCACCCCAAGCAGGGGCCACAATTTAGGGCAAAGTTGGCCAGCACCGGGGCCACACCAGCCCCTGAACGGGCAAGGCACAAGCCGGTCCCTGCCCAGGGAGGAAGCTACGGCTTTGAGTCCGTCCCCCATCCCCGCGGACACCCCGATGCAAAGGCCCTGGGAGCGGCACTGGGCCTGTCGCCGGCGGCACCTCTCTAGCACCCCTGGGCGAGAGGGGGAACCCTGCTCCTGTGTCGGAGGCGGCGGCTATGCCGTGCCCGCTTGCAGGGGGGAAGGTAAACGGAGTCCAGACGAAGTCAGCACTCTTCCGCACGCCCACCCAAAGCAGAGGCCTGCGTTGTGGGGAAACCACCCCGAGAAGAGATGGCTGCATCTCAGCACCAGAGACAGAACTGCTTTCCCATCCCTCCCGGGCAGGGCACGCTGGAAGGGGACAACAAGTGGGGGGAGTTCACCTCCCCCCCACCAGGCTGTACCTGCACTGAGGATAGGCAGATTAATCAGGCTGAGATGCTGAGAACTGGGTGCTGCATAGCCCAGCCTCAGTCCCTCGGGGCAGCCAGTCCAGCCCCCTTTGCCACCCACATCTTTTTAACCAACGTTCGAATGCCTCTTCCCTTACTGGAGTCAATGGGCTGGGAGTCAGGATGCCCTGGGTTCTATCCCTGGCTCTGCCGCTGACCTCGGCCAAATCACTCCCTTGCCCAGTGCCTCAGTTTCCTCATACTGACCTTCCTTTGGAAAGTGCTCTGGGTGAGAAGTGCAGCGTAAGGGGTGGGTGTCAGGGCGCCAGCCAGAGCGAATAGAAATAGACAGTGGGAAGTTACCGGACCTTGAAATACAATTCCCACTGGGGAAGAGGAAGCGGCTACCATCCCTCTCCCAGCATCCAGAGTCTCCTCTCTCCGCTGGACCTTCCTCGGCCTCCTTCCTAGATGCCCGAAGCGGCGCTCGACATGGGGTCCTGGCGTGCGTTCTGCAGCCCACCCAGGGAGCCTGGGCGCGCACAGGCCCCGTGGCCAGGAGGCGAGGCATATGGCTGGAGTATTTATAGCCCTCGCACGCTTCCTGTGCAGAGTGATTCAGAACCAAAGGGGCTGCGTTTGGCTTTACGTGCGAACGAGGAGCTAGAAAGGAAGCCGAAAGCCAGCAGGACGCGGGGATGTTCTGCGTGGGCAGAATCGGTAACAGCAGTGGCAGCCATCTCTGTTTCTGGAGAGCGATCCTGAGGTGTTTTACAAACCGGGATAACCCACCCACCCCCAAAAGGCAGCCACCTCTGGGGTTGGGCCTGGCAGCTGTTTGCACCGGGATCCCTCGCCCGGCGCTGAGATGCAGCCACCTCTGGGGTGAGACACAGCAGCGGTTTGTAGAGCTGTTCCACTCCCCGTTGAAATGCAGCTGCCTCTGGGGTGGGGTACAGCAGCCATTTAAAAGCCTCATACCACCACCCTACAACAGCTTTGGATAAGAAGTGAAGGCAATGCCCATCTCCTGCAGCGGAGGGTAAGGTGTGGCCGCCAGAGCTCCTCTCTGCCAAAGGGACCCTGGGGTCTCTAATAACCAAAGGTGATTCCCTCTTCTCTGCCATTCGGCACGTGGGACTACACAGCGCCCCCTAGGGGCAGTGGTGGGAAGTGCTATATTTTAAGCCCGTTTTCATTGGGTTCTCAGTAGCAATTTCCCATGTGCAGTGTTCTTGGGGCGCCGTTAAAAGTCTGGTTGGCAGCACAGCGGGGCTAAGCCAGGCTGCCTGCCCTGGCTCCGTACGGCTCCCGGAAGCGGCTGGCGTGTCCCTGCGGCCCCTAGGCACAGGGGTGATCAGGGAAGCTCTGTGCGCTGCCCCTGCCCCCATGGCTGGCTCCGCAGCCCCCATTGGCCAGGAACAGTGGCCAATGCAAGCTGTGGGGGTGGCGTGCAGAGCCCCCTGGCCCCTGCGCCTAGGAGCCTGCCTTAGCCCTGCTGTGCCAACAACTGGGAGCTGCCCGAGGTAAGCGCTGCCTGGCTGGAGCCCGAACCGCCTCCCACACCCCAACCCCCTGCCCCAGGTCAGAACCCCCTCCCACACCCTAACTCCCTCCCGGAGCCTGCACCCCAACCCCTTGCCCCAGCCCTGCGCCCCCTCCTGGAGTCCGCATCCCTCACCTCCTCCCGCACCCAACCTCCTACCCCAGCCCTGAGCCCCCTCCTGCACCCCAAAATCTGGCTTCTATGGGCTGAGCCCTGGCGGGAGACTCCTGGCCCAGCTCGGCTTGGCTCAGTCCAGATCCTAGGCTCCGTGCGCTTCCCACAGCGAGTCCGCCCCGGCGGGGTCCTGGGGAAGCCAGAGGACCTGCACGCACCCCCACTTCGCAGTCAGACGTGACTCTCAGTCAGCCAGTAAAACAGAGGTTTATTAGACGACAGGAACATGGTCTAAAACAGAGCTTGTAGGTACAGAGAACGGGACCCCTCAGCCAGGTCCATTCTGGGGCCCAGCGAGCCAGACACCCTCCGTCTGCCCTCACTTCCCGTCCCCAGCCAGCCCCAAACTGAAACCCCCTCCAGCCCCTCCTTTCTGGCCTTTGTCTCTTTCCCGGGCCAGGAGGTCTCCTGATCTCTTTGTTCACCTTTAGCTATTCCCTTGCAGGGGGAAGGGCCCCAGCCATTTGTTCCCAGGATACAGTGTCGGCCATTTATGCACACTGGAGACTTAAGAAATGCATAGGGGAAACTGAGGCACACACACAGTATTCAGAGGAAACATTAAGAACAGTCCCACTTCGTCACAGGAGACCCCTGGCCCAGCTTGGCTCGGCTCAGTCCAGCTCCTAGGCCCAGCCCTGGGGGGAGACTCCTGGCCCAGCTCGGCTCGGCTCAGCCTGGCTTCTACTGGCCCAGCCCTGAGTCAATGAGCCAAACTGCGACAGGGGACTCTGCTGTCAGTGAGGTCCCTTCACTCCAGCGCCTCGGCTGATCCAGCCTCCTGGGGGGCGGTTCAGAACCAACCCAGAGCAAGACCCAGGGGAGGCTGCAGGGCTGATATGGCTCTGGGGGTGGGGTGGAGAATAAACCAGGCTGGGGCCAAACGTCCCCCTGGACTCTGCACTTGGATCCGCGGGGCCGCCACTGGCCTCTCCCCTCTGCCGGGATCTAGACGCTGCCCATCGCTCCTGAAGGAGCCTGTGCCAAGATCAACAGCCGCACTGCGAAGGTCCAAGGGCACCCGGTGCCAGCGGCTGGAGCAGCGTCTCCACGCAGCGCTGACTTCAGGGGGCGGGGTGGGAATTCCTCACAGCGGCCGGTTTCTACCAGGAAAAGGGCTCGGCTCTAGGCTGGCGTCTCGGGGCGATTTCTCACCGTGGGCTGTGGGGGCGGCCGGTCTGGCCCTGGCCACCTGTGCAAAGCGACCGGGCGCTGGAGCCGTTATACCCGGAGAGGACAATCCCCAGAGCCCAGCTCCTGGTCCTTCCCGCCTGGGGCCTTTCAGACGAGGCTCCGCGGGGACATTCCTGGCCCCAGGGGGATTTTCCGAAGAAGGGGGAAGGGGCAGAGTTCTCAGCCAAAATCTCCCCTCCTCTGCTCCCGCCCACCCCCGGGGCTTGGCTGGCCAGGTGGGGACAGGGAGGGCGCGCCTGGGGCGATGTCATGGGCTGCCCAGGAGTTCGAAGCCAAGAACCAGCTTTGCGTGAGAGGGGTGGCACAGAGACTGTCCCTGCACGGCCCCTTGGGCCTGGATGCGACAATGCGGCCGCTCTGCCTCAGTTTTCCCCACCACCATCTTTGGCCTGCTCCAGCATCGAGGTGATCGGGGCCTTCCGGCCGAACCTTCTGGGGTAAGAGCTAATCAACACACCGAGCAAAAGACTCTCGGTCCAGCTGGACTTCACCTCCAGCCCCCTCCCAGCTCGTCCTCTGCCTCACAACTCTCTCCAGGGCTCCACGGCCAGGCCACGCCTCTCCTTCGCTCAAGGGCTCCAGCAGGCCCCAGTCCTCCTACGGTCCTTGGTCCAAGCTGGGCTCTTTGCCCCACATGGGCACCCCCAGGCCCCCGTCTGCTCTCAGTCCCTCTCTGCCGCTGTCCACTGCAAACGACAGACCTGGGAATAGAACCCAGGAGTCCTGACTCCCAGACCCCTCCCCTCCAGACGCCACTCCCTTCCTCAGGTGGGGTCTGTCTAATGGGGGGAGGGGCTACAACTAGCCCCGCCCACCCAGGGCCGGCGCTTCCATTTAGGCGACCGCAAGATTTGGGGGGCAGCATTTTGCCACCCTCGGCTGCAATTTTGCGGCGGGGGTCCTTCCGAGCTCCGGGACCTGCCGCCGAAGTGCCCCGAAGACCGGGAGCGTGGAAGGACCCCCGCCTAGGGCGGCAAAAACCCTGGCACTGCTCCTGCGCCCACCTAGTACCCAGCATCCTTTGCAGCAGCAATCTTCTCAGCCCTGCCGCCTCGGGGAGGGAGTGGCTGCATCCCGACACTGGTGGGGTATCAGGGTGCAGCCGGGGCTCTGGGCACCCGCCCCACAGGGTGCCCAGCGTGGGAGCTGCCGGAGCCGGAGCCGGAGCCGGAGCCGGAGCCGGAGCCGGAGCCTGCAAGCTGGGGACACAGAGGAGGCGAAATGGGGATCTCCAATGGGCTTGATCCAGCGGGCTCAGGTTCCCCAGTGGCTCCCAGTCCGTGACCAGCTGCCCCAGAGACCCAGCTCCGACGCCGGCTGGCTGAAGGTGCCTTGCAAGGCGCGGGGTGTGGCTCCTTGCCAAATCCAGCAGTGGGGAGGCAGGTCCGTAAAATGGGGTTTCATGTGACACCCCCCTGTCCCCAGGGCAGGTCGTTGGGATCCTTCAGACCTAGCTCCGTTAGCTCGACGGCTGCACAGACCCAAAGCCACGCACGGCGCAGCCACAAGAGGGGGACACTGAGCCAACGCTCCGTGGGCTGCCGGGACGTGGCCTCCAGCAGGGGGTGCAATAGAAGGGACCCCAAGGGAGCAGAACGGGGGGCAGCCGGTAAAGCCCCAGAGGAGGGGGGCAGAGACCCGGGCGGGACACGAGGCCCAGAGCAGAGAGCTCTGGCTAAGCCCCCAGGCCACTGCCCTGCTTCTAATACTGGGCAAGCCCCACACCCACGGGGTCCCTCCGAGGGTAGAGCAGCCCCTGTGGGCGCTAGACGCTGCCGTGCTGGGGGCCAGCCAGAGAGAGGGGACGCGGAGGGCAGAGGTTTCCCTGTGGCCGGGCTCTAGGAGGCTACGCCGGGGATCGAACCGGGGATCGGCAGAGTTAGAAGCACAAGCTGCTGCAGCTTGGATCCTATGGGGGCCCGGCAAAGGCACCCAGTGGGTCCCAGCATGTGCGACACCCCCCACTACTGCTAGGTGGCGCTAGCGCCCCAGGAGATGTGCAGGCCCCCTGGTACCTCCGAGCCAGCCGTGGGCACCGGGGAGCAGGAGGGGGGCGGGTGTGCGGAGCCAGAGGCCGGGGGCTCCATCCTGGTACAAGTGGGCGAGGGGCGAGGGGCGACCCTGCGTGGCTCATGCCCCATGGGTGCCAGATGTGGGGCACAGGGGAGCATCACAGCCTGGACGGGGGCCGGAGCGGGACGGCCCGGTGGCGGGTGGTCTCCTCTTGCAGTGACCAGGAGGGCAAAGGAAGACGGGGCGCTGACCTTGCCGGTTTTATCTGCTCTGGCACTGGGCTAGCTCCCCACACCGCTCCCTGTGGGCGGGGGGTGACCTGGTCTGTGACCAGATTGAACGGTTCTTGGGCGCGTTCGTTCACAGAACCAGGCCCCAAGGCTCTGGGGGGTTTTAGCACCAAGACCCCCCCAGGATGGACCAGGACTCAGGCCCGGGAGCTCCCCACCCCTTGGCCGGTTTCCGGTGACCTCCCCTCCCACCATGCGCTGTACGGTACTGCAGCCTCCAGCAGGGCCTGCGTCCCATCCCTGTGCACTGGGCTCCCGGCAGGCCTGGCGCTCGGCGCTGGGCGCCCTGGGAGGCAGAGAGTGGCCCTGGTTGGCAGCACCCTCTGTGCCCTCTGCTCTTGCAGGCAAATCCCCGCCTGCCAGGGGCTCCGGCAGGGCCCTGAATGCAGGGAAGCCAGACGCGTGTTTACCATCAGAGGAAGCTGCGAGCCCTGGGGGGGTCTGTCTCTCCCCAGCCCAGCAGCGATGGGGGGGTGGCGCTCAGCTCTGAGGGACCCCCTGGGAACGTGGGGGGCTAGGAGGATCTTGCAGGGACGGGGGTTGCCCCGCGCGCCCAGGAGAGAAAATGCCCTGCTGTGCTCGCCGCCATGAAGCCATGGTGATGGGCACAGCGGAGCTAACGAGACCGGCTGGCCAGGACGCAGTCGGGCTGCCTCGTTCAAGCCACACGGGGCCCACGGCAGCGTCGCCTCTGGGATGGGACCTGCGTGTGCCAGTTGCGGGGCGAACGGGGCGGGGGCTCACTCCTCGGCCCGGCTCCCTGCCTCCCGGCCCCGCAGGACGCGGTCCCGAGGGCCGGGAACCACGAGGGGCGGCCTGTGCCCTGCATGCCCCGTTGTGGTGCCAGGCGGGGCTGCGGTCTTTGTTTTCTTGGAACAGTTTGATAAACAACAACCCTGATGCAACGCGAGCCGCCGCGCTCCAAATACTGTACCGACCCTTGCCCTACATTCCCCCCCCTGCCCTTTGGCAAGGCAGGGCTGCGTGGCTGGGGGGGGCACCCCTGGAGACAATTGACCTAGCCCAAGGCCGGCGGGGCCTGGTGCAGACTGGCAGCCCGAGGGCTTGATGACGCCGGAGTCCCAAGGCAGGGGAGGGGGTTAGCGCTGGCATCAGGGAGCAGAAACGGGGAGACTGGCGCTGGCCTCGCCACCCCGAGAGGGCCAGGAGCTTTCATCTCAGCCAGGCGCCCCCTGGCCCTGCCGCAGGATCCCGCTCTCACCCTGCAGTGAGGAGGGGAAGGCAGCAGGGGGCACCCTGCCGGGCGGTGCTGTGAGATTCCCCGCTGCCCCCAATTCTGGTGCACAGAGGGTGCGAAACTCTCCCGGGCCAGCCTGTAACCGCTGCCACCTGCCGGGCCCCCAGGCTGCTGGCCCCCGGGGTCCGGGCCTGGCCTCAGAGCTCACCGGGAAACGCCTTCTTCCGCCTTCCCCAGACTGCGCCCGGGCAGAGCCCAGAGCCAGCTGCAGCCTGTGGCGCCAATACGCAGCCCCCGCCCCTGCTCTCCGCTGGCACCAAGCGCATCCGTCCCGTACCGCGCGCTCTGTGCCAAGGCGGCTTTCCCCACCCATCAGTAGCTCGTTAGCGCTGGCTGAGCTTAACGACGGCTTGGCAGCGCCCTGCCCCAGCCCGCTGCTCACTGCCCCCCGATACCACCTCGCAGGAGGCCGTGATTGTCCCAGCTGGAGGGCTTTGCTGCCCTTGGGAGTCGCCCCCTCGCACTGGGACAACGCACATGTGCAAATTGCATTTTCCTGGTGGCTGGAGCCCCCCAAAGCACCAACTCTGTGCGTGTGTGTGTGTGTGTGTGTGTGTGTCCCTGTATGCACGGGGGCTGGCGTGTGTCCGTGTGCGCTGCATCAGTTACGAGACACCCCTCCCCCGCCCACAGGAGCCAGGCAGCAGTGGCAGCCCGGTGCCAAGGGCAGCACGCATGCCCCGGTGGCAGCGCCGTGCCAGGCCTCGTTACTCACTGTTGACATTCTTGAGCTATTCTGGGAGCGCGGCCCCGGCCTGCCGCAGACTTCGGCCCCGGCCCCGCGGTTGCGTCATGCCACGTGGGTGCTTTTTCCCAGACGGCCTGGTGAACCTGCCGTGTTTACCCTCTGCCCCCGGAGCTCTGTTTCCGAGACTTTGGATGCCAGCGCGTCCCGGTCCGACGGGCAGTGGGGATCAGTCAGGGTCAGTGCGCCTGCCCCTCCTCCCCAGACCCCTGCGCTTGGGATACCCCCAAACCCAGCCTGCGGGGCAAGGAGAGAAGACGTGATCTCACTCGGCAGTGCCCCCGCCGGGAGGTGCCTAAGACCGCCCCACCCCAGCCGGCGTGGCAGGAAGGGGGCGCTGTACCTGCCGGTTACTTCCCAGGCTGAGCAGCCTGACTGGGGGAGCAGAAATGGACCCCAAATCCCAGCCGGGCCCGCGCTGAGCCAGGACTCGGGCGTGGCAGGGCCGAGCGGGAGTGAGCGGCCTGGCCCTGGATGGTGCAGCCATTCTCTGCAGCTTTCACACGCCGGCAGCTGCCCCCAACCCCGGACAGCTGCCCCCCAGCTCCCCACGGCGTCAGGACCAAGCAAAGGCCACGTGGCAGCTGCAAGGGGCCTCGGCTGCTGCGCACAGCTCCCGGTGTCAGGCCCCGGTGCTGGTAACGTGGCACGTGCCAGCATCAGTGCCCGGAGAGGGAAAGTTACCGCTAATGGGGCAGCGTATCTGGGACTGAGCCGTTTGGTGATAAGGGGACTCGGGCAGACAATCCTGCTGGGGGGTGGGCAGGGCCCGAGCCCCAGCTCCACTGCCCTCCCCCTCCTCTGCCTCCCACTTGGTCTGTTGTGGGGGGGCCCCGTGGATCGAGGGGTGGGGGCTGGCTAGTGAGCAGTGGCCACTGCTGGCCCCCCCAGGCTGCAGGAGGCAGGCGGAGAAAGGAGAAGCCTGGGAAAGAAGCGTTAATCCCTGTGCCCTCTGCCCCCTCAGTGCCTGAGCAAAGAACGGCAGCGCCAGCTGGCACCGGGCAATGTCCCCGGCACCTGGAGGAAACACCCAGGGGCGTCGGTGAGCTGCGACGGAACCAGGGGGCCCTTCTCAAAGGTGCCTTCTCTGTGCCCCCCAGCACCTCCCGACTGCCTGGGCAGCGCAACCTTCTCCATTCTTGCATCATGCCCCTTGCCGGGAGCCCTCAGCACCTGTTCCCGGCCGGGGGAGGCAGCACCCCCCAATCCCCCCCAGCCAGCACCCTCCCCCAGGGCCCCAGGTGCCGGCCAATCGCAGCAGGCAGGAGGGCAGGGCCTGCCCCCGTGACTGACAAGTGCCTGGAGCCTGGACGGGCAGCACCTCAAGCCAAGCCCTGAGTCGGGCTCCCTCGGGCGAGCAGCTCCCATCTCAGGCCCTGGCACCGGGCAGCGGCCGTGGCGAGCAGCTCCTCTCATGGCAGGGCGACGCGGGGCAGCCCGGGTGTGACAGCAGGAGGCAGACTGGCTGGGCAGAGCTCGGAGACAGATCCTGAGGGCCTGGCACCGTCCCTACCCCCCTGCCGCCCTCGGTTCTAGATGGCTCCCGGCTCCGGCGCACAGCGGGAGAGGAGCGGGCAGCCCCCAGGGGGTTGGCTAGCCCTGGCCGCCCTGGCCCTGCTGTGGGGATCCTCGGTCCAGGGAGGAGGGAAGCCAGGGTGCCCGTCATGCGGGATGCCCACCCTGGAGCCGGGCATGGAGAGGCGCTTCCTGCTCGAGCTGGCCAAGCGGCAGATCCTGGAGAAGCTGCACCTGAGCGAGAGGCCCAACGTCACGCAGCCGGTGCCCCGCGGAGCCGTCGCCAACGCCCTGCGGCGCCTGCATGTGGGCAAAGCCCGGCGGGATGGGCAGCCGGGGCCCTTCGCCCGCTGGGACGGCCCCGACGCCGATGACCTGGGCTACGAGATCATCAGTTTTGCCAAGACAGGTGGGTGCTGCCGACGGGGAACCGAGGCAGCGGGGCAGGGGCGGGGCTGGGGGTGAGCCAGGAGCAGGGGTGGGAACAGGCGGGGACGGGGAGCGGGACGGAGCCAGCGGCTCTGCCCTACCAAAGGGAACTTTTCTGATTGCAGGTGGGAAAACCCGGGGTCCGGAGAGCAGAGAAGGGGGTGAGTGGGGAGACAGGGGGCCTGGGGGGAGGCCCAGGCTGCTCTCAGGACAGACCATGCAGGGGGTGGGAGCAGAGCCACCCCTCACCCGGTTACGAGGACCCCACAGGTTTACCGAGCCCTTCTCTAGGGCTGGATAGTGCCACAGCATCACTCCTGGGTTCTGCACCCAGCTCTGGGAGGGGAGTGGGGTCTAGTGGTTATAGTCAGGGGGGGAGGGTGGCTGGGAGCCAGGACTCCTGGGTTCTGTCCCCAGTTCTGGGAGGGGAACGGGGTCTAGTGGGTTAAGACCAAGGCGGGGGTCAGGACTCCTGGGTTCTATCCCCAGTTCTGGGATGGAAGTGGGGTGTGGTGGTTAGCAGCGGTGGCTCCAGGCACCAAGCGCGTGCCTGGGCCGGCAAGCTGCGGGGGGCGCCCTGCCGGTCCCTGTGAGGGCGGCAGTCAGGCAGCCTTCAGCGGCGTGCCTGCAGGAGGTCCGCCGGTCCTGCGGATTCGGCAGCAATTCGGCGGCGGGTACGCCGAAGCCGCAGGACCAGCGGACCTCCCGCAGGCACACCGCTGAATCCGCGGGACCGGGAACCTCCTGCAGGTGCGCCGCTGAATCCGCGGGACCGGGAACCTCCTGCAGGCATGCTGCTGAAGGCTGCCTGCCTGCCGTGCTTGGGGCGGCAAAAAAGCTAGAGCCGCCCCTGGTGGTTAGAGCAGCGGGGATGGGAGTCAGGACTCCTGGGTTCTATCCCCAGCTATGGGAGGGGAGGGAAGTGGGGTGTAATGGTTAGAGCAGGGGGGCTGGCTGTCAGGGGGGCTAGGAGCCGGGACTCCTGGGTTCTCTCCCCGGCTCTGGGAGGGAAGTGGGGTGTAGTGGTTAGGGCTGGGGCTGGGAACCGGGACTCCTGGGTTCAAAGCCCAGCTCTTCAGTGACTCACTTTCCCCCGCGGTGGAACTGGCTCCCCGAGGCTGGGATGGTCCGTGGATCTCTGACCGGGGGGGGGGGGGGGCTGGACCAGGGTGCGCGGTGGGCCGGGGCGCGCGGGGGGTAGGGGAGGGGCCGGGGCCCGGGGCCCCCCCCCCCCCGGCGCTGGCAGGACTGCCGGCATCCCACTGCTCCTGACACGCAAAGGAGGGGGCCTCTGGGGCTCGATGGGGGACAAACAGACCCCCACTGGAATCTATTTCCCGGGGATCAGCCCCCCCAGCCCCATGTTTGGGGGGCTGGAGTCATCTGCAAACTCCTCCCCCTATGGGCCTCTGCTGCCCATCCCCCCACGGGAGGTCCCCAGGGCAGAGACGGGACCCAGCACTGTCTCCCAATGCCCCCAGCCCCATGGAGCTGAGCCGGTGGGGGGCTCCTTGCTGTCACTGCCGGGTTCTCCTATGGGGGGCGCTAGAACGCCGCCTCCAGGGAAGGGACACGCCAGAGCTCGGTGGGGGCAGCGGGTCAGAGACAGCGCCCCCCAGTGGACCAGCCGCCCAGGGGTGCCTGGGTCTTGAGGGACTTGGCTGGGTGGAGCAGGGAGCCTGGTGCCAGCTGCGAAGATGGGCATTCCCCGCCTGGCACCGCCCCCCGTTCTCACAGCCCCGCTCTCCCCACAGAGTTCTCCTCGCCCTCCAGCACGGGCCTGCATTTCCAGTTCAGCCACGGCAGGGGCCAGGCTGTCCACATCCTGCAGGCCCAGCTGTGGCTCTACGTCCAGGCCCCCCGGAGCGGGCTCTCCCCGGTCACGCTGCGGGTCTCCCTGGCGGGGGCGCTGCTGAGCGAGAGGCAGCTGGAGGCCCGGGCCAGCGGCTGGCACACCTTCGCCCTCCTGCCTGCGCTCCAGGCCTTCTTCCACGGGCAGGAGAAGACGCTGAGGCTGGAGCTGGAGTGCCGCGGGTGCCAGGCGAATGCCACGGCCGGGAGCGACGCCGGCGGCTCCCACCAGCCCTTCCTGGTGGCCAAGGCCACAGTGCGGGAGCCAGGGCAGCGGCTGGCCAAACGCAGCCTGCGCTGCGACCAGACCTCCAGCCTGTGCTGCCGCAAAGACTATTACGTGGACTTCCGGGACATCGGGTGGAACGACTGGATCATCAAGCCAGAGGGCTACCAGATCAACTACTGCATGGGCCAGTGCCCGCCCCACGTGGCCAGCAGCCCAGGCATGGCCTCCTCCTCCCACACGGCCGTGCTCAACCTGATCCGAGCCCACAACACCCAGACGGGCGGGCAGTCCTGCTGCGTGCCCACACACCGCCGGCCCCTCTCCATCCTCTACTTCGACCGCAACAGCAACATCGTCAAGACCGACATCCCGGACATGATCGTGGACGCCTGCGGCTGCAGCTAGGGGGGCACGGCTGCCCCTGGAGAGGTGGGGGGCGGGGGGAATCTCCCGGTGCTGCTCAACAGGGTTGGCGCAGACTCTGCCCCGATGCCCTCGGGCGCCGTTCGGGAGACGCGGGTCAGGGATTGTTCTGGACTCTCACTCCCAGGAGGAGGCTGGTTAACGCGATACATCTCTTGGCGTGTGTGTGTGTGGGGGGGAGGCAGCTGGCTACACCCTCCCTCCCCCCCAGCGCACGCACACATTTCAAGCACAAGTGTGCAAGGAGGAAACCGGGCCAGGTGCCAAGTGGAGGAAAGGTCTTCGGGGCCAACGCCCCGCGGCACACGGCTCGGCCGCCCCAGCCGGGTATTTCTAGAGCTGGGTGGAAAATTTTGCCAAACAAAGCGGGTGGGTTTGTCTCACCGAGAACATTTTGATTTTCAGGGGATTGGGCAGAAAACCAGCAATTTCCAGCCGAGAAAAGGAACCTTTGGGCCCAAAATGTCCGGTGTTGAGATTTTCCGTTTCCCAGCCGACCATTTTCCCCAGGTGCTTCCCAAGGGCCGTGGTGGATCTCCCAAACCTGGCGCTTTGCCGGTCGAGCCGGGCTGGTGTCCGCTCCACCAGGGGTTACGCCCGGGGGGTGGCAAGACCCACGTGCAGGAGGAGGCCAGACAAGCCGGGCACGGCTGGGAACAGCCCCTAAGAACGGTCAGTGCTTCGAAAGCCCCAATTGGTCACCCCCAGAAAATTTCCATGGAAAATGGTCTCCCAGGCTCTGGTCCTTTCACCCCTTTCTGTGGGGCTGCAGCCAATCGCTGAGCAGGTCTCTGGGGTCCAGCCAGTTCTTCTCCCAGCCTAGGCCGGGCACGGGGCACCGCCCTGTTGACGGAGCTGGGACCCGCTCGGGTGCAGATTCTCTAGCGGTATTTTTCTCATTGCGGTGGCAGTTCTGCTGCCGTGGGACGGACACGTTCAATGCATTGGGGGAGTGTTTACTGTAGGGCACCTCGGGGAGGTGCCAGGGTCGGAGCAGGACACAGGGTGGTCGGGGAGGGGGAACCTGCCCCCCCGGCTCCCCACCCCGCCCTGCTGAGGAGCCTGATGCCGAGTTTGCCTTTTTGTATTTTCTTTTCGCACTAATGTAAAAAAAATTATTTTATTTTATTTTATTTTATTATTTCGAGCGACGTCTCCAATAAACGGGTGAAAACACGGCGTGTTTGTCCTGAAATTCTCTAAGGAGCAGAGACACCGGGATGAGGCTGATGATACAGCCCAGCCAGTGCCCCTCAGTCCTGACCCACAGCCCCCTGCTAGCCCAGCCCTGGGCCCCCACATTCCCCAGCTCTGCCAGTGCCCCTCAGTCCGACCCGCAGCCCCCTGCTAGCCCAGCCCAGGGCTCCTCACCCCCCAGCTCTGCTGGTGCCCCTCACTCCCGACCCGTAGCCCCTGCTAGCCCAGCCCTGGGCTCCCCACACCCCATAGCTCTGCCGGTGCCCCTCACTCCCGACCCGCAGCCCCATAGCGATAGTCCAGTCTAGTCACCTTGGACCAAGGGCTTTAAGCACCACCCAGGCGGCCTGAGGGGAGGGGTTCAGGGCTACTCCAGAGCAGATTCCCAGTTATTCAAGCGGCCCCTCTGTGTTTAGCAGCCCCCCCAGATCTGCAGCAGGACCCCCTGTGGCTGAGGGGAGAGCAGGGCCTTTGCTGGGGGTGACGCTACCCCGGGTGGGGGCAGGGGGAAGCCAGGAGGTTCCTGGGCCGGTCCCAGGGGGTAAAGCCGGGCATGTGCACGCTGGATGCCAGCTCCAGTCCCCAGGGCAGGTCCCTGTAGCCCAGCAAGCATTGGGGGTCGCTAGGGCTTGGGGGTCAGGGGAGCTGGGAGTTGGGGGGGTCGCTGGGGCTTGGGGGTCGGGGGAGCTGGGCATTGGGGGTCACTGGGGCTTGGGGATCAGGGGAGCTGGGAGTTGGGGGTCGCTGGGACTTGGGGGTCGCTGGGGGTCGGGGGTCGGTGGAACTGGGCATTGGGGGTTGGGGGTCGCTGGGGGTCAGGGGTCGGTGGAACTGGGCATTGGGGGTCAGGGGTCGGGGGAGCTGCATAGAATCAGACGGCTGCCCCCCCCCTCTCCCCGGCTCTGGTTGTGCCAGCGGCAGCTCAGGGCCATGTTATCTGGGGCCGAGCCCTGGCTGCTCTCCCGGCCCCGCACCCAGCGCCCGGGCAAAGGGCGACTTTCATCAGCTCCGGGCGGCCCGAACATGCCGGGATCAGCTGGGGATGGAGCCACCCCCCCCCAGCCCTCCCCACTAGGAAAGTCCAAGCTGCCCCGGAGTGTTATTCCAGGCGCCCCACCCCGTGCCCCTTACTCCTGACCCGCAGCCCCTGCTAGCCCAGCCCTGGGCTCCCCACCCCCAGCTCTGCCGGTGCCCCTCACTCCCAACCCGCAGCCCCCTGCTAGCCCAGCCCTGGGCTCCCCCCAGCTCTGCCAGTGCCCCTCACTACCGACCCGCAGCCCCTGCTAGCCCAGGCCTGGGCTCCCCCTCCCCCCCAGCCCTGCTGGTGCCCCTGGTGTTTAGTGGCACAGGCCTGGAGGGTGGCCCCCCCAGCCGTGTGTGCGTGTGTGGCACAGTGACACGCTGACACACTAACCTACCCCCAGCCTGGCGCAGGGGGGGCAGGGGGGGCTGCCCTTAAGACTTCATTCCGCCTCCTCATCCACCCGGTCTGAGCTGCTTTCACTTTCTTAAAGAGACAGCCCGAGCTGCGGGGGAAGGGCTGCTAGCAGGGGTGGGGGCTTCCCCGCTGGGGCAGAAGGTGTGGGAGGCTGAGGGAGGGTGGGGGCCATTGGGTGTCCGTCTGTCTCTCTGTCCTTGCTGCTGTCTGGCCGGTTCGCGCTCCACCCGCCCCGTGGAGGGACCGGTTCTGGGGGTCTGGCGGGCCCAGCCCTGCGGCGCTGTGGGAAAGCCGGCATCGAGCGGGGGTTGGGGTCTGTGCCAGGGGAAGGTGCTGCGGGAAGTGGCCAGTTCTGGGGCAGACGCGGCCTGGCAGTTCGGCCAGGGTCACGCCGGAGCCAATCCAGGCTAAGCCGTTTAGACCTGTTGCAAAACTCTCCAGCCCAGAACCTCCCCAGCTGGTGCCAGACTAGGGCCCAACCCTGCTGGGGCAGGGAGACACCCTGAGCCGGGAGCCCCCGTGCACCCAGGGACCCTAGGACTTGGCCTATCCCGGCCAGGCAGAGCACCGGGGCCTTAGCTCAGGTCTCCCCCCACCCTGCTCCTTTCCCAGCCGCTGAGACCTGGCGCCCCCTAGGGGCTGAAACCCTCCTTCGTTCCTGCATCTCAGGTGTGTGCGGAGCTGCAGGTGGAAGGGGCGAGAGCTGGGGGCAGCGTTTGGAGAGGATTAGTCCTGGCCCAGCCCTGCTGCCGCACAGACACAGAGCGAGAGACCTGCCCCCAAGAGCTCACAGGGGCCAGGAGGGTAAACTGAGGCACGGAGGCGAGAGGCTCTGGGGGTGAGTGGAAGACCGGGGGAATTACAGACCAGCAGCCTCACTTGGACACCTGGAAAGATACCGGAAGCCATGATAACAAGCAGTTTGCGAGTGTCCAGAGATAACAGCGTTATAAGGAGTCGCCAAACCGCCCTCACTTCCTTCTTGGGTGGGGTTCCTGGCCTGGTGGGTGGGGGAAGCTGCGGACGCGACACAGCTTGATTTGGGGGAGGTTTCGGGCACCGTCCCACGCCAGTGCACAAGCAGACTGGGGAGATGTGGGCTAGAGGTGACGTTACTGTCCGGTGGGTGCACAACTGGCTGAAAGCCCATCAGACGAGTTCGCTGTCGAACGGGGAGGGGGGCCGGAGAACAGCCCTCGTGTTAGGGGCTGTGACAAAGGGGCTGGTGATCGAGGACAAGAACAACAGGGGAGATGGAGGAAAAGCTGCTAGCCCCCAGGGGGCTGGAGCTCTGGAACGGGCCCCAGGGGAGGCCGGGAATCCCGGTCAGGGCTGATCTAGGCTCACCTGGTCCTGTCTCAGCGCAGGGTCCCTCGGGCAGGCTGTGGGCAGTCACCCGGGAGCAGGAGCCAGTCGCCAGGGGTAGGAGCCCAGGGCAGAGCCAGGTTACCCGGCGAGGGACAAAGGCCGGGACCCCGCAGGAACCGGGGTTGGTGCGGCCAACGCCTGGCCAGGCGGGGTGCTGGGCTCCGGCGCCGAGCGGCCGACTCGTCCCACCCGCCCTGCAGCGGAGTCTCCCAGAGCAGGGGGGGGGGTGTGTCACTGCTGGACATGGCGGCGCTCCGGGGGGGAGAAAGGCTGGGCACTTGCCCCCTCGTCACGGGCCCAGGGACCCCGCTGCTGCCCTGGGGAGGGAGGGGAAGGGCCTGAGCCCGGGGAGAGGGGAACCCTTCATGCTGCCCAGGGGGCTGGTGAGACAGCAGAGCCCCCCTGCCCGGAGCACTCGGCCCCGGTGCCTGCGGGCAGCACCAAGGGCCTCCCCCAGGTCCTGCCAGCTCCCAGGCAGCCGCTGGGGTATCACCTCAGGGGGCAGGATTGGGCCCACAAGTGCCATGGCTCACAGCAGTGTGTGCATGTGCGTGCGTGTGTACATGTGTGTGTGTGCATGTGTGTGCGTGTGTGTGTCCATGTGCGTGTGTATGTGTGTGTGTGTACGCGCACGTGTGTGTGTGTGTCCATGTGCGTGTGTGCATGTGCAAGTGTGTGTGTGTTTGTGAGTATGTGTGCGCGTATGCGTGTGTGTCTGTGTGTGTGTTGTGTGTGTGTGTGCTCATGTGTGTACATGTGTGTTTGCATGTGCGTGTGTGCCTGTGTGCGTGTGTGCACGTGCGTGTGTGTTTCTGTGTGCGTGTGTGTGCTGTGTGTAAGTGTGTGTGCATGTGCGTGTGCGTGTGTGTGTGCATGTGCGTGTGTGTGCGTGTTTGCACCACTGCCCCCTCCAGGTTCCCATTTGCCCTGCCCCAGCGCCAGGGCAGACGAACAGGTGCTGGATCCAAACACACTCAGCCCTCTGCCCGGTGCACATTTAGCTGGTGACCACAAGGGGGCGTCTGCACCTCACTCCCCTGTCAGCAGGGGCAGAGCCGGTGGGGGGGGGGAGCCCAGGGCTGGGCTAGCAGGGGCTGCGGGTCTGGAGTGAGGGGCACCGGTAGAGCTGGGGGAGCCCAGGGCTGGGCTAGCAGGGGGCTGCAGGTCGGGAGTGAGGGGCACCGGCAGAGCTGGGGGTGGGGAGCCCAGGGCTGGGCTAGCAGGGGCTGCGGGTCGGGAGTGAGGGGCACCGGTAGAGCTGGGGGGGGCAGGGCTGGGCTA
>NW_020664967.1:8816-10517 GCF_002925995.2 Terrapene triunguis | reverse complement strand
TGTCAGCATTCACAGACTACTTTAAGAACAGTCTCAGTTCGTCACACATGCGTCCGGCCTGCAAACTGGGGCGGGCCCCATGGTGCCCGAACAGCCCCTAGCACCCTGACCCCCCTGGAGCCGGAGCCCCCGTCACATACCCCTCGTGGATTTGGGGGCCCTGCTCAGTCCAATGCCCCCAGAGCAGGGGCAGGAGGGAGCTGTGGGCAGGACGCTCCCTGCCACCGAGCAGTGACTCCCAGACCGAGCCCTGAGCAGGCCGCCCGATGGGCTGGGGAAGGGGTCGGTGTGCCCAGGATCCAAGACCAGCCAGTCTGCAAGGGGCGTTCCCCGGGGGAGCAGGCACAGCGGGGAGCCCGGTGCCAGCTTGGGGAGGGACGGGCGACCAGAGCCCGGTGCCAGCTTGGGGAGGAAGGGGCGACCGGATCCCGGTGCCAGCTTGGAGAGGTCTAGGCAGAGTGTTACCTGTCCCAGAGACCCGTGCTCACTCGCGTCACCCCTGCAGCCCCTGCTCCCCCCGGCCTCAGCGCGCTTTATAGGCTCCATGCTTCCCTCCAGTCCAGGGGACCCTGTGGGGAAACGCCCCCTCAGACGGCCTGTGGGGCATCTGCCCCCCCTCCGCATCCTGGGCCCCAGGCTCCCCCCACTCTGGGAAATCCACCAGCAGGCTGGGCCTGGCTCTGCTCTCTGAACCGTGAGGAAGAGTCCTGCCCCACAACGTGCAACAGCCAGCCAGGGGATAGGGAAACTGAGGCACGTGCAGGGGAGTGACAGTTCCTTCCAGTGGGGGACACCAGCAAGGGGATGGTGGCTCAGCGGCAGGATGGGGCTGGGAGACCAGTGCCCCGTGGTGATGCCAGGCAGCGCGGCCCCAATCCCGTGAGCCCGGCGCCCAGCAGGTAACATCCCCGCCCTCGGGGGCTTTCGCAGCACCCTCCATCCTGGGCTCCTTTCGGCAAAGGGACCAGCCGGATACCGGGGGGCCACGCGGCCCCCTGACGCCCTGAGGTCTGGGAGCGAGCGGGGTGGGGCTGGCACGGCAGCGTTATGGCTGGTCCCAGGTTCCCTGCAGGGCTGGTTGGGCCACGGGGGCCGGTCCATGCCCAGCCCTGGATGGAGCAGCTGGGATCTGGGTGGGCGAGGGCTGAGGGCAGGGGCACGTTACAGGAGCTGGGTCCTAGATCTGAACTGCCAGAGCTGAGCTCTCAGGCCCTGCCTGGCCTGTTAGCCAGACCCGTTTCCACCCAGTTGCAACGTGTAGTGTAGACGAGACCCGGCCCTGGTCCCTAGCCAAGCTCTCGCCTGGCACAATCCGGGGACGCTAGTTCAGGGCCCAGCTGTACAGCAGCGTCTGGAGGGGAACTGGAGCGGGAGGAGGGTAGCGAGGTTGGATAGGCACCCTCTAAAATCCCCCGTGCCGGGAATCCCTGATATGGGGAGCACTGAAGGCTGCGTGTGCGTATGCTCTAGGGGTCCCTATGCCCCTTCCAGAGCCCAGGAGTCCTGGTTCCCAACCCGCCCTGCTCTGACCACTAGACCCCACGCCCCTCCCAGAGCTGGGAGAGAACCCAGGAGTCCAAACTGGGAGGGTACCTGTGTCCGGAACCTGCATGAGCCTGAACTTGGGCCCTGTCTTCCAGCTCTGGGAGGGGAGTGGGGTCTAGTGGTCAGAGCAGGGCAGGTTGGGAACCAGGACTCCTG
>NW_020664967.1:0-8806 GCF_002925995.2 Terrapene triunguis | reverse complement strand
GGCAGGGCTGGGAGTCAGGACTCCTGGGTTCTATCCCTAGCCCGACTGACCCCACCACAGTCCCCTCTCCAGGCCGTTCCAGGGATCAGGCTCCCGATCCCATCACAGGCCCTAAAGGAGCTATGTTGGCCCGTCTCCCCCAGGCCAGGAACCTCCCCGGATCCCAGGGGGAATCCAGCGACCCCCCTGCGGTGAGTGGAGTTATCCGTGGAAGGCTGGCTAGGCCCTGAGGGTGGGGGGCAGGGGAACTGTATGGGGGGGGGGGGGGGGGGGGGGGGGGAGGCGTGGGGGGGGGAGAGTTGTGTGGGGGGAGCCTTGGGGGGGAGATCTGTGACCCCAGCTCCCATGGGGAAGTGGGGGCCGGCCAGGCCCAGCTGTGCCAGAGCCCCGAGGGGGCGGCCAGGCCCGGAGCAGCAGGTCGGGGTCACCAGCTTTGCGTGTCCGGCCCCTTGCCTGACCCCAGCCCGGCGTTTACAGCCCCAGCGCGCAGGGAGATTGCGTCATCGCCGCGTGACATCACAGTACGAGGTGACAACGGCGTGACATCACCGCGTGACGTGCCACGGCTACGGGACGGCGCCGCGTGACCCCACGCCATGAGGTGACTTCGCTCACTAGAGTGCGACCTTGAGGGCATGATGTCATCATGTGGGCTCTCGGCACCCCCCCCCCCCGAGCGTGACATCATTTCCCTGGGGCCTGACATCATCGTGGGCCCTGTGAGGTCATCGCGCCATGGGGTGACATCACCTCACCCGTCCAGCCCGGGCTGGATTCTTGGCTCTCCCGGGCCGGGCCCGTGCACAATCCAGAGCTGGCTCACATCACGGGCATGTCATAAATGACCCGCGTCTCTGCCAGATTGACAGCCAACAAAAGGGGGGTCCCCCCCAGCCGTAGTCCCCTCCCCTTTCCGAGACCCCCAAAGGAAACAGGGAGTTTAAAGGTCAAATGCGACACCATTTCCTGGGGACCCTTTGCTGGCAGCCCCAGCAGAGAGGCCAGTGAGGGACGGTGCCTCCCCCGCTCCCTGTCCCCCCAGATGGGGGCCAGCACATTGGCAGGGCTGGGACGTGGGGGGTGGGCAGAGGTTTCCCTGACACTGCCCCCTCTCGTTGCCCCTCCCCCCCGGAAAATCTGCCGTCTCAGCCAGGGGCCCCAAACCTGAGGCTTTGGAAAACCTCGGCCCCTGGACAGACCCCGACCGTGCGAACCACTCTCTGGGGACACCCTTTGCTGTGACGCTCGGGGGGGGGGGCACCCCAGGCCTCAGAGAACTGGCTCCAACCCGCGGCTCCTCTCCACCTGCCAACTCCCCCCGCGGCAGGGAGAAGAGCCCCCTGTTTGCCCCCAAGCCCATGGAGTCTGCTGCACGGGGTCCCGGCCGCCCCCCAAGACCCGAGTGGCGCTGTGACCCTGTGCGCCGGGGGCATCGCCCGGAACCGGGAGCCCGGCCAAACCCCCCGCCCCAGCCTCTTCCTCCCCAGGGTATTTTTTTGGAAGGGTGGGAGGCCTCAGGTTCAGATTTTGCCTCAGGTCTCCCCAAAACTTCTGCGTGGCCCTGATGCCATCTCCCGCTTTCCTCTTCCCACGAACTCCTCCAGTCCTATACAGCCCCACAGAGCCGGAGGGGTCCGGAGAGCAGCACCTAGGACCCCGAACGGCCTTCTCAGGCCGGGCGGGCAGGCAGAGGGCGTGAAAACGCCCCCCTGAGATGGCGCTTGGGTGGGGAAAGTTGTGAGTTTGCAGCAGGGTTTGGCTGCCGGCTGCCTTGTGTGTGTGCGTGTGTGTGCGTGTGCGTGTGTGTGTGCACAGATCCATCCCAGGTTTTCAAAGTGTCTCTGAAATTGTAGACAGCATGCTGTGTGAATTCAGTTCCTCACACAGAGCTCAGCCCTCCTCCTCCACATTCAGCCTTAAAAGTTTGTCTTAAAAAAAAAAAAAAAAAAAGCTTCGCAAAACTGCTCCGCAACTTGAAAGGGGCAAAGAAAGAGAATTTTGTTTTGTTTTGTCTGTCCTGACACTTCCCCCAAAGCCCCAGCGCGGCATCAAAGCCCAGCAGCGTTACACTGAGTCGCTCTCCCATGTGGAAAGACTCAAGAAATCATCGGGAAAGTTTCTTAAAGAAAAACAAGACTTCCTTCTCCAAGGTGGTCCCGGGCTGCCGTCTGCGAATGGAATATTTATAACCCGGCCTGCGTCGGGCAGACAAAAAATCACATTTTTTTTAACCATTTCTTTTTCTTTTGGTGGATTTCAAGGGAAAAGAAAGATGGGGAAAGTTTTGTGAAGAGGAAGGCTAACGAGCGTCGTCGCCACTGATTCGGGTTTTCGTTTTTAATCATTTCTCTGGATGTTACGTTTTTCTCCTGGAAAGAAGCGAAGTGCCCCGAAAAGTGGAATTTCAGCCTCGAGGCACCAAAGGCTGCGATTTTGGGGGAGAAAACATCAAAAAGGAAAAGAAAAGGATCCTTCCCTTGGCGCGCGAGTCACCATCCCAGTCCGGCTCCCAAAGGTACGAGGCATTTTTTTTAAATAACTTTAAAAATAGATATATTAACTACAGGTTTGAGGAGGGGGGCAGGACTTTTGCCCAGTTTAACGGTTTCTGGTTCAAGGGGATGGTTTTGCTTATGGGACGCTTTGTCTCAGGACCTGCCGGATGAGTTTAATTTTGGTTTTTTTAAAACCACACAAACCTTTAGAAAGACTTGAGCCTTTTTCGATTCCACAAGATGCGGGACTAGCTGTTCCGGGACACCAAGCTTCGGTGCCTACGGGGAAAACACAACTGTAGCTAGAATTCCTAAGTGCCCCCAGCCAGCAAAACCCGGCTGACTTGACAGTAAATTTCCCTTCATCCAAGTTTAATTTTGCAAAGTTACCAAGTTGCTTCCCCCCCCCCCCCTTTTGGCAAAACAATCCAGGAGGCTCCCAACTTCTGGAATTGGATCAGATCCAATAAAATCAGATGGGAGTGGGGGGAGGGGGGGAAAACCACGGCCAATTACTTTGCCAAATTGCAATTTGTCAGGCAGGGATTACGCAGCCCGAACAGGCGCTTTCCCCCCGGCTTTTACTGCCTGTACTTTTCGCACGGCTGCAATTTGTTTTGCTTTGTGAACTTGGCAAAATAATTCCTGGGGTGCGGGGCGGCCTCCCCCTCTGGCCAGGTCTCCGGTGGGTGCCAGTCCATGGAGTTTGGCGGAGGATTTGTTTGGGATTACGCTCTGGAGCGCTCCCACCCCCAGCAGGCCCGGCGGTGGGTGGCTATTGACTGGCTGACACATCCGTCTGTCCCGTTCCCGGGTCACCCAGCGGTGCTGATGTCTTGAGCGGCCCAGAGAGCCCAGTTCCTACAGCTCAGATTAGGGTCAGAAAACCCCGGATGGGGGGAAGGGGCCGGTGGAGGGCTCCGAGCGAGGGAAGTGACACTGCGCGGTTCTGTATTGTGATGTGGAGAGACACACGCACGCCTGGTGGCGGAACCGAGATCACCCAAGGAGATCCTGGCGCCCTTGTGCTAGCAGAGCCTGGAGCTGGCTGGGTGGGTGGGCGACGCGGGGACAGACCTGATGGGGAGACAGGTGCCGACAGAAAGTGAATGCAAAGGGCTGCACCCTGTGGATGGGTGGGGAGGCCCCAGTTCTCCGGCCCGTAGTCCAGGAGAAGGGAGCGGGGTGGCTGCCAAGGCCCCTGGGGAGCAGCGCCAGAGTGGGGCACACGTCCGGGGTGGATCGGGCAATGGGGCTGCGGTGATAAACGGGCACCCTTGGGGCAGCCCGTCCATCGCCAGTGGGACTCCCCGATGTGCCGGGAGGCCGCCATCCCGCTCGTTCGTGGCACCCTGTGTCCTGCCAGGAGCCCCGTACTGGTGCCATCTAGCCCCCATCGGTTCCACTGGGCAAGGCCCAGCCCCTCCCCACCCCATCCATAGTCGGGTGGCACCTGGAGAGACGCTGGCCCCCTCCTGCCGCTGCCCACGCCTGTGCCCTGCCCGAGGGTCCCTGCAGGCCCGTCTCCAGCCTGACCTCCCTGGTCAGTGGGAGGTGGAGCCCGGGCGTGAACCAGCCGCACCCCTGGGACACGGCTCCGCTGGCAGCGCCCGTTCAGGGTGAGGCCGAGAATTTTGTTCTCCCCAGATGAGCTTCCCAGAAGCCACCGGGAAACATTCCCGGGGGGCGGGAGGTGCCCAGCGATTGCCCCACCCGGGGAATCCTGCTGCCCAGCCCAGAGGCCCTGAGTCTCACTTTGCTGCATCAGCAATTCCTGGGCTTGCCACAGAGACGTGACGGGACTGGGCGGGGAGGGGAGAATCCCTCTGGCGTGGCTCAGGAGTGTGTTAGGTAACGCCTGGAGGTGCCACCCGTGATCGAGGCCCTGATGAGCCAGGCACTGCCCAGACCCTGCCCGAGATCAGGGCCCCGCCGGGCGCTGCCCAGACCCTGCCTGAGATCAGGGCCCCTCCGGGCGCTGCACGGACCCTGCCCGAGATCAGGGCCCCGCTGGGCGCTGCCCAGACCCGGCCCAAGATCCGGGCGCTGCCCAGACCCTGCCCGAGATCAGGGCCCCATCGCGCCGGGCGCTGCACAGACCCTGCCCGATTTCAGGGCCCCGCCAGGCGCTGCCCAGACCCTGCCCGAGATCAGGGCCCCGTCGCGCCGGGCGCTGCCCAGACCCTGCCCGAGATCAGGGCCCCGTTGCACTGGGCGCTGCACAGACCCTGCCCGAGATCAGGGCCCCGTCGCGCCGGGCGCTGCACAGACCCTGCCCGAGATCAGGGCCCTGCCGGGCTGGGCGCTGCACGGACCCTGCCCGAGATCACTACCTACCAACGCTGCCCGAGCGTCTCCACCCTGCCGGGAGCTCACACACCATGGCCCATTCCGCCCTCGGCCTCTCTGCTGAGCCTGGACACAGGGCAGGGGCGCGCGTGGCCTTGCCAGCGCAGACACCGATCTGCCAGGCCCCGGGCAGGCCCCGCTGACGCTGGGCGGGCGGGCAGCAAACCTTTAGCGGCGGGGAGCCGGCTCCCACGCGGGTCGTCGTGTCCCCAGGGAGAAGTGTCCAGGGAACGTAACACCAGGCAGCTGATGGGCTCGGGTGCAGCAGCTAACGCAGGGGTGCGGTGTGGACGCTCTGATTTCAGCCTGTACCCGCTGATGCTGGCTGACTCCTCCATTTGCCCCTGTTTCCCCAAACCTCGGGAGGCCCCGTCTCCATGGGGAAGCCGGGCTGGGACCCCCTAAGAGGTGAACGCAGATGGATCCGGTTACTCCGGCGCAGCCCCGGCGTGTGCGCTGCTTCCCTGAAACCCAAAGCAGGGCGGCGACTCTGAAACGGCTTGAAATTAAACCATGTAGACAAGACCCTTGTTAAACCAGTTCAGACCCTCTGAGCTGAAGTCGCTGAGGAATGGGTTTGCTCCCATTTAACTAACCCAGTGCGAGTTCCTGTCTGGGCAGGAACGCACCCAGCCCCTGGCCCGGCTCCCGGCTCCCTGCGCGGAGCTGCCACTGGGCTCGGCTCCATGGGCCCCATTTTCAGGGGCCAGAGGTGGGCCCCCTGCTCGGCCATTCCCTGGGTGACATGTCTGTGCTGCGCCCTTTGGAGAATCCGGGCCCAATGGCGTCCAGGAGCCGGTGGGGCCTGGCCCAACTACCTGCAGGGACGGGGCAGTTATTGCTTTGTGCGTGGGTCCCGGCTGTCCCGGGGGGTCGGGGTTCTTGGCAGTCTGGGCAGGACGGCTGGGCGGGGGTGGCTGGGGGGGGTTTTAAGGTAAAATGTCAATTTAAAATAATCTCATCGTTTGGACTGAGAAACCTGTGGCTATTCTGACGTTGCAGTAACAGCTGGGGGTGGAAAGGTCATCCGGTGAGTTAGAGCGGGGCCGGGGGGAGGGCGGGTGGGGAGCCAGGACGCCAGGTCTGGGAGGCCAGTGGGGTCTAGTGGGTTAGAGCCGGGGCGGAGGGAGCCCCAGGACGCCTGGGTTCTGCTCACGCCTTCACCGCTGACTCTGGGTGTGAATTTAGACAAGTCCCTTCGCCCCTCTGGGGTCATGACACGGTTGGTCCCTGCAGGTCTTTGTCTGCCAAAGAAGTGGGAGCCGGGGTGGGAGCTGGGTGGGTCCCAGGCTGGTCACAGGGCAGGGGGCCCGGCCCCGTCTGATACAGGTGACCTGGGTGCTGCGCCCTGGGTGCCCGGCGCACCCACAGGGGCGCGAGGACCTTGCCCGACGAGGGCTTCAGGCCGGGGCCCAGCAGCTCCGCTCCCGCCCCCACCCCCACCCGCCGTCCGTCTGCGTTTGCTGCTTGTTTATTTGTGCGTCTGGCTCCGTGCGGCTCAGCCCCGGCCCAGCGCTGGCTCCCGTCGGCGAGCAGGGGGCAGCTGGGCCCGGGACCCCCGGCCGTGCGGTGTCTGCAGCTCCGGAGCTGCGGGGGAGGCCACCTCTGATCACGGCCCTTCCCGTTGTCTCAGACACGCACGCAGGGCGGCGGCTGGGTCACAGCCTGTGAACGGCCCATGCCTGCCCGTGGCTCAGCCGGGCGGGGTATCTCCACCCCATGCTTGGGACAGTTAGATTCCGGTCAGGAGTGAGGGGTATTGGCAGAGCTGGGGGGAGCCCAGGGCTGGGCTGGCAGGGGCTGCTGGTCGGGAGTGAGGGGCACTGGCAGAGGCGGGCGCCTGGCCCACTGGCAGTGTGGCACGCTGAGTCGGGCGAGGTTGCCCGCTGCAGAGAAGTCTCCGTGCCGGGCAGTGATTCATCGCGGACACCTTGTAACATGTCGGGGCCACGGGGCGCGAAGGGAGAGGCTGGGAGCTGGAGCCGAGCCCGGAGCTGGAGAATCGTAACTCGATGCCCGCTGGGAGGGTGGGCGGGGGCGGGGAACACCCCACACCTGGTGGCAGCTGGGTGACCTTTTGCATTCAAAGGGGCCCAGCCCCATTGTGCCGTGGGCTCCCAGGCAGCTGCATGGGAACGACTGTCCTTAATTCCCAGGGGCTCCCCGCCAGCCCCTCCAGGGCCTCTCTCCAGCCCTGTTCTCGCTCTGGGGTCTCCTCCTGAATCAGCCGGGAAGGAGGGGGAATGTCCCCTCCGAGTTGGCTTTATGGGCATCTCTGCCCAGCTCCCTCCTGTTGGGGCAGCCGGGACTCCTGGGTTCTCTTGCTGAGTCAGATATGTGGCGTATCTGTGGGTCTGAAGTCAGTTGCCTGCGCTTTGCCTCAGTTTCCCCAATGCCAGGAGGCTGCAGCGCTGGCTCCCCGGCAGAGGTGAGGGGCTCCCTCCTCCCCGGATCTCAACACTCAGGCCAGGTCTGCACCGAGCAACCCACGGTGATCCCCCGGCGCCGGGCGTTCCGGAGCCGAGCTGGCGACGCCGGTCTGCATGGTTCTGCGGGCTCCCTGGTACTGATCTAGTGGCACCCGGGCTTGGGGCATGGCCGGGAGGCTGGTGTCTAGGGACGTAGGAACGGCCAGGCAGAGTGTTTCCTGGCTCAGACCCAGGGGCCTCAAGCCCACTTTCTTGTCTCCTCCAGTGGCTTCCTGCAGGAGGCGCTTGTGGGGTGAACTGCCAACAGGGGGGCTTCCTGCCCCAAAGCAGGAGGGGTTTGATCCTTCCCCCAAGCTCCCACCTTTCCCAGCGTCACACTGTCCTTCCCCATCCTCGGTTGCATCCCGCTCTTGTGGCAATGAGTCCCACAAGCTCACCGGGGAAGTAGTTGGGTATTAGATGCGGACAACAAGAAGGGTGATTTGGACCAGTCCAACAGACCACAAACACCAAGAGACTCTCCCCATTCTCTGGCTCCGAGGAGGATGTGGTCTGGAGCTCCCGAGATCGGTGCTCGTTAGCAGAGAGGGGCGGAGGACCTGCTGACCATAGAGAAACTGGAATATTTATGGTGCTCAGTCATAGGGGCAGCTGAGATTTCGGGGTTTGATCCCCACTCCCTTGTCTTCCCTGTGGTGGAGACACCCATCCCTTGGCCATCATCCCAAGAGACCTGAGGTGTTGTCGCTGCCCTGGTGAAGCTGATTGGCTGCTATGTGACCTTACCTGGATGTCCCGCCTTCAGCAAGGCGGGACTTCCTGGCTCGCCGGCCTGTTGCGAGTCAGGCCCCTCGCCCGTGAGGGTCTGGGGGAAGGGGAGGGGCTACTCTGAGCTAGGTCCCGCCCCAGTGGCCTGGGCCAGCAGGGGCTCCTGGCGGGCGACTCCCAGCCAGGCGGATGCTTAGCCCCACGTGTGCAGCGTGGCCGTCTCCACCCTGTGCACCGGGAGGTGCAAAAGTTCCTCCCAGCAGCAGCTTTGTCGTGTCCCCCCAGCCCCCCCCCCCGTGCAAGCTTAGTCGGGGCTGCCGTGAATCCCGTGCTGGGGGCCAAAGCAAACAAGCAGTAGCCCCCTCCCCACAGCCCCCGGACCACCTAGCAAGAGCCGGCGGCCCTGCCACCTCGCACACTCGGCCTGTGGCTCAGGGCGAGCGCTCCCGGCCCGCCTGGGCTGAGCAGGGCAGCTGGGTGGGCAGGAGCGGAGACCAGACAGGGCAGGTGATTGTCCCGAGGTCCTCTGCACACAGCTCGGCCGGTGCCCCTCACTCCCGACCCGCAGCCCCCTGCTAGCCCAGCCCTGGGCTCCCTCCCCCAGCTCTGCCGGTGCCCCTCACATCTGTCTGAGTCTAGGTCTCTCTCTCTCTGTAGGTCTGTTTGTGTGTGTGTGTGTGTGTAGGGCTGTGTGTGTGTGTGTAGGGGTGTCTGTGTATGTGTGTAGGTCTGTGTGTGCATGTGTAGGTCTGGGTGTTTGTGTAG
>NW_020664966.1:0-2097 GCF_002925995.2 Terrapene triunguis | reverse complement strand
ACTAGTGTCACTCTCACAAAACCAGCAACACCCCACACCTGTTCAATAGCATCCCCCGCTTTCAAATCATGATGGCTACCATATTGTGTTAGTACCATTTTCCACAAAGAAACAAACAAAGGTCCCCATGCCTTGTCAATTCAGTTCACCTAAAACAGGCAGTGTCCCATAGCCTCATTCCCATTTTTGAAAGACACACTGAGCCTGTGCTGCCACAGAATCAAATCCCCATCCTCTATTCAATATGAGTCAACTTTGGATCTAGGAGCTAGAACCAAGCCAGGGTAACTGAGACAAGAGGAGTTATGTGAATTTTGGTGACATAAACAAGCCCACACACTTGAAAACTCTAACATTCAATCCAAATTTTGTGAAATAATTACTTGAAGAATACAAAAGAAAGAAATGCATCCAAACCAAAAAGCACAGAAATTGAAACAGTTGTTAAGTTTGTGTTGGGTAGCCACTCAAAGTCCCCTTTTCAAATCGATATCCTCTTTACAATATCGACTGCAGTTTTTTATGCTCTCAACCACTTTTTTCTTGGTGTCAAAAAAAATTAGTTCTTTCATTTACTTGTGAATCATAGCATGCTTAGACTACAATTGGAAAGCAAATTGTCATTCCTTTTGTTTTAAAAAATTGAAGGGTTAACAAATTTAAATTATTATGTCATATGTTAAATGCTTGTTTGTTTTTCTTTTGTTTATTTTACGGTGTGTAGTTTTGATAACTGGTAAAACTTAGTAACCCTAAAGTGTTTTAAAACGTGATTAAGGTTTACTGAAAAAGCATTCAAAACCCAAACTTACTTTTGTAAAAATGTGGTTAAGCAACTTAACATCATGGCTTTCAACTTAGTGTGATAGCAGCTCTGATTTAAGCTAATATTTTGTTAGCTACTTATAATTTGTCACATGACCTACAAGGATAGTTACAGCACCACACTTCTTCTATGTGTTGGTTTCATAATGATATTTTTCTTTCATGCACTGTTATTTTACCATTGGGTTATTATTATTTTTTTCACTTTTCTCCTGTTAACTGCTTTTGGGTGTAGGAAATAGCTGATGTTTTTGAGACCACTTCTTATAGTTACTAACCAACTGCTGATGGTTAAAAAAAGTAATAATCAAAAATTCCACAAGGACAAATTATGATGCCAAATAAGCAAGTTTAACCACTGGTGCATAACATTTTCATAGTCTGTATGAATATGCAGCTTTAAATATGTAAGCAGCAAAAGAAATTATAATCTTTACCCATTTTCAGTTTAGAGCCAAAAATATCTAATAAAAGCTGGTGTGTTGCTAAACATCTTACAACTTAATATCCATTTTTAGTTGCTTTTTAGTTACACATCAATTATGTTTCCACTTTGATAGCTTAATTACCTCAAATCTACAATGTTTCTTGGAGTTTTCTACTATTTAGTCAAATCAAATTTGGAAAGTCAAAGTTTAAAGAAAGGAGCTTTGCATGCCTTAAATTATAATGAAGCACCCTGACTGGAGAACTGTATAACAAATTGTGACTCAAAGCCATAATGATTAGATTATATTTTCTTTTCTACAAAAATCAGAATGTGTTTAGTACATGTTTATTACATATATTATGTTTTTGCTCATATGGCTCTCCAGAGATGGTTGACGCAATTTTCAAGGTTGAATCTGTATCTGTACAGGCCAGGCATTTTACAAAGTGAAGAATGGGCAGTTTTGTTAGTATTGGTCAAGTATACCTGCAATCCCCTCATCAAAAATAAGCAAACCTCAAAGACACAAAAATAGACCCTAAGTAAAAAGAACAACAACTGATATAAGATAGATACAGCCAGTGGAAATGAGAGCAGGGAACACACATGCTTGGAACCAAACAAATCAAAGCTAGCTTAAGCAGGCGAAGTGAAAATGAATTTCCCTTGCATAAATCACAGTGAGTCAAATGTACATTGTTAATTAGGAGTTTACAATTGAATTGACATAGCTAAAGACGCAGATGAAACACCTTGATAAATGGACTCTGCACAGAGTTATGAAACAGGAGACAAAAGACAAATCGTTAGCTATTTCCCCCATGCTGCTTCTCCTCTTTCTT
>NW_020664965.1:256669-257643 GCF_002925995.2 Terrapene triunguis | reverse complement strand
GGGCACCCCATGGAGAACATCCCCCGGCTGGTGGAGAAGAAGTTGGGGGGCGGTGCCATTCTGGACATCGGCTGCTACTGCGTCCAGTTCGCCAGCATGGTCTTCGGGGGGGAGCGGCCGGAGTCCATCCTCGCCTCGGGTTTCCTCCAGCCCTCCGGTACCGGGGTGGAGTGAGGGGCACCGGCAGGGAGGGGGGCAGGACTCAGGGGCACTGGCAGTGTGTGTGGGGGGGTGCGGGTCGGGAGTGAGGGGCACCGGCGGGGCAGGACTGAGGTGCTGCTGTTTCCGTTTCCCAGGTGTGGACGAAACCACCTCGGTGATCCTGAACTACGCGGGCAAGCGCCAGGCCGTGCTGTCCTGCACCATGCGCATCGAGCTCCCCAACCAGGCCCGGATCTGCGGCACCAAGGGCTCCATCGAGGTGGGGGGGGGGGCAGGAGGGCACAGAGGGGGCAGCCCAAGGGGAAGAAAAGACCAGAAAAACTGGCCAGGAACCAGGACTCCTGGGTTCTCTGCCTAGCTCTGGGAGGGGAGTGGGGTCTAGTGGTTAGAGCAAGGGGGGGCTGGGAGCCAGGACTCCTGGGTTCTCCCCTGCCTCTGGGAACAATGTGGGGGCAGCTGGGTCAGATCCTATCAGGGGGGCCCCTTATTAACCCTTTCTTGCCTGCACCCTCCTAGGTCCCCGCCCCCTGGTACGCCCCTACCACCCTGATCGTGAACAACCAGCGCCACGAGTGCCCCCTGCCGTCCCCCGCTCAGCCCCTCAACTTCTCCAACGGCACCGGCATGCGCTACGAGGCCCAGCACGTGCGCCACTGTCTGCTGCAAGGTAAGGGCCGGGAGCCAGGACTCCTGGGTTCTCTCCCTGGCTCTGGGAGGGGAGTGGGGGCTAGTGGTTAGAGCAGGGGGGGCTGGGAGCCAGGACTCCTGGGTTCTCTCCCTGGCTCTGGGAGGGGAGTGGGGGCTAGTGGTTA
>NW_020664965.1:253160-256659 GCF_002925995.2 Terrapene triunguis | reverse complement strand
CTGGGTTCTCTCCCTGGCTCTGGGAGGGGAGTGGGGGCTAGTGGTTAGAGCAGAGAGCCCAAGCTCCAGGGTCTCTCCCCACGTCTAGCAGTAGCAGGCAGCAGCTTGCTCAGCCCTGGCTGGGGGAAGCTCACAGCCCCGGCTCAGGTCTCTCTCCCCGCAGGCCTGAAGGAGAGCCCCATCATGAGCCTGGCCGAGAGCGAGCTGGTGGCCTCCATCGTGGACGAGGTGCGACGGCAGCTTGGGGTGACCTTCGTCGAGGACCGGCAGGGCTGAGCGGGCGGCTGCCAGGGGACCAGAGACTGCAATAAACAGGACCCTGCCCAGCTGCCGTGTGATTCCTTGCGGGACAGAGCTGGGGGGTGGGCGGGTGCAGGACGCCTGGGTTCTTCCCCAGAGAACACACCCTTAGAGCGCTCGCCCCAGCACCATCCAAGCAGCCCCCCCACCAATTGGGGGGAGCCCCCAGCTGAGATCAGGGCACCCTATTTTGGGCAAACACCCCCGGCCCACTGCCTTCAGAGCAAGGTACAGCCCCCTGCCCCTTGTGGGTGGAGCTACTCCCAGAGGAAGGGGGGGGGGAGACACCCTCTAATTTCAGGCTGTTGCCATACATGCACCCCACCAGCAGGGGGTGATGCTCCCCCCCAACACAGCCTCCTTCTTAAGCCAATTCTTAGAAGCCTGCGGCTGAGTCTTGGGGGCATAAGGGTCCCTCAGGGACTCCCCCTCTCGGTATCCGGGGCCCCACCTAAACCCCAACGCCCCCAGGCTGGGGGCAGAGCAGGGCAGAGGCACTACCGCAAGGGAGGGTGGGGGGGAAGAAACCTGCCTCTAACCCCCAGCCTAGCTCTGGGGTCACAGAATCCAGGCCGGCCTCAGGGGCTGGGGGACGCAACGATTGAAAGGGGGCGGCATGGTGGAGAATTGGCCGCTCCCGAGCCTTCCCCCCGGCCGAAAGGCTAACAGACTTGGCGAGTCGGAGCAGAGGGGTCGTGGGAGCTCTGGGCCTGGCCCGGGGGCGACACTGCGGGATCTCTCCCCCCCCAGTCAGCGTTTGCCGCTCAAGGGGGTGGATAAATCGCAGAGGGGCCGGGGAAGAGCCCCAAGGACGATTCGAGGATCGGAAAAGCTGCCCACGTGCGAGGCGCACCAGCTGTGTAGCTGAGCCCAGAGATGGGGGGGGGGGACGGACCACGACTTGATCCCCGGCTCTTGGCAGTTTGATAACAGGGTTCCCGCAGTGCTTCCCCCCCATAGACTAGGCCTGAGATTTCCACAGGGGGCCGGCCCTGCATTTGAAATCTTTTAGGGATCCACCCATGAAAAAAGGGCCAAAACCCCTGGCTACCAGGTCCACCAAGCAAGGCGAGAGAAATTCCCAGTGGAAGCAAAGGGGGAGGGGAGGAGGAAAAGAATTAACCCTTGGAGCTGCTCCCCCAGGGATTCTCCATCCCAGGCCCGAAGCCAGGGCAGCCCCAGGAGGTCAGACGAGGGGCCGAGACTCCCCTTCCCCCCTGAGGATTTACGAAGAGAAGCGGCCCAGAGCCACTGGATTAGCAGCCGCATCCTTAGCACGCTGCTGGCGAGAGGGGGGGGAACCACAGGCCCCCGAGGGTTCGGCTGGGGTTTGGGGGTGCCGGGGAGCCCCGCAGAGAGCTCAACGCGTTTCTCCTCAGGGGAAGCGGCAGGCACAGTGGAGTGAAGGCCCCACAGGGGAGAGGGCCTTGAAGACACCCGCGAAGCGTTCTAAAACCCCCAGTGACCCAGGCTGCTGCGGGATGGGGTGGGCAACGGGAATTTGGGCAGCCCTTGGCAAAATGCCCCCGAGACGCGGCCCCCACGCAAAACAGAGCAACTGACAGGAAAGCGGAGAGAGGAGCCGGGTAACGATAGAAGGGGAGAAAACACCGGCACTGAAAGGGCCAGCAATTGGAAGCCAGAGCCAGGCCGGATTTCTAACAGTGCCAGGGAGCCACTGTCGGCTCCAACGCCCGCGCGGCGGATTTTCCGGCTCTCGTCCCGGCCCAGGGCCGTTCTGGGAGGGGCGCGAAGCCGCGGGTCAGTTCTCTGCCGTGTGCTACATGGGACAGGAGCTGAGGGGATTTCATGGGCCCGACCGGCCTGGCCAAGCCCCGGAGCGTCCCGGAGGCCCAGGCCAGGCAGCCAGAGCTAGGCCCTGTGAGAGACGCACAGAGGGGCTGGGTGGAAGTGAAGGGGCTGGTTTTATTGAGGTTCAAGGCTCAGACCAAGATCCCGTACTGCTTCAGCACGTCGGTGTACCTGGAGATCTTGCCTTCCACGTTCTTCTCCGCCTGCTTCTGTAGTTTCTGGAAGAGACGCCCCAGGAGGAGGAATCAGACCAAGATTCGGGAGAGCCCCCAGGAAATGAGCCCATCGCCCTGCGGGGGGGGATACGGGGACCCCCTTCCCCCAGTGCTTAGATGCAGCTCCTCTCAAAGGGGGACTGTGAGGCCCGATGACCCCCAGGGACACTCACCATCAGCTTCTTCTTCTTGTTATAATGCAGCTTGGCCTTCTCCTTGCGTTTCTCCTCCAGGGTCGAGGTGATGGCTTGGTACTTCCAGCCAACCTCATGGGCCAGGCGCCCCAGGAAGGCGAACTGCAGGGGGCAGGGAAGAGACGGGTCAGGAGAGAAAACAGGAGTCCTGACTCCCAGCCCCCTTCCTGCAGGATCCCAACTAAGCCAGGTCGTGCAGTGCCCCCAGGCGGTCTCAGATGGTAGTGCATGTAGGATGTTGTCTCATGGTCGTGAGACTCGAAGAGAAGTGAGTTAGCATCATCACCGACCGCCCGAGATGCCAGCTCCCAGCACAGGGTAGGGCACAGGCGCTGGCTAGGCATGGCCAGGGCATCACTAGACAGATGACACCTGCATGAACAAGGTTGTTCCCTGACTGGCCGCTAGCTGCCACATGATATCAAAGACCAAGGAATCATGTGGTAAGTAGTCCCATAGGTTAACACCACACCCATTACCTCTGATGAATGGTTGGTCTCCAATATGTGGCCGCCAGTTCCCCAAGTTAATACCACTGGCAAATGAATTTATTGCCTCGGCATCTGCCCTGGTATAATGTGGCAAGTAGTCCCATGGGTTAATGACTCCTCCTGAGTTTTGCCTTTGACAAGTCCTTTGTTCTGACGGGCTGTGGAACTACCTGCCTCATGACGGTGCTGCCTTCGATCAGGTTTCAACCTCCCGCCCCTACTCCCGTGTGGAAAGGGGGCTCTGGGAGGGACGTACCTTGCGCGTTGGCTTCAGGCGTACGACTTTCAGAGCAGCGGGCACCACCATCCGTTTCCTCTGCGTGGGGGGAGAGGAGAGGGTTACGGGTACGAAGGAGACGGGATGGAGGGCAGAGGAGCGGGTCTGGGGTGTCTCAGGGTCAAAATTTTTCTCATCCAGCATCAAACAATGTAGGTAGATGGAACATCATGGACACGGGGCCCCAGCATCCCCCCCCCGCGGCCCCCC
>NW_020664965.1:251106-253150 GCF_002925995.2 Terrapene triunguis | reverse complement strand
GATGGATGGATCATGGTGTGGCCCAGGTGCCCTGTGCTGTGGGTCTCAGCCCCCCAGGCTCCATGGGGCATGGCAGGGACACACTGCGCTGTGGGTATTCTCTGCCCCACAGGGCCCATAGGTGATGGATCAGGGTGTGCTCGGGCCCCTGCGCTGTGGTTGTTGTCCGCCCCCCCCCCCCCCCCTCCTGCCCCCTTGAAGCCCAGCCTAAGCGGGGGGGGGGTCATTACCTCGGACCGTGCGCCAGAAGATGCGGCTGGGGGCGCGGAAGTGGTAGGGCCCACGGGACGGGTTGGTGTTCATGCGTTTGCGGAGGAAGGCCAGGTACTTCACTGGAACGAGAGCGGGGCGGAGTCAGCCATTCTTCCAGACGCCTGGGTCCCAGGGCCAGCTCTGCCACCGAGTTCACGGGAGGACGCCCCCTCCCTGGGCCTCGGTTTCCCCTCCCACCCTCACGGTAGAGAGCTCGTGAGCCAGTCAGGACAGGGCCTGTCTCTGCAGCGCTCGGTACCATAGGGAGGTCCCGCACCCCAAGTGCTGGGAGAGGGGGGGGGAGATCTGTACAGCTCCCGACACTACCATAACACTGTGGGGCACTGCCCCGTTCCCGGGGACAGCTCTCTGCCTGCAACAGACAACGTGGAGGAGGAGCTGGTGGTAGGCAGCCCAATACCCAAGCTGCAAGGGAAAAGGTGGATCAGAAAAGGACCCAGGAGTCCTGGTTCCCAGCTCCCCCTGCTTTAACCCCCCCACGCTGGGAGAGAACCCAGGCGTCCTGGCTCCCGGCCCCGGCGGAGGCACTCACGTTTGTTGCGGTAGAAGTTCCCGGAGATGTTGATGCCCTCGCATCTCACCACCACCACCTTGCGCCCTGGGAGGAAGCCAAAGCGGGACGTTAACGAGGCCCCACGGCCAGCAGGGAGCCCGGGCTCAGCGACTCGGGGGGGTCCTGGCCACGCGGGCCCAATGCTGCCGAGCTCCGGACGCGCTGCCGGGGGTCAGCGGCTGAGCTGGGGTCTTGCCACGCAAGCGATGAGCCCACCGCCATGGACTCAGGCCGGGGGTAGGAGAGGCAGAGGAGACTGGAGCGTTTAATAGGAGGGTCAGGAGACCCACCCTTAGCAAACGGCACGGATCTAGAGAACCCAGGAGTTCTGGCTCCCAACCCCCTGCTCTATCCTGCTAGACCCCGCTCCCCTCCCAGAGCCAGGGAGAGAACCCAGGAGTCCTGCCTCCCCCAGCTATACCCCGCTCCCCTCCCAAAGCCGGGGAGAGAACCCAGGCGTCCTGGCCCTCGGGGAGCAGTCTCAGATGGTAGTGCATGGATGGGGTGTTCTCATGGTCGTGAGACTCGAACACCGAGAGCATCATCACAGACCCGCTCCACCGGAGCAGGACCCAGGCGGGGGGAGGGGTTACCAGGCTTGGGGGGCACCACCCCGGCAACACTCACCCAGCAGGACCTGCTTGGCCACCATGGCCGCCAGGCGCCCCAAAAGGTGGCCGCGTCCATCGATGACCAGAACCTGGGGGGAAGGGGGACAGGGGTGAGTGGGGGGGAAGGTCATTGGTTTGGGGGGTCCCAGCTCCTGCCTCATAGGGTGACCAGGGGGTGCTCGTGCTGGGGAAGCACTGGCCAGCTCTGGGGTGCCCCCACTTGGGGGGGGCTGGCACCCGTCCCCCAGTGCCAATAGGATCCCACTGGGGGGCTCCATATACCACTACAGGGGTCTTGCTTCCCACACAGAGGAGGTTCCACTTAAGCCCCCCCCTTCCTTCTGCCCAACCCGATCTTCTCGTCCCGGCCCCATGGCCCCTCCCCCAATCCCCTCAGCACCCCACGTTTCAGCCCCCAGCCCAATCTTCTCTCCGCCCCATGGCCCTCCCCCCCCAGAGCTCCCTTGCCCCTCCTCCCACCCCATACACCCCCCTGCCCCATGGCCCACCCCCCAGCTCCCCTTCCCCCCCATACACCCCCCTCCTCCTCCTCCCACCCCATACAGCCCCCATGGCCCTCCCCCCCACAGCTCCCCTGCCCCTCTTC
>NW_020664965.1:235402-251006 GCF_002925995.2 Terrapene triunguis | reverse complement strand
TCCCCCCCATACACCCCCCTGCCCCATGGCCCAACCCCAGAGCTCCCCTCCTCCCACCCCATACACCCCCCATGGCCCTACACCCTGCCCCAGGGCCCCCCACCCCAAGGCCCTCCCCCCTTTGGGGCTCCCTTTGCCCCCCGCCCACGTGCCCCGCCCCGGGGGGGGCCCAGAGGCCCGGGCGGGGGGGGGGTTCGGGCCCCGCGCGCACCTTGAGCTCCGCCATGCTCGCCGGCCGCACGGGAAAGAGGCTCCGCCTCGCGCACGCCGCGGGGTCTCCCCTTCCGGCGGCCAGGGGCGGAAGTGAGCGCGGGTCGGGCGGGAAGTGAAGGCGGCTCCGGGGCCGCCATTAAGGGCGGCGCGACGCCGGACGTGACGAAGCCGGGGGAGGGGACGGAAGGGCGGAAGTGACGCAGGAGGAGGGCGCAACAGGGGGCATCACAGGGAGATCCAGACCGGAAGTGACCGCGGTAGCCGCCCAGAAGGCCGCCATGTTGGGCAACCAAACCGGAAGTGGTACCAAACCCCCAAAGGGGCGGGGCCAAATCAAGCCCCGCCCACTTCGTGTACATTCTGTCATGTAAATGAGGGGGAACCCCCCCACATGATCCCATAGAGAAGGGGTCACAGGAAATGGGACCCCAAAATGCCCCTCCCCCCGTGGGGTGAAGATGCCCCTCCCCCACTCAAGGGGCTCCTCAGTCCCGACTGCCCCCCCCACTACCCCAGCGACCCCCCCACCCTTCCCCCCACCACAGGGACTCCCCCTGCCCCCTCCCCCCTAATCCTCCCCCAACACCCCACACGCCAGCCCCACCGACCTCTTCTGCCCCCTCCCCTCCCCCCCCACATCCTCCCCCTTCCCCAATCCCCCCTGCCCCAACACCCGCACGCCAGCCCCTCGGCCACGTTGCCCCCTCCCCCCGGCTCTGCAGCCCCCAGAGCTGGGCGCAGCGTCGCCCCCAGGCCGGATCCAGAGGCCAAACCCCCTCCCTGCTCCCAAGCGGGGATCCCCCGTCAGCCCGTCGGCCCCAGCGCCGCCCGGGGAGCTCAGGTGCGGCTTGGTCCCCACCACGACCCCAAATCTCTCCCGGAGTCCCGGCTGCCCCGGAGGCCGACCCCCAGCCTGTGCGTGCGGCCGGCCGGCGTTCTCCGCTCCCGGACGGACACGCTGACACGTCGCCGTAGGAAAACGCCCCCAGCGACCCCCGTGGCTCCGTGTCCCTGCCCCAGGCTCGGCGTCCTTCCCCCCCATCCCCAGGCCGTGCGTCCGCGGGAAACGTGGACAGGGACCATGTCCTGGTTTCTTTCAGCTCCTCGATAAAGCTGGGAACTAGCGCAGGTGCAAGGGGACTGTTGTCCCCTTCCTAACACTCAGTGGGGGGTGGGGGGCGTGTTTTGGTTGCTAGCTCCCAGCACCAAAAGGAAGGGGACGGGTGGATGGGAAATCAGGACCCTGAGACTGACAGTCCCCAGGAACAGGACGGGCTAATCCGGGAGTCAGGAGGCCGGGGGGGTCCCGTCCTCCGTGTGAGCTGGAATTGCCTGGGTCAGACCGAGTGGGGCCGAGCTAAGGAGAAAGCAGGGGCCAGAGCTGGGCTGGGGAGTGGAGCTGGGCCAGCGCCAGGGGGACAAGAGAAGCAGCCCAGGGAGCTGGAGGCGGTGTGGAGCTGGAGCAGGAGCTGGAGCAGTCCGGAGCCGGGTGTGCTGAGCAGCTGGGGAGAGCGAGGGGGACCCTGGGCAGTGGGCCCAGCGCAGGGAGACGCCCCCAGCCTTGGGGCCCTGCAGGGCAGACTTGGAGGGGGATCGTAACCCCGACGGGGCGGGGGCGGCGCTGGGAAGAAGGATCCAGCCACCTGGAGCCTGAGAGCGTGTGGCCATCGCCAGAGCAAGTGTCCAACCCACAGCATCCCTGCAGCACTGTACCTGGCCCTGTGCCGTGTGAGGAACAGACTGAACTTCCCTGACATCCCAGAGATGCTGGTTGTGACGTCCCTGTGCCACAGAGGGGGTGACGGGTTTTCCTTTCACCTTCCCATCTTTTCCTGATTTCGTATGAATTGCTGTTTGTGCTCTGAACTCTGTGTAATGATCAGTAGATCAGGGCAGCATCCGGCGCGAAGAGAGTGCCCCGGAGTGGGGACACCCTCGCCCCTGTCCTAAGTGACCACGACAAGACTGGGGGTCGAGCCCCCAGGGATCCGGGGCCCTGCCTTGCCGGGGTTACGAAGACTCTGCCACACAGGAGAGTGGAAGGGGAGCCCTCGAGGTCAGGCAGGCCTCTGGGTAAAGGGAGTGGGAGCGAGGACTCAGATCCTTTCACTAGCCAATCCCACCGGGGCATGTATAAGCCAGGAAAGTTCCCCACAATAGCAGGACCATGTTAGGATATAGCTATTCAAGGCTGTCTGGCCTATACTTTAAGAATGTAGGTGTATTCTTATCACTTAGCTAGTTATAGAGGTATAAAAGAAAGAATCAAAAGCATTGACTATCTGTGTCTCTCACTGTGACAGTCATATTGAAATAAGGAAATCTATCACCTCCAGATAAAGGGAAAAGCCTAGAACATGTAAAAGGAAATTTAGTTTGATAGTTTTCTGTCTGGGTAAGAACTCACTTATCAATAGACACAGCTGGGAAACCCTTATGTCTGTATAGATGTAGTTGTGAAATCCTCACTTCTGTATTGTTTTGTATGTTTATTTGCATGGTCTCTGTCTGGTTCTGTGATTGTTTCTGTCTGCTGTATAATTAATTTGGCTGGGTGTAAACTAATGAAGGTGGATAAACATCAAATTGTTTGCACCTTCGGACTTGGGGTATTGTTGCTCTCTGTTCACGCGAGAAGGACCAGGGAAGTGTGAGAGTGAAGGAATACGCCCCCTAACAGACCATTTCCCTGCTTACAGGACCCAGGACCCCGTTGGAAACACCCCCGCCCCATGGCGCTTCCCCGGTCACAGGGACGTAGTCAGAACACTCCATTAGCCAGGTTTTAATCCGTTTCATTTTCTAGTGTTCTCGGTTTCTTTTTTTTAAATCACAATGTCGCTCGGCACCAGGTCAAACGCCACCCAGCAGCCGAGGTCTGTTACCGCCACGCTGCTGTTCCTTGTATCGACCCAACCTGCAATCACATCCAAAACACCGGGAGACTCCCGTTCCCGGGCAGCGGGAGTCAGGCCCGATCCTGGGCGTACGTCACCCCGACCTGCCGCCGCACCTCATCCAGGATGGAGGCCACCCGCTCGGAGTGAGCCAAGCTCACCAGGGGGCTTTCCTTCAGGCCTGGGGGGGTGGGGGGAGGGGTGTCAGTATGGGAGGTGCTGCGAGCTTCCCCAGAGCAGTGCCCCCAGTTGAGGACTCCAGCACTGTGAGATGCCACAAAGCACTTCCCCAGCTGGGGGCTCCGGCGCTGCGACCTTCCCCACAGCAGTGCCCCCATCCAGGTACCCAGGTGCTGCAAACTTCCCCACGGCAGTGCCCCCACTGGATACGCTGAGCGCTGCGACCTTTCCCACAGCAGTGCCCGCCCCCCCCCCATTACCTTTCAGCAGACACTGGCGCACGTGCTGGGCCTCGTAACGAAGCCCGATGCTTCTGGGGAAGTTGAGGGGCTGGGAGGGGGGGGGCGGCAAGGGGAACTCTTCATGCTGCCCATTCACCACCAGCTCAGTCGGGCTCCACATCTGGGACGGGAGCTGCCGGGGGAACAAAGAATCCAGTGGTTAGAGGAGGGCTGGGAGCCAGGACTCCTGGGTTCTGTCCCACACTGCAGAGTCCCCAGCCCTCTGTATGCCTCAGTTTCCCCCCTCAGGTACCTGGATGATGCCCTTGGTGCCGCTGATGGCGGCCTGGTTGGGCAGCCAGGTCAGCATGGAGCAGGTGATCACGGCCTGGCGCTTCCCCCGGTAGTTCAGGATAATGGACAACGTTTCATCAACGCCTGGGAAAGAGAGAGCAGGGTGGGAGCCTAGAACCAGTCCTGCCGGTGCCCCTCACTCCTGACCCGCAGCCCCCTGCTAGCCCAGCCCTGGCCTCCCCCCAGCCCTGCCAGTGCCCCTCACTCCCGACCCGCAGCCCCTGCTAGCCAGCCCTGGGCTCCTCCCAGCCCTGCCGGTGCCCCTCACTCCCCACCTGCAGCCCCTGCTAGCCCAGTCCTGGGCTCCCCCTAGCCCTGCCGGTGCCCCTGACTCCCGACCCGCAGCCCCTGCTAGCCAGCCCTGGGCTCCTCCCAGCCCTGCCGGTGCCCCTCACTCCCGACCTGCAGCCCCCGCTAGCCCAGCCCTGGGCTCCTCCCAGCCCTGCCGGTGCCCCTCACTCCCGACCCACAGCCCCTGTTACCGGTGGGTTGGAGGAAGCCCGAGGCGAGGATGGACTCCGGTCTCTCCTCCCCGAAGACCATGGTGGCGAACTGGACGCAGTAGCAGCCAATGTCCAGCAGGGCGCCGCCCCCCAGCTCCTTCTGCACCACCCGGGGGCAGCCCGAGAGGGGCGCCCCGAACTCGATCCTCACCACCTTCAGCTCCCCCAGCGCTCCCTGGGAGAGCAGGGAGTGGAGCCGCTCCGAGGCTGGGAAGAATCGGGTCCAGTAGGCCTGGCGGGACACACACACACACATACACACACAGGGGAGTGGGTCCTGGGGGCGCCGTGCCGCGGAGGGCCGGGCAGGGGCCCAGATGGGCGGCCATGTCCAGAGACTCCCCCATTCGCCCGCTCCCTCCCTCTCACACTCACTCCCGCCCCTCAGCTCACTCGTGCCGAGTAAACCGCTAACGGTCTAAACCGATTTGTACTCGGGCACGGCCAGAAGGTGGCCGAGCCGGGGGGAGACGGGTCCTCTTGCAAACCGGAAGCTCCTTTGGGAGCCAGAGGCCTGGGTGCGAGCGTAGCCGCCGTGGGCCGGCGACACGTCACAGAGGGGGGCATGACGCCGCACTGCAGACGGACACCGATAACACTGCGAGGCAATATCGGAGCGGCCCGGCGTGGGGAGATCTTAGCACCGTTCAAAGCCCTGCCCGTCTTCTCAGGCTCCCAAAACTGGCTTGGCTTTGATTTACCCCCAGAAGGAGAAGAGAGAGCGTTCGGTCTGCTTCGAAAGAATCAGAGCCCGTTCAGCCCAGCCCTCGGACGAGACAGGACGCTGGCCTCTGGTAGCCAAGTGACCCTTGCTGCAAGTCTGAGCCAGCGAAAGACGTTATAAAAACAGCCAAGTAACGTAACCACGCCCGGGAAGAAAACCGGGAACCGAACCAGACAAACTGGGGAATCTGAATCTTTTCTCTACGCTTTGTTCGTGTCGAATGAATTAAATGCCATTTAACGGCCGGATTTCTGTTTACGTTCCTGCCGTGGATTGTTGGGCTGGGTTTTATTTTAATGGCAGGAATTAATTTTGCATTTCTTCCTTTGGGAACGTGGTGACTTTTGTTTCCGTTTGCGGTGAAGGTGATACGAGCAATATATTATATGCAAACCAAATCCAGATCGGGTCACCCACCTAGGGTGACCAGATGTCCCGATTTTATAGGGACAGTCCCAATATTTGGGGTTTTTTCTTATATAGATGCCTATTACCCGCCACCCCGTCCCGATTTTTCATACGTGCTATCTGGTCACCCTAGCCCCATCTGAGGGTTATTTACTCCTTCTCGTAACACAAGAACCAGAGAAAAGCAACAGAGGGTCCTGTGGCACCTTTAAGACTAACAGAAGTATTGGGAGCATAAGCTTTCGTGGGTAAGAACCTCACTTCTTCAGATGCAAGTTGCATCTGAAGAAGTGAGGTTCTTACCCACGAAAGCTTATGCTCCCAATACTTCTGTTAGTCTTAAAGGTGCCACAGGACCCTCTGTTGCTTTTTACAGATTCAGACTAACACGGCTACCCCTCTGATACTTAAGAACCAGAGAGTCACCCAGTGAAATGAACAGGCCGCAGGTTTGACACAAACAAAAGGAAGTATTTCTTCACACAACGCACAGTCAACCTGTGGAACTCCTTGCCACAGGATGTTGTGAAGGCCAAGACTAGAACAGGGTTAAAAAAAGACCTAGATAAGCAGGGCCGGCTCCAGGCACCAGCCGACCAAGCACATGCTTGGGGCGGCACCTTGGGGCAGGGCGGCGCCCGATTTTTTATTTTTATTTTTTTTGGATTTGGCGGTGCGGTGCTCGGGGGGGGGCGGGGCTTCGGGCGGTGTGGTGCTCGGGGGGACGGGGGCTGGCGCGGTGCGGCGCTCGGAGAGGGGGTGGGGGCTTCAGGCGGTGGGGCGCTGGGGGGGCGGGGCTTCGGGTGGCGTGGTGCTGGGGGGGCGGGGATTTCGGCGGCGTTTGCGGAGGGGGGGTACGGCAGGGCGGCGCTCTTCTTTTTTGCCTCAGGCGGCAAAAAAGTTAGAGCCGGCCCTGTAAATAAGTTCCTGGAGGACAGGTCGGTCAATGGCTATTAGCCAGGATGGGCAGGGATGGTCCCTGGCCTCTGTTTGCCAGAAGCTGGGAATGGGCGACAGGGGATGGATCACTTGATGATCCCCTGTTCTGTTCATTCCCTCTGGGGCACCCGGCATCGGCCACTGTCAGCAGACAGGACACCGGGCTAGATAGACCATTGGTGTGACCCAGTCTGGCCGCTCTGATGTTCACATATTTGCACTGGGCAGGGTTTTCCAAACGGGCGAGCACTGGGACAAGGCGAGATGCGAGCGAAGGGTACGGTCGTTTCGACAAAACCGTTTCTTTCTGGTTACATTTCTAGACAAGCCGTTTCTTTTGGACGACTTCTCCTGCCCTGTCCACTGACCGTCTGCCTCCACCTGGGCTGCTAACTCGGGTCCTCACAGATCTCCAACTGGCCAGGTGTTTGTTCCAGCCGGCCAAGCACCGCTCTTGGGAAGCTCCCCTGGTTTGCACGGCAGATCGAATTCCCTCGCGCCCTAGACTTTCGCTTGAACGAGGACACTGGCGGCTTTCCCAGGCACTATGAACCAGGGGCCTTTTCAAACCTACTATTAAGTGCCACGGCCCAAAACTGCGAGTCCCTGTCTTAAACCGCGAGCAAACGCCCCCTGGCCAGCCTCACTCTTCGGTCGCTCTCCCCTGGCCATCAGGGCTGGCCCCAGTGACCCTAGGGGGCGCTGGGCTGCGCGGAGTGGGGCGGGGGTCTCAGTAGGGGGCGCTGGACGGCGGAGGGATGCAGGGGGCTCAGTATGGGGCGCTGGGCTGCGGGGGGCTCAGCGGTGGGTGCTGGGCTGCAGAGGGATCCGGGGGGCTCAGCAGGGGGCACTCTCTCCGGTGCTCAGGCCTGGCCCCGATGCCCCAAGGCGGTGCTGGGGGGCGCTGGGCTGTAGGGGGGGCTCTAGGGGGGTCACTCACCTCCATCAGGAAGACCCCGTGGCTCCGGGCCAGCTGCGCCAGCTCCCTCACCTCCGCCACGTTCATCCCCAGGGGCTTCTCCAGCAGCACCGGCTTCCCGGCCCTCAGGAAAAGCCGCCCCACGGGCAGGTGCTCAGGGTGTATGACCCCCACGTAGACCACGTCTGCCACGGGAGGTGGAAATGGGGGTGGAACCCAGGAGTCCTGGCTCCCAGCCCTCCCCCCCCCCAGCTCTAACCACTGGACCCCACTCCCCTCCCAGAGCCAGGGAGAGAACCCAGGCGTCCTGGCTCCTGGCCACCCCTCGTGCTGCCATTCACCCCTCCCAGGTCAGTCCCCACATTCGGGGGTCTCAGCCTGCCCCAAAGGTATCCCTGGACACACACACTGTCCCCAGAGGGGACAGGCCCCGTGCCCCATTCCCTGCCCCCCTGAGCCAGCCAGTCCCTGTCCTGGGGTCGGGTGGGAGCCGGCGCCCCCTAGAGGGGAAAGGCTCCATGTCCTGCCCCCCAGGGGGTTCTCTCTGGGTCAGGTCCCATGGGGGGTCCCCGGGGGGGGCTCACCCACGTCGGGGTCCCGCGCCAGCTCCTCGTAACTCCCGTACGCTCGGGGGATCCCGTGTTTCTGGGCGTATTCCTGAGCCCGGGACAGATCACGCGCAGCGATGGCCACAGCCTGGGGGGGGTGGGGGGGGAAGGGTTAAAGGGCAGGTAAGGCAGCCAGGACCACCCCAGAACCAACCCCCCTCCCAGTCAGCGAGCACTGAGCCAAGAACCCAGGAGTCCTGGCTCCCAGCCCACCCCCTGCTCTAACCACCAGACCCCACTCCCCTCCCAGAGCCGGGGAGAGAACCCAGGAGTCCTGAGTCCCTGTTTCTGGAGGGTCCCCCCATGAGCCCCCCACAGGACCCCCATTAATCTATTCTCAGTCTTCCCCCAAACCCCACCCACTATAGTCCCCTGCCCCCCAGGGATCCCTCTGAGCCATGGGCTGGGTCCCCCAGAACCCCCCCTGCTGGGACCCCCCAGATTTCCCCTGCCCCCTCCGCCCGGATCCTCCTCGCCCGGAGGGGCCCCAAGGCCACCAGGACACCCTGGCTGCTTTTCCCAGCCTGGCAGATGCCCCAGCGGGTGGCCACGGCCCCGGGTGGGGGGCACGGGAGGGGGAGGGGCTCAGTGCCGGAACTGGAACAGATCCAGAACCCGCGGAGGGGGGGAGGGGGGTTGGTGTGGAAAGTCCAGCCTGTGAACTCTGGACCGCAGGACTGGGTCCACGCAGTGCCCGGACGCCTGGGTTCCGTGCCCGCCTTTGAGAGCGGAGTGGGGTCTAGTGGCTCCCAGCCCCTCCCCAACCACTAGACTCGTCCCCTGCCCTGCCAGTGCCCCTCACTCCCGACCCGCAGCCCCTGCTAGCCCAGCCCTGACCCCCCCAGCCCTGCCAGTGCCCCTCACTCCCAACCCACAGCCCCCTGCTAGCCCAGCCCTGACCCCCCAGCCCTGCCGGTGCCCCTCACTCCCGACCCGCAGCCCCTGCTAGCCCAGCCCTGCCCCCCCCCCCAGCCCTGCCGGTGCCCCTCACTCCCGACCCGCAGCCCCCTGCTAGCCCAGCACTGACCCCCCCCAGCCCTGCCAGTGCCCCTCACTCCCGACCCGCAGCCCCCTGCTAGCCCAGCCCTGCCACCTGATGCTCCGTGGCCGGGAGGGTCTTCAGGGCCACCAGGAATTCGTGGCTGATTATGCCGGCGGAGCAGATGCCCCAGCGGGTGGCCATGTCCTTGGTGCGGGGGGTGTCTCTGGGGGCGGACCCAGAACCCGCGGGGGCCGGGAGGTAAAGTCACTGGGGAGCCCCGCCCAGCCTGCAGCTAGCACCGCCCCCCGCCGGAACGCCTGGGTTCTCTTCTCCCCCCGCTCCTGCAGCTCTGGGAGGGGAGTGGGGTCTAGTGGTTAGAGCAGGGGGGCTGGGAGCCAGGACTCCTGGGTTCTCTCCCTGGCTCTGGGAGGGGAGTGGGGTCTAGTGGTTAGAGCAGGGGTGGCTGGGAGCCAGGACTCCTGGGTTCTCTCCCCGGCTCTGGCTCTCTGGGAGTGGTTCTGACCCGGAGGACGAATGAAACGCAACCCCGAGGTCTGCGCCCCCGCTCCCCCCCGCTAATTTGGGGACCTTTTACGGCAGCCGGGAGAGCTGAGCTGGGGGCTGTTCCCACAGACTATGCCCCCTCCCCCCCGCAGTGTCCCTTCTCTCCCCTCGTTGGGATCACTTGGCTAAGGCATGGGCACCCCAGAGACTCCATCCCCACACTTGGCAGCATCCTCCCCCGCTGACTGTGGCTTCCCGCCGGGCAAACTGTATGAGAACCTAGGAGTCAGAGGTCCCAGCTCCCCCCACCCGCGCTCCAACCACTAGTCCCCACTCCCCTCCCAGAGCCGGGGAGAGAACCCAGGAGTCCTGGCTTCCAGCCCCCCCTGCTCTAACCACCAGACCCCAATCCCCTCCCAGAGCCGGGGAGAGAACCCAGGAGTCCTGGCTCCCAGCTCCCCCGCTCCAACCACTAGTCCCCACTCCCCTCCCAGAGCAGACGCTGGCGCCCCCTGGAGGGAGAAGCCCCCGTGTCTCGTTCCATGGTTGGTCTCTGCTGCCCCCTGCTGGTGGTGTCCAGGTCAGCAGTTTGATGGGGAAACTTCCATATAAACGTCGGGGGCTGCAGGCTGCGCCCCTCAGAACAGCAGGGCTGGGGGGCTGGGTTGGCCTCGCTCACGGGTCCCCCACTGGGTCCATCTGTGAACCCCCCACCACCCCTGCCCTTCCTTGTCGCTGCTCCCAGCTGGCCCCGCTACTGTCAGCCACAACATGGCACCTGGCCTGCGGGTCGGGAGTGAGGGGCACTGGCAGAGCTGGGGGGGGGCAGGTCTGGGCTAGCAGGGGGCTGCGGGTTGGGAGTGAGGGGCACCGGCAGGGCTGGGGGGGGCAGGGCTGGGCTAACAGGGGCTGTGGGTCGGGAGTGAGGGGCACCGGTAGAGCTGGGGGGAGCCCAGGACTGGGCTAGCAGGGGGCTGCGGGTTGGGAGTGAGGGGCACTGGGGGAGAGGCTGATGCTGGGAATTCATCCCCAGCCCCTCCCCCGCACTATATCTCTGGCTCCATCCCCGCCCCCCCTAATCCCGGAGCCAAACGTCTATTTCTGGCCCCAGCCTAATCCTGTCGCATCTGCCCAGGCCACGTGCCGAGCGCCCGGCACCTCCCCGGCCACCTGCCTCCGAGCAGCCCAGGCCCCACCTGAACACTCAGCAGCCAGCAACTGCTTTCGGGACCCCCTGTTCATAGGCTAGCAGGGGCTGCGGGTCGGGAGTGAGGGGCACCGGCAGGGCTGGGGGGAGCCCAGGGCTGGGTAGCAGGGGCTGCGGGTTGGGAGTGAGGGGCACCGACAGGGCTGGGGGGAGCCCAGGGCTGGGCTAGCAGGGGCTGTGGGTCGGGAGTGAGGGGCATTGGCAGGGCTGGGGTGGGCAGGTCTGGGCTAGCAGGGGCTGCGGGGCGGGAGTGAGGGGCATCGGCAGGGCTGGGGGGAGCCCAGGGCTGGGCTACCAGGGGGCTGCGGGTCGGGAGTGAGGGGCATCGGCAGGGCTGGGGTGGGGCAGGGCTGGGCTAACAAGGGCTGCGGGTCAGGAGTGAGGAGCATCACAGATGGGCCATGGTGGTTTAGCAGCCCCCCCCCTCCCAATGGACAGATGAGCCCAGAAACAGGGACCATTGCGCCCCCATTAGCCACAGTTTGAACCAGGTCTTCCCTGCCCCCCACATCCAGGAGTCCCATCCCAGTAAGGGGGGAGCACCCCCTCCGGAGCCCTCCACCCCCGCTCCCTGCAGCACAGTGCCCCCTGGTGCCATGCCTTTGAACTACAGCACCAATGATAGAGGGGGTGGATGCGGGGGGTGTCTGTGGGTAGATAGATAGAGGGGGTGGATGGGGATAGATAGATAGATAGATGGGGATGGATGGACAGATGGGAGGCCTTGGGGCAGACAGGCAGGCAGAGGGGGCTTATGGGGATGGATGGACAGATGCGGGGTGTGGGGCTGGATGGAGAGATATATGGGGATAGGCAGGCTGAAGGCCGTATGGGGATGGATGGGGGGCCGTGGGGACGGACAGAGGGGGCGGATGGGGCAGGCAGGCAGAGGGGGTGGATGGGGATGGGTGGACAGACAGGGGGCCGTGGGGATGGACAGAGGGGGTGGATGGGGATGGATGGACAGACGGGGGGCCGTGGGGCTGGACGGAGAGGTATATCATAGAATCATAGAATAGCAGGGTTGGAAGGGACCTCAGGAGGTCATCTAGTCCAACCCCCTGCTCAAAGCAGGACCAATTCCCAACTATGGGGATAGACAGGCAGAGGGGGCGGATGGGGATGGGTAGACAGACGGGGGGCCGTGGGGCTGGACAGAGTGGGCGGATGGGGCCAGGCAGGCAGAGGGGGCAGATGGGGATGGGTGGACAGACGGGGGGCCATGGGGCTGGATGAGGAGGTATATGGGGCTAGACAGGCAGAGGGGGCGGATGGGGATTGGTGGACAGACGGGGGGCCGTGGAGCTGGACAAAGAGGCAGCGATCTGCCCCCGCACTCCCCCCCCCACAGCCCCGGCGCAGGAAGGAAGCTCTCACAGGCCCGGCCCCACTCTCGGTCCCGTATATAATTTATATTTATATATTTACACAAGAATTGGTTTATTCCAATGGGGGGAGGGACACGTACACTCAACGCCAGGCAGACCCTCCAATGCTGGAGCTGTGGGAAGGGACAGGTGGGCTCAGGTCTCCCCCCCCCACTTTTGAGGGTATCCCCCAACCCACAGCATCGCCACCTGCCTCTAACTGGGCGGTGCCAGGGCCGAACCAGCGCGGGGGTGGGCGAGGTGGGATGTCGGGTAGGGCCGGGCCTCACTCCACAGGTGGCTACGCGGCTCGAGAGAATGCAAGGGGGGACTTGAAACTGTCACATGTAAGAGGGGGCATGAAACCGCCCACTAGAGGGCGCTGACTTGTTTGAAGCCCTTGGCTAAGAATGTGCTGGGTGGCTTGAAACCGCCAGCTGGATGCTGTGGGGTGACTTGAAGCCGCCGGCTGGATGCTGTGGGGTGACTTGAAGCCGCCGGCTGGAGGAAGCAAGGCAGTTGGAAAATACCCAGGAGAATTGCAATGCAGTAACTGTGACCCGGCAAGCTAGGACATGCAGGGCGGCTTGACACCGGTGGCTGGATTGTGTGGGGTGTCCCGAAACTACCAGCTAGAATTGGATCAGGCAGGATGCCTGGATGCCCGCTGGTTAGAGCTGTACAGGGTAACATGAAACCATCACATAAAATATGCAGGGTAACTTGAAACTGCCAGCTGGAGCGCACGGGGTGTCTCGAACCCCCCACCTAGAGCATGTGAAGTGTCTCGAACCCCCCACCGGCAGCGTGTGGGGTGTTGAACCTGCCAATCGAGAATGCAGGGAGCAGCTTGAAACCGTCATCTCGGCCGTGGCTGGGAACCGCCAGGGCGGGCAGCTCGGAGAAGGAGCGGGGGGGGGGGGGGGCGCCTCAAAACCGCCGACTGGCTCATGAGGGGTGGCTCAAAACCGCCATTTGTCATGTCACTTTGTAAAGACGCTGTCAGAATGGACCCCGGAGTCACAGTCTGGGGCATCCCCCCATCCCCCTCCACTGCTCTCCCCCCCCATGGATCTCTAGTGCTGCCCCCCAGGCCTGCTGGGGGGAGGGGTTAATTTATTATGGGGCACGTGGGAGTCTCAAGGTCAAAGGTCAGGCACCACCAACCTCATGGTCAACTTGGGCTCAAGGCCAAGCCCTGCGGCCAAAGGCTTTTTGATCTCAAGGTCAAGTGGTGCCCCTGCAGAGGCCAAGGGTCAAAGGTCAAGACCTTCTGACCTCAGGGTCAAAGGTCTAACCTCTGCCCCGCCCTCCCCCCAGACCCTTGTCAGTGGGATATGGGGACTTCCCCCTCACTGCTCCAATGGGTCGTACCATTGCCGCTGGACCGGGGGGTAGGGCAGCTTAACCCTAAGTGCCACCCCCTCGCCCTGATGGGTCATACCAAATGGTGGTGCCCAGAGAGGAAGAGATTTGGGCGTGGCCTGTGGGGGGGGGTGGGGAGAGGATTGTACCAATAGAGGGGGGGTTGTACCAGTGAGGGGGGTTGGCTGTGGCTTGAGGGCTTCGGGGTGTGGCCTGACTCAGCTCCACTCCTTCGCCCTCCTGGATGGCACCAATGAAGGGGGCTGTGGCCTATAGTGTGGGGGTGTGGCCTAACTCAGCCCCGCCCCCTCGGATTATACCAATGCCGTGGGGGATTTGGGCGTGGCCAAAATAAATCCCACCCCCTGGCTCAGTGGCACTTGGGGCGGATTTGGGTGTGGCCTAACTCAGCTCCACCTCACCTTGCTGGATTGTACCAATGCAGTGGAGGAATGGGGGGGTGTGGCCAAACTCAGTCCCGTCCCCCTGGACTGTACCAACACACCGGGGGGAGGTTGGGGTGTGGCCTGCAGAATAGGGGTGTGGCCAAGTGTGGTCCCACCCCCCTGGACTGTACCACCGCAGAGATGCCTGGGGGGAGGCGGAGAGTCGGGGGGTCCCTAGGACAGGTCCCTCTCCCGAGGCGCCCCATACATGTAGGTGTCCTTGCCAGGCTCCTGCACAAACTCCTCCTTCTTGTCCCAGTCGGCCACCCAGCCCCCGTTGGCGAAGCTGGTGCTCTTGGTGGCCCCGTAGCCGCCCCCGCCCCCGTCGCCCGCCCCCTGGGCGGCCTCGTCCTCCTCGTCGGCCAGCTCGTCCTCGTGGATGAAGCCGCATTTCTCGGAGCTGGTCTCCTCCGGCTCGGCCCAGGGCTGCTTCTCGCCCGAGGCGAAGATCCCGTAGAACACGACCCCCCCGTAGTGCACCAGCGAGGCGATGAGGAACACGTACTGCCACTCCTCCCGCGTCTGCGCCCCCCAGGAATTGGGGGGGTGGGGCCAGTGGGGAGTTGGGGGCGTGGGAGCGGGAGGGGTGAGGGGGGCAGGGAGTGGGGGAGGGGGAGAAGGAAGAGACAAAATAATATTTTATTTCCCTCCTTTTAAACCTTTTGATCTGGATGGGGGTGGGGGGGGGGTGAGATGGGGGTGAGATCAGCAACCCCCCAACACCGGGATCCTGAGTGTCCCCCCCCATGAGCACCAGCTTCAACAGCCCCCCCCCAGCCCTGCGGTGCCCCTCACTCCCGACCCGCAGCCCCTGCTCACCCAGCCCTGCCCCCCCCCAGCTCTGCCGGTGCCCCTCACTCCCGAGCCGCAGCCCCCCGATCCCCCAGCCCCCCCCAGCCCCGCCGCACCTTGTGCTTGGTCATGGCCCCGACGATGATGGGGCAGACCATGCCCGAGAGGGTGCCCACCCCGTTGGAGATGCCCATGAGGATGCTGGCGTAACGCGGGGCGATGTCCAGGTGATTCACGTTGAACCCTGTGGGGATGGGGGAGCAAAGACAGTAGGTCAGAGCCCCCTGCCCTGCCCCACAGTGCCCCTACCCCCTGCCCTGACCCACAGCACCCCCTGCCCTGCCCCACAGTGCCCCCTGCTGCACCCCCACCCCCTGCCCTGCCCCACAGTGCCCCCTGCCACACCCCCTGCCCTGCCCCATGGCGCTCCCTGCCCTGCCCCACGGCGCACCATGCCGAACCCCTGCCCCCTGCCCTGCCCCACGGTGCTCCCCACCGAGCCCCCACTCTCCTCCCTGCCCCACGGCGCCCCCTGCCTTACTCCCTGCCCCACATCGTCCCTGCTGGGCCCCCATCCTGCTCCTTGCCCCACGGTGCTCCCCGCCGAGTCCCCACTCTCCTCCCTGCCCCACGGCGCCCCCTGCTGCACCCCCACCCCCTGACCCCCCCACCCCTGCTGCCCCTGCCACACCCCCTGCCCTGCCCCACGGCGCCCCCTGCTGACCAGAAATAGCAAAGCCACTGAAGCCCACAGCAAGGACCAAGAACGAGATGGCGACACCTTTACTGTGGGAATAACCCACCACCAGCAGCAGAGTCGCCTCCATGCCAAAGCCTGGGGGGGGGGACAGAGAGAGAAACTGAGTCACACACACCCCCGGTCCTGCCGGTGCCCCTCACTCCTGACCCGCAGCCCCTGCTAGTCCGGCCCTCCCCCCCCAGCCCTGCCGGTGCCCCTCACTCCCGACCCGCAGC
>NW_020664965.1:234389-235302 GCF_002925995.2 Terrapene triunguis | reverse complement strand
CCAGCCCTGCCCCCCCCCAGCCCTGCCGGTGCCCCTCACTCCCGACCTGCAGCCCCCTGCCCCCCCAGCCCTGCCGGTGCCCCTCACTCCCGACCCGCAGCCCCGTCTCACCTCCGCAGTTCATCATCTTGCGGACGTTGGTGGTGGACATGATCCTGTGGCTGCGCAGGAAATCCGCGATCTGCCCCCCGATGGGGACGATGATGGTCATGACCAGGTGGGGCAGGGCGGAGAGCAGGCCCACCTGGGGGGGGGGCAGGGAGAGGGGGAGTCACCTGCCCTGGCACCCGCGGGGAGCCTCCCCCACCCCCCGCCCTCTCTTTCCTGGGTCCCACCCAGTTGAGTCTGGGCCCCAACCAACTCGTGACACTGATGGGAGGAGGCAGGATTCGACCCCCGGATTCCCTGCTCAGGGTGGGGGGCCTGGGTTCTGTCCCGGCTCGGGGAGGGCAGCGTGTGGGCTGGGCACCCGGACTCCTGGTTTCTCTCCCGGCTCGGGGAGGGCAGCGTGTGGGCTGGGCGCCCGGACTCCTGGGTTCTCTCCTTGCTTGGGGAGGGCAGCGCAGGGGCTGGGTGCCCGGACTCCTGGGTTCTCTCCTGGGGAAGGCAGCGGGGTGGGGTGGGGGCTGGGGGCCCGGACGCCTGGGTTCTCTCCTGGGGAAGGCAGCGGGGTGGGGTGGGTGCTGGGAGCCCGGACTCCTGGGTTCTCTCCTGGGGAAGGCAGCGGGGTGGGGTGAGTGCTGGGGGCCCGAACTCCTGGGTTCTCTCCTGGGGAAGGCAGCGGGGTGGGGTGGGGGCTGGGGGCCCGGACTCCTGGGTTCTCTCCTGGGGAAGGCAGCGGGGTGGGGTGGGTGCTGGGGGCCCGGACTCCTGGGTTCTCTCCTGGGGAAGGCAGCGGGGTGGGGTGGGGGCT
>NW_020664965.1:233854-234379 GCF_002925995.2 Terrapene triunguis | reverse complement strand
CTGGGTTCTCTCCTGGGGAAGGCAGCGGGGTGGGGTGGGGGCTGGGGCCGGTACCTTGCTGATCTCGAAGCCGAAGACCTCCTCGAAGTAGGCCGGCTGGCTGATGAGCAGCAGATAGAAGGTCCAGCTGCGGCAGAAGTTGGCGACGATGATGGCGTAGACGGGCATGGAGGTGAAGAACTTGCGCCAGGGGGCCTTGAATTTCTGCCAGGGGAAGGGTGAGATAGTCAGGCTGCGAGCTTCCCCACAGCAGTGCCCCCAGGCCAGGGCGTCCCAGCGCTGCGAGCTTCCCCACAGCAGTGCCCCCAGCCTACGGCATCCTGGTGCTGCGAGCTTCCCCACAGCAGTGCCCCCAGCCCAGGGCATCCCAGCGCTGCGAGCTTCCCCACAGCAGTGCCCCCAGCCCAGGGCGTCCCGGCACTGCGAGCTTCCCCACAGCAGTGCCCCCAGCCTATGGCATCGTGGCGCTGCGAGCTTCCCCACAGCAGTGCCCCCAGCCCAGGGCATCCCAGCGCTGCGAGCTTC
>NW_020664965.1:230867-233754 GCF_002925995.2 Terrapene triunguis | reverse complement strand
AGGGTGTCCCGGTGCTGCGAGCTTCCCCACAGCAGTGCCCCCAGCCCAGGGCATCCCGGCGCTGTGAGCTTCCCCACAGCAGTGCCCCCAGCCTAGGGTGTCCCGGTGCTGCGAGCTTCCCCACAGCAGTGCCCCCAGCCCAGGGCATCCCGGCGCTGTGAGCTTCCCCACAGCAGTGCCCCCAGCCTATGGCATCCCGGCGCTGCAAGCTTCCCCACAGCAGTGCCCCCAGCCTGCTTGCCGTGGGGTCTCACCACCAGGGGGTTCATGAGGCTGGCGCTCTCCCCGATGCTCTCCTCGATGTACCGGCGCTCCTCCTCCGTGATGGTGGGGTGCTGAGCTGGGCTCTCATAGGAAACCAGCAACCAGAACATGTACCAGAAGATCCCAAAGCTGCCTGTCGATGGGAGGGGGGGGGAGTCACTGCGGGGGCGGGGGCACAGCCAGCTGGGAGAGCCCCCCCCCGCCTTTGTGTGGGGATACTGGGCAGGAGGGCCCATGGGTGTGAGGGGGGAGGCTGGACGCCGGGGTAGATGGGCCCGTGGGCGGGTGGGGGGAGGCTGGATGCCGGGGTAGATGGGCCCGTGGGCGGGTGGGGGGAGGCTGGACGCCAGGGTAGATGGGCCCGTGGGTCTGACCTTACCATAGACGTAGAAGACCGAACTCCACCCCGAGTACTGGACCAGGACCCCGGCCAGCGGCATGGCCACCACTGCGCCCGCGTAGGAGCCTGCAGGAGGTTGTGGCCCACGTTAGCCAAAGCCCCGCAGTGTGAACTGAACAAACTCCACTCCCCCCCCGAACTGTGGGGAGAACCCAGGAGTCCTGGCTCCCAGCTCCACTTGCTCTAACCACTAGACACCGCTCCCCTCCCCTGAACCGGGGGAGAACCCAGGAGTCCAGGCTCGGCAGGGGAGGTTCCCTTACCACAGAAGGCCGTGGTGGCCAGGCGGCTGCGCTCCAGAGGGGGGGCCCACTTGCTCCAGATTCCGTGGCAGGCTGGGTACGTCACCCCCTGGGACAGATGGACAGACAGATGTTAGGGCTCGGGGGCCGTGGCCAGGCTACCAGGCTCCGCCCCTTCACCGGCACCCTTCCCCCGCTGCACTGACAAGCCCCCTCCACTAGGAAGGGGGCGTGGCTAGCACATCAGGCCACACCCCATACCGTGTTGCACTTTCAGACCCACCTCCCAATAGGCAAAGAAGGCGTGTCTAGAGGGAGACCCGCCCCCTACCAGCAGCTCCACCCCCTTCAACAGGTTGCCCTCTCCCACCCAGACTAGGAAGGGGCGTGGCCAGAAAAGCAAGCTCCGCCCTCTTACCCCACCACCTCCATGTGGGGGAAGGGGTGTGGCCAACATATCAAGCCCCACCCCCTAACCCTTCCCTCCCAAGCTTCCCCCATGGGGATGGGGGCGTGACCAGGAAGGCAAGCCCCACCCCCTCCTCCTCGGTCCCCGCCCCCAGGGGCACTCACCTCCACCAGCCCCTGCAGGATGCGGACGAAGATGACGCAGCCGTAGTGAACCCGAGCAGCCGACGGGATCAGCATGTTCAGAGTCGAGGTGGCCACAATGGCAAAGCCAAACACCCTGCGGGGGGAGGGGAGGGTCAGGGCAGGGGTGGAGCGCTCGTGCAATCGCACCTACGTGACTCACATGCAGCGGGGTGGCTGCTTGTCGGCAACATACACCAGGACTGCACGCTCGCCGGGGCATGGCACGCTCCCTGCATGCTAGTGTGTCGCACGCTTGTTGGTCACTCTTGTGTTTGCCCGCTCGCTGCTCACTAGTGCATTGTACATTCACTGCTCACTGTTGTCTTTGCTTCTCACTAGTGCATTGCATGCTCGCTGCTTCCGATTGCATTTGCATGCTCACTGGTGCAAGGCACACTGTTGTGTTTGCATGGTTGCTGCTCAGTAGAGTCTTGCACGCTTGCTGTTTGTGACTGCACGCTCGCTGCTCACGGTTTTTGCACATTTGCAGCTCACTACAGTGTGTGCAAGCTCAGGGAGTGCTAGTGTATTTGTGTGCTTGCTGGTGCATTCAAATACTCACTGCACATTAGTGCATTGCACACTCACTGCTCACTATAGTATTTGCACTCTCGAGGGTCACCATTGTGTTTGCATGCTCAGTGCTCACTAGTACACTAAACACATGTTGCACACTATTGTGTTTGTATACGTGCAACTTGATTGTATGTTTCCAGGTTCACTGCTCAAAAGGGCATCACATGCTGGCTGCTCACTATTGTGTTTGCATACACATTGTTCACTAGTGCACTGGATGGTTGCTGCTCACTTGTGCATTGAATGCTCACTGCTCCTATTGGGTTTGCATGCTCGCTGCACAACAGTGCATCGCATGCTCACTGATCACTAGCGTTTGCATGCTTGCTGCTCACTAGTGCATTGCGCTAACACTAGTGACACGCTATTGTGTTGGCACAATGGCTGCTCTCTATTTATGCCACTGCTGGTCATGGCTGGAGCCGCATTGTTCCTGATCATAACAGCTGCTCACTAGTGCATTTTGCCTACCTCACACTGTCGCACCATTGATGCCTCTGGGGTGGGGCGCGGGGGCTGGGTATCTGGGGACCTCTCTGGGGTGGGGCACAGGGGCTGGGTATCCGGGGACCCCCCAACCAGCAGTGGGACCCGGCCCCTGTGGGGTGGGGCACGGGGGCTGGGTGCACGGGGACCCCTCGCCCGGAGCTAGGATGCGGCCCCTCTGGGGTGGGGCGCAGGGGCTGGCTGCAGCGCAGCGGGACAGGAACCAACCGAGGATTAGCCCATTTGGAAAGGGGCCAGGCCTTGACGAGGCAGAAAGGAGCCTGGGGAGATTTAATGAGATTGAGATTTTGTACCTGATCTGAAA
>NW_020664965.1:228521-230857 GCF_002925995.2 Terrapene triunguis | reverse complement strand
GTCCCCGCCCTGGGACCTGGTGGGAGCCGGCACCCCCTAGAGGGGACAGGCCCCGCGCCCCATTCCCCACCCCCCTGAGCCAGCCAATCCCTGCCCTGAGGCCTGGTGGGAGCCAGCACCCCCTAGAGGGGACAGGCCGCTCACCTCCACCACCACCTTGTCGCCCCTGTACACCGTGTTGTTGTTGACCATGCTGACGATGGCCACGCCCAGGTTGCAGCGGATGCCGAAGCTGATGCAGAAGCCGAAGCCGCAGAGCATGGCGATGATGTACCGGCGCGGGAGGCCGAAGCAGGTGCAGTCCACGACCGGCTGGTGCTTCTCCAACACCTCCACTGCGCGCCCCTCCTGCGTCAGCTCGATCGTCTCCCCGCCCGGCTGGCGCCGCTCCAGCAGCCTGGCCCAGGAACACGGAGAGAGCGAGAGAGACAGAGAGATAGAGAGATAGATAGATAGATGGGGTGGCTGGGGATAGATAGATAGATAGATAGATAGATAGATAGATAGATAGATAGATGGGGTGGATGGGGATAGATAGATAGATAGATGGGGTGGATGGGGTGGCTGGGGATAGATAGATAGATGGGGTGGCTGGGGTTAGATAGATAGATAGATAGATAGATGGGGTGGATGGGGATAGATAGATAGATAGATAGATGTATTGGTGGATTGGGATGGATGGGGTGGGTGGGTAGGTTGATCCCCCCCTCCCTGCAGCACAGGCCCCCCTAGCGCTGCCCTGGGGACTTGGGGCCAGCCCCCCCCCACCCCCCGGCTGCTGGCCTGGCTCAGCACATGGAGCTGCGGGGTCACGGTGCAGGTGGCTGCGTTAGCAGATCACAAGGACGGTTTTAAATATCCCTGGCTGAGCTCCCCGCCCGGCGCCCGGCCCGAGCTGACCTGACCTTCCCCAGTGCCCTCCGCTCCTCTGGTGCCAGCTTTTCCCACTGCTTCCTGCCGGGGCCCCCTGGGACGGGGCACGGGGGCTGGGTGTACGGGGACCCCTCACCCGGTGCTGGGATGCGGCTGGCTCTGGGGTGGGGCGCAGGGCCTGGTTATACGGGGACCCCTCACCCGGTGCTACGACGTGGCCCCTCTGGGGCAGAGCGTGGGAGCTGGGTATACGGGGACCCCCATGGGGCAGGGACTGGGTATATGGGGACCCCTCGCCCAGCACTGAGGTGCAGCTGCCACAATCCATCCATCTCCCCCAACCCGTCCCTCCAGCCTATTCCCAGGGTTTGCTCCTAGTTAACAGATATTGAAGCCTTCAGGTTTTTGTTTCTCTTCAGTTGGTAAAATGCGCGGCCCTGCCCTCATTGCAAACAGGAGTGACTCCGGATTGACCCTGGGGGAGCTGAGATCAGCACCGGGCCCTGAGTCCATTGCAAACAGGCGTGACTCTGGATTGACCATGGGGGAGCTGAGATCAGAACCTGCCTTTGTCCCCACTGCAAACAGGAGTGACTCTGTATAGACCCGGGGCGCAGGCATTGGAGGAGCGGAGAGCAGAACCGTGCCCTGCCCCCATTGCAAACAAGAATGACTCCAGATTGACCCCAGGAGTCCGGGGAGCTGAGATCAGAACCTGGCCCTATCCCCACTGCAGACAGAGTGACTCTGGATTGATTCCGGGGGAGGGGGGGAGGAGAGCTGAGAGCAGAACCCGGCCCTGCCCTTGCAAACAGGAGTGACTCCGGATTGACCCTGGGTGATCTGAGAGCAGAACCAGCCTCTAATTTCTGGTCCTGGCGCCAACCCCCGTGCTCCTCCCCCCCCCCCCCCCCCCGCCGCTCCCCACCGCGCAGCGCCCCCTAGTGCCGCATGGGGGCCAGCCCCGACTGCCGGGGGAGAGCCCCCCGCAGCCCCCTACTGACCCCCCACCCCACTCCCTGCAGCCCCCTAGTGAGCCCGCCCCCCGCAGCCCCCTACTGACCCCCCGCATCCCAGCGCCCCCTGCTGCCCCGCCCCCGCAGCCCCCTACTGACCCCCCCTCCGCCCGCTGCAATCTCAGCCCGATATGTTGGGGGGGCGGACGGGGGGGGGGAGTTGGCGCCGGTGCCGACTCCACGTGGCGAGCGCTGGGCGCAGCGGGACCATATGGAAGCGGCGCTAAACCCCCGCGCTGGGCTCCCGGCCAAGCTGCCTCATCCGCTTCTTAATACACCGGGCTGGAGCTGGGAGCCCCCCCCCCCGCCTGGCTAGTGAGAGCAGAACCGGCCCAGAGTGTGTGTGTGTGTGGGGGGGGGTCTACCGCCCCCTGCTGGAGGGGCCGGGCCCTGCGCTCTGTGTGTATGTCCCTGGCGCCCCCTGCTGGAGGGGCCGGGCCCTGCGCT
>NW_020664965.1:226236-228511 GCF_002925995.2 Terrapene triunguis | reverse complement strand
GGGGGGGGGGGGGAGCGAAAGGTTTGCGAAACCTGCCTTCAAGTGAAAGACTCCCAGCGCTCGAGACATTTCGCTGGGCAAAGAGCCGCCGCAGGGGTGACTCGATCCTCAGCGTTTCAAAACGGCTCGGCCGGTTGGTCCAATGGTTAATTCTTGTCCCTGGGGAAAATGGGCACCCGATTTCCAGCCATTTGGGGCATGACAGACCTTTGCCTGCTAGTGCCCACGAGGATCCCATTTCTGCTCTACGCAGCGGACGGGGCAGGAGCAGCGAGGAAGTGCGGCAAGGCCAGCCCGGGCAGCGCGGAGTTGGAGAACTGTGACGAAGCAGGAATGTTCTTAATGTTTTCTCTGAATACTGGGTGGGTGCCTCAGTTTCCCCTATGCAGTCCTTAAGTATCTAGGTGGTGGGATAAGGGGGTGTGATTGTTGCAGAGCCTGAGAGGGCCGGTGTGATGGTGTCTGCACAGAGAATGGCCGACACCCTGTCTCCTGGCAACTGATGGCCTGGGCCCCCCCCCCGCAAGGTGCCAACTGAAGGTGTTGGAGAACAAAGAGATCAGGTGACCCTGGCCCGGGAAAGAGACAAAGGCCCGAGGAGGGGCTGGAGGGGGCTTCAGTTTGGAGCTGGCTGGGGAAACAGAGGGAGGCCCAGACGGGGATCTGGGCTCCCCACCCCCCCAAGAGGGACCTGACTGAGGGGTCCTGTTTCCTGTACCTACAAGCTCTGTTTAGACTGTGTTCCTGTCGGGTAATAAACCTTCTGTGTTACTGGCTGGCAGAGAATCACGGTGAATCGCAGGAAGTGGGGGGTGCGGGGCCCTGACTCCCCCACACTCCATGACAAGAACACAGCGCGGAAGCAAACCGGGATCCTGACAAATCAAACCACAATGGAACCGAAAGGAAACCAACCCATCAGGGTGAAACATTAGCCTCCCGAAAGCCGATAAATAAGTAACAAAATTTTTGGAATTGGCCAGGACAAAATGGCCCAAAAGCCACTCAATTTGATCCGAATTTATCAAAATAAAAATGAAATCAAAGAAAAAAATTCACAATCCCCAGCGACCCGAAGCAATGAAAGGCCACCAAAACGGATTTCAGTCACGGCAATCCGTCAAATCAAAGTAATCCTACGACGGCGAAGGAACATGATGGCGAAATCAAATTAAATCGTGCGAAAGCACCCAAATGACATCATAAATGAATTCACTGCAATTAAGCAACATGCAAATAAGAAACCAGCACAACTGTCATGAATCAAAATCAACAGGGCGGGAAACAATTGAAATTAAGCTAACGAACTAAATAAAATTGTCTAAATGAGGTGGTTAATTATAGCCAATGATGCTAATTAATTAAATAATCCTCCTGCCTCGAACGAAGAAGGGAAGAAAACCACGAAATTGGCTGTACAAATTAAAACTCAAAGCCAAATGCAACCCTAAGCAACCAGAATCAAATAAAAACAACCGAATGCTCTCAAAAACCAAAAACCAGAAGGCAGTTGCGCTCGATTGAAAAAAAATCTGCAATATATAGATAGAGATAGAGAGATAGAGATTGATATAGATATATTAAAAACATACAGTTCAAATTCTCCAGTCAAAGGAGAGAAAATTCAATGCACACACAAAACAGACACTCAAATTCAAATAAAATAGAACTAAACTCCTCTGCCCACAGCCAGGGCCAGAACCCAGGAGTCCTGGCTCCCAGCCCCCCCCCCTCCAACCACTAGCCCCCACCCCCCTCCCAGAGCCAGGGATCGAACCCAGGAGTCCTGGCTCCCCGCCCCTCCCCTGCTCTAAAGACAATTTAAACCCTTCAGTCCAATGACAAGAATTCTCCAGGCTGGGAGGCAAATGGAGCTGAAATCAGGGCTGGTTCTTTGCTCGGGGCTTTGGGCGGGTTCAGGGATTCCCAGAGTGGTGAGATTTAGACACAGGGTGTTGGAAGGAAAAAAATGTCTATGGAGCCAACTTCAGCGCCATGAAATATAGATGAGGCAGGATGCAGCTATTGCTAGAAAAGGCCTGAATTATTCAGTGCGCTCTGGACGGGCTGGTCGGAAGGAACCTGGGCCTCTCCCCGCCTCGGCGAAAGTCCTTGGAGTGAGGGGAAAGGTTGCACACGTCCCGGTTCCCAGCCCACCCTGCTCTAACCACTAGACCCCACTCCCCTCCCAGAGCCAGGAGAGAACCCAGGAGTCCTGGCTCCCAGCTCCCACTGCTCTAACCACTAGACCCCACTCCCCTCCCAGAGCCAGGGA
>NW_020664965.1:221441-226136 GCF_002925995.2 Terrapene triunguis | reverse complement strand
CCCCCCCTGCTCTAACCACTAGACCCCACTCCCCTCCCCGAGCTGGGGAGAGAACCCAGGAGCCCTGGCTTCCAGCCCCCCTGCTCTAACCACTAGACTCCATTCCCCTCCCTGAACCGGGGAGAGAACCCAGGAGTCCTGGCTCCCAGCCCCTTTCCCAGGTGGAGCCACCCCAAACATGGCTGGCAGTTGTGGGTAGTTTTCACAGCCTGGGGTGTTAACAGTTTAACCCACGAGGCAGGTTTTCAAGTTCCCCACCAGAGACGATTTGCTCGAATCTACCTGGGTCACCCACCCGACTCCCGCCCTGGTGTCTGGGCGCCTCACGCCCTCTATTTACCCCCCACTGGGGGCCGGCTATTATCCCATGGTACAGAGCGGGGGAGAGAGGCTAAGTGACCGAACCAGGGTCACCTGGGGAGTTTGTGGCAGAGTACAGGCTCGAACCAGGTTGTCATGTCCTAGGCCGGGTCCTAACCACTGGGCCATCCTGCCCCGGGTCAAGGGAAATAGCAGCTCTAGGGGAGCAACATTGTCTCCCCCACGCACACTTGGGGGTCAGGTGGAACAAACCAGGAACTCCTTGAAAACCTCCATCCTCCTCCCCACCCCAGCTCCCTGGGCGCCCCGCTTCCCTCCCAGAGATTCCCTACAACCCCCCGATTGTCCCCCATGCAAGGGGCTGCATGTGCCCTGCCATTCCCGCCACCTCCCATACCCGGGTCTCCCAGTGTGCTCTCCTGTGCCGGGGTAGCTGTGTGTGCCCCCCACCTCAAATGACGCTAAGGATCGTGTTTTTAAGTTTTCTCCCCCAACCGGAATGTCTAAAACAATTACTATTTTTTTTTTCATGGAAGCTGACATTTTCACAAAATCCCAGGACTCCAGGAGCTGGGGATTTGGAGAGAAACAGAGACTGTCGCCAGACATCGAGGTGCTGTCAAAACCCCTGAGGTGCCTCTTGCTGCATCTTTGGGCGCCTAAATCTCTTGAGAAATTTGGGCCCAATTTCTCTCTCTCTCTCTCTGACACACACACACACACACACACACACACACACACACACACACACACAGAGCAGGACTCATCCGCTCAAGCAGGGGGAGGCCGGGACACAGGCACACACAGGATCCGGCCTTGGCACACGACAAGAAGCAATTTCACATTGGGAGCCGGGCTGGAGGATAAGCCCTGGCCCAGCTGTCAAGTTCACAGCAGCGAAGGGAAAAATATCGAGCGGCGTTTCGGCTTCGTACTGGCCTCCCGTGACCCTGAAAGGTGTCGGCTGCTGGCAAACGACCCGCAAAAATCTCCTGTGTGTGTGTGAGAAACAGAGGGGGGGGTGGTGGTGCTGGTGGATAGATAGATGGATAGATAGAGGAGGTGAATGTGGATAGATAGATAGATAGATGGATGGATAGATAGATAGATAAAGGGGTGGATGGGGATAGATGGCCAGACAGTGGGTGGATGTTTTGTCACCCCCAGTCACTGGACACGCTCCTGTCCCCAGGGCGATTTCATTAGAGTCTAAACCAGCTGGAGGAAAAGCCCCTCGCTAAGGGTGCGAAGTCAACGATGCCATAACTCAGGTGGGCCGTGCGACCTTATCCGCACCCCCTGGTGCATGTGCTCCCGAGCCAGCCCGGCTTTGGGGGCGACTCGGCCCGGCCCCTGCCGGGTTTGCTGCCGACGCCAGGAGCCGGGTGGGCCATGCGGCGGGGCGTTGGAGGAAGGGACAGGAGCCTCCGCCCCGCAGCTCTTGGGCGAGGCCAGGCAGGGCTTCCTGGTTCCCGTCGTGCTGGGAGCGCCCTGCACAAGCAGGCCCTACGCCCCGCACACGCAGGCCCTACGCCCCGCCAAGCGGATGCTCCTGCCCGGCGTCTCAGCTCCCCGGGGTTGATCACAGGGCTCGGTCCCTCGCCGGCACGGGGAGAAAGGAATCCACCCGTGGGAAGCTGGCGGGTCCCGGAGGAAGGCCCAGAAGGGATCAAGCTCTGAGCAGCCAGCAGGGGGGCGGCGTGAACCACGTGCCGGGAACATGGCGCGAGGCCACACGCGGAGGGATGAAGAGAAAAGCGAACGTCGAGCCACGAGGCCAAAACTCGGCACGGAAGAGCCGCCCTGTGACGGGCCCCGGCCGTGCCCGGCGTTGAAAGAACCAGGTACGGCCGGAGTTAGGGATGGTCTGGAAAGGCCGGCGCACAAGGGGACCCGAATTAAGGATGCCGAAGCACCTTCAACTGGTCTTTTAACTCCGGTTTCATCCACGCGCATCCAGCGCTTTGGTCGAGGGAACAGATACGCATCCAAATCTGCGTCCCCCAGATTGTAGTAGCTACACAAAGATTTGGCTTGAGCTTCACAGCCAGTGTGTGTTTATATATTATAATTATAGATAATAAACGGTGTGTGTGGATCTCTATTCTATGGACACTTTCACACACATGCATGTGTCTGTATATCTCTCAAATCGGCGTGTCCATGTAATAGAGAGAGAGAGACATCTATGCAAATAGGTTTTATTTTGTCCGTATTCATGATTTTATACATACAACGGATGAAAGGTCTAGACCAGTGGTTTTCAAACTTTGTTTCTGGAGACCCAGTTGAAGAAAATTGTTGATGCCTGTGACACAACGGAGCTGGGGATGAGGGGGTTGGGGTGTGGGAGGGGGTCAGGGCTCTGGGCTGGGGGTGCAGGCTCTGGGGTGGGGCCAGAGATGAGGGGTTTGGGGTGCAGGGGGAGCTTAGGTCTAGGGCAAAGGGTTACCGTGTGGGAAGGGATCAGGGCTCTAGGGGTTTGGGGTGGAGGAGGTGGCTCCGGGTTAGGGGGGGCTCAGGGGTGGGGCAGGGGATCGGGGCACGGGGTTACCTCGGGCAGCTCCCGGTCAGCGGCGCAGCAGGGGTGCAGAGGCAGTTTCCCATGTGTCCTGGCACCCGGGGCCGCGTTGCGCCCCGGAAGTGGCAGCAGCAGGTTTGGCTCCTAGGCGGAGGCGCGCAAGCAGCTCCGCATGGGTCTCGCCCGCAGACACCACCTCCCCAGCTCCCATTGGCAGTGCAGAGCCAGTGCTCGGGGCGGGGGCAGCGCGCGGAGCCCTGTAGCCCCTCTGCCTAGGAGCCGGACCTGCTGCTGGGCTCTTCCGGGGCGCAGCGCGGTGTCAGAACAGGTCGGGACTAGTCTGCCTAAGCCGGGCAGTGCCGCCGACGGGACTTTTAACAGCCCGGTCAGCGGTGCTAACTAGAGCCGCCGTGACCCACTGCTCTAGATAAGACTTAGTCCTGCCGTGAGCGCAGGGGACTGGTCTAGACGACCCTCGCGGTCCCTGCCACTCCTCCCAATCTATATACAATATATAGACACACACCTGGGAACGTCTCCATAGATACACGGGTACGTATATATGTATGCGTGTCTTTTGCATCATTTTTATTATGCGTGTACGTATATGATATATAACCAAATCTGGGTGTGTGCGCATATCTATTACATACACACCCATGCACTTAGGGTGTTTTATATACATACAGGCAGACATCTGTGTATTTGTGCAAAAGTTTGTGTAGCTAGGTACGTATGACAGATCATCCCATCGGTGGGTGTATATTTTATCGTATGTAACACACAGATACCCTCACCGATGGGATGATTATATAATCTACACACATCTGATTCGATATCGAAGTGCCTGTCTCTATCAGCCGCACAGAAATGTTTATGACACAGACGGAGGCCTTCGATCTAACCACCGCCCGCTTTGCACAGCTCCTGGCCGGAGCCTCTCGCGCGGGGTTTCTCGCTCGCTGTATAAATAAATCGCGCGGGCTCCATTTATAAACCTGGTGCATATTTCATGAGGTTTGGCTCTAGCGGGACCCACTCTTCGCTGGAATCCAGGCCAGTTACGTAAGGGCACCGGGGTCCTTCTCCACGCCAGCGCCGGGATCTGTTTTGCTCGCTCGGCGGTTTGCGAACAACACGATGTCCCGGCTCGGCATCGATCCGCCTCCGCCCCACCTCCCCCGGGTGCGGCAGCGCCGGCCGGCTACGGACCAGACAGGAGGGCTGGGGCCCGAGGCAGGAATTCACGGCTTACGTTCAACCTTGTTCAACCCCCCAGCACACCCCCACAGGGCACATCCCCCTCCCCCCCCCCCAAGAGATACCCACATGCACACGCTCGTGCGCCAACACGCACACAGCGCAGGGTCCGTCCCCTCCAGCAGGGGGCAGCAGGGACCCACACCAGGCCCTAACCCAGCCCCACTCCGGCTACTCCATGACCTGCAATATTCTTCTCGCATTTTTTTTACCCTCTCCCTCTCCCTCCCCCCTGCCCCCACTTGCAGGGCAACCCCAACATTTTGTGATCCCCGCCACGCTCATCGCAACCCCCCCCAGATCTCCCAACCCAATGAAGGGTTCAAACTGAAGCAAGGGAGTGGGGTGAGGAAAACTGCACCGAGCTACGGAAGGCCACAGCGGGGAGATTAGAGAGGGCCGGGGGGGGGCAGGGGGGGATGAATGGATGAAGGTTATAAATAGAAAGCAAATATCCCTCCATCGCATCTGCCCCAGGAAGGGCTGATGGGGAGGGAGATGCTTCCCAAGGCAGATCTGGGGCGCACCCCCGAGCGAATCGCCAGCCCCTGCACCCCACCCCAAAGAGTTGTGTATGGGGGGGGGGGGGGGGG
>NW_020664965.1:220957-221341 GCF_002925995.2 Terrapene triunguis | reverse complement strand
GGGGGGGGGGGGGGGAAGTCCCTGGCATCTGGCCCTGGGCATCAAGGCGGGGGTTGGGAAGGGAGGGGCGTGCGTGGGGAAGAGCAGATGGGGGGTGGGAGTGTGTGGGTGGGGTGAGTGAGTGTGTCTATGGGGGTGCGGAGGGGGAGTCTAGGGTTAAGAGTGGGGGGCTGAACGGTGGGGGGGTGAATCCAGGGGGTGAGCGTGGGGGGCTGAGAAATGGGGTAAATCTAGGGGGCAGTGTGGAGGGGCTAAATCCAGGGTTGGAGGGGAGCAGATGGTGGGGGGGCTGATGGAGAAGAAGTGGATCTGGGGAGCAGGTGGGTGAATGTGGGGGGCAGGGGGCTGAGGGAGGATCTGGGGGGCAGGATGACGGGAGAGGGG
>NW_020664965.1:220150-220947 GCF_002925995.2 Terrapene triunguis | reverse complement strand
GGGGGTGAATGTGGCGTGAATGTGGGGGACAGGGGGTGAATGTGGGGAGCAGGGGGCTGAGGGAGAGGAGTGAATCTTGGGGACAGGGGGCTGAGATAGAGGGGGTGGATTTGGGGGGCAGGGGCCTGAGGGAGGGGTGAACGTGGGGGGCAGGCAGGCGAAGACTCAGAGGGTCGGGGCTCGTAACCCAGCCCGGGTCAAGCAGTAACCCGCCACCCGCTGGCCACCATCCACCCCCAGCCTGCCAGGGCCCGATCCCGGCAAAGCAGGGACCGGGGCCCCGATCCTGACCCCACAGGGGCCCCCGTCCCGACCCCCCCCCCCCCCCCGCACTCCTCACCTGTGCACCTGGCCCAGCGTCTTCCCGGCCAACTTCTGGAATTCCTCCTTGTTGAACTGCATGGCGGCGAGCGGGACCGGGCCAGGTCACAGCACCATGCGCCGGTTCCGGCACCGGGGGGTCTGTGTCTCTCTCCTTCCTCCCTCGGCTTCCTTCCTCCTTTTCTCTTCTCTCCTCCGTCTCTTCGCCTCCTTCCTTCTCTCTCCTTCGCTTCTTCTTTCCTTCCTTCCTTCTCCTTCGCTTCTTCTTTCCTTCCTTCTCTCCGCTTCCCTCCCTCGCTTTTCTCTCCCTCTTTCCTTCCTTCCTTCCTTGTCTCCCTCGCTTTTCTCTCCTCCTTTCTCTCGCTCTCTCTCTCCTGCCCTTCGCTGGCTCCCGAGTGCGGCAGGAGCTCTCAGCCGCCGGCTGCCCAGGACCGATCTGTCCCAGCCCCAGCTGCTCCCCCCCCCCCCCCCCCCCC
>NW_020664965.1:219069-220050 GCF_002925995.2 Terrapene triunguis | reverse complement strand
GGGGGGGGGGGAAGTGAGGGCTGGGAGCCAGGACTCCTGGGTTCTTTCCAGGACTCTAAACCTCTGCAGCCCATCCCCTTCCCAGAGCCAGGGAGAGAACCCAGAAGTCCTGCCTCCCAGACCTGCCCGCTCTAACCACTAGACCCCACTCCCCTCCCAGAGCTGGGGTGAGAACCCAGGAGTCCTGACTCCCAGACCCCCCCCCGCTCTAATCACTAGACCCCACTCCCCTTCCAGAGCCAGGGAGAGAACCCAGGAGTCCTGGGTCCCAGCCCCCCCATGCTCTAACCACTAGACCCCACTCCCCTTCCAGAGACGGGGAGAGAACCCAGGAGTCCGGACCCCCAGCCCCTCCCTGCGCTAACCACTAGACCTCACTCCCCTCCTAGAGCCAGGGAGAGAACCCAGGAGTCCTGGCTGCCAGCCCGCCCTGCTCTCACCACTGGACCCTGCTCCCCTCCTAAGGCAGTGGTCCTGGCGAGCTCCGAGCTCGCCCTCCCCTGGGCCCCGGATCTGCCAGCTGTCGGCAGCCCGAGCCGGCCGGGAGGCAGCTGCCCAGACTGAGGTGTGTGTGTGGGGGAACGTGCCCCAGTGGGAGACAGATGGTGCGAGCTACTCAGGGCACAGCCCCTCCTTGGCAGGTGAGGGGGGAGCCGCCGGCAGCATTGAGCAAATCTGTGCCCCCCACAACCCACCAGACCCCACTCCCCTCCCAGAGCCGGGGAGAGAACCCAGGAGTCCTGGCCCCCAGCCCCCCCCTGCTCTAACCACCAGACCCCCACTTTCTTCTGAGAGCTGGGGAGAGAACCCAGGAGTCCTGCGCTCCCCCTCCCCCACCACCAGTGAGAATTACATCCCAGGAGCAATGGAAACTATCCAGCACCAGATTGAATGGGTGGGTGGGATAATGAGATGCAAATATATGCACAGAGGGAGTGCGGACAGGGTCTGGGGGTAAAGAGAGAACGGGCTTGGGGCCCC
>NW_020664965.1:204469-214069 GCF_002925995.2 Terrapene triunguis | reverse complement strand
CTGGAGCAGCCAGGAGCTCCCCCTGGCAGAACTCACCACTCTAGGCAGGTGGATCTCAGCCTGCAGGAATTCAGGGGGCCCTCCCGCCGGCTCTGCCAGGATGGTGAATTTGGGGAGCACAGGGGAGCTGCGGAAAGAAATGGGGGTGGGGAGGGCAGGTGGTCAGAGGGGGCCAGGTCTGAGCTCCCTGCCCCACACGGCACAACAGCCAGTGCCCCATTGGGGAGGAGCTGCATGGCAATGAGGGGGGACCCAGCAGAGGGAGGGAGCTGTGGGGGGAGGGGATTTCAGCACCCAGTAAAAATCCCTGTCTGCCACCCCCCATCCCCCTTTGCCCCAAGGCCCGGCCATGGACCCAGCCCCCGGAGTCTGTCTGGGGACGGCACAGCCCCATGGGGCTCTGGCTTGTCTCCCACAGGGGACACGCCCAGGCCTGAGGCCTCTGGTCGATTTCTCTCGTCATGTCAATTTCAGAGATGGGGGGAGGGCCTTTAGCAGCCTCTCCCACAGGCACACACCCCGCCCCCCAGCATACACAGCCCCCTCCACCAATCAACTAGCCAGGGAACCATTTCAACCAGGCCAGCCAGACCCCTGCAATCACGTCAGTCTGATTACCACATCGCCTCCCCCCACGCACTGGATTTCATCGCCCCGCCCTTCCCATCCCGCTGCCCGGAGCCCCTTGTGCCTGACACCATCGCAAAGCTGGGGTGCTGGGCTTTTGGGGGGTGCTGGAGAATCCTTTGTAGCCCCTCAGGCTCACAAGAGACCCACGGTTCTAGGCTTCCCCCACCCCAATGGAGCTGGGCACGGTCGGCTCAGATCAGTTGTATTTTCCATCCCTGGGTGCGTGCCAGATGGGGGAGAGCCCATTGCACTCCTGGGAGGACGGGGGTTCAGACACACCAGCTTTTTTCCTCACTACACATGGAGCCAGCGGAACTCTCTGCCACTGGATTTCCAGAGCAGCGGCCAGCAATCAGAGAACAGCAGCCATGGAGGGGGGGGGGAAGAGATTGGGGAGGAGGTTGTTAAAATCCACAGCATCCCAAGGAGCTAGACCCCCAGGGGGCAGAGTCTAGGGGGGGAGGGTAATCAGACACCCCCCACCCCCCCACTCACCTGAAGTCCATCTCCTGTATGACGGGGCTGGACTTGGTGCGGATGGTCTGTCCCGAGATGGAGCCCATGAACTTCCGGTTCTTCAGGATTCGCCACCCTACAGAGTGGTTGGGAAGGGGTTAATGGGGAGGGGCAGATTGGGGGCAGTGGAGTAAGAGCCCCCCTACCTCCCACAGTCCTGCCAGTGCCCCTCATTCCCGACCCGCAGCCCCTGCTAGCCCAGCCCCCCCCAGCCCTGCCGGTGCCCCTCACTCCTGACCCGCAGCCCCTGCTAGCCCAGCCCTGGGCTCCCCCAGCTCTGCCGGTGCTGCTCACATCCGACCCTGGACAGTACCCGGGTGATTGACGTGCATCTTGTACTTGTCTGCCAGCCCCTCCAGGGCTACGGTGATGAAGAACTCTTTGAAGAAGGGGTCAGCCTGGCACAGAGAAAGGGCAGGGTCAGCGGGTCCCAGGGGGGACCACTAGGGAGCTGCATCCCCCCGCCCCCCCATCCACACATTAAGTCCCCCGCTCCACCCACAGCTGCGGGGGGCCCGGCCCAGCAGGGGGCACATACCTCCACTTTGCTGAAGAAGCCGGAGTTGATGACCACGTCGTACGCGGTGCAGCCGTTCCCGCCTGCGACAGAGAATGACTGTGAGCGCTCTGAGCTCCCCTCGCTCCGCGGCCGGGGATCAGAGCCAGTGCGGCCTGATCTGTGGGGCCGGGTGGGAGCCAGCGCCCCCGGAGGGGAACAGCCCCTGCCCCATTCCCCACCCCCCTGAGCCAGCCAGTCCCTACCATGGGGCCAGGTGGGAGTCAGCGCCCCCTAGAGGGAAAGGCCATGTGTCCCATTTCCTGCCCCCCAAGCCAGCCAGCCCCCGCCCTGGGGCCGGATGGCAGCTGGCACCCCCAGAGGGGATAGGCCCCGTGTCCCATTCCCTGCCCCCCTGAGCCAGCCAGTCCCCACCCTGGCGCCCCCTACAGGGATAAGGGACAGGATTCCTTGCTGAGGGTCGGGAGTCACAGAGATCCCAACAGTGGGTGTTCGTATGCAGGGGGGGCCAGGGGTCACCGTGGGAGGTTCCACCCATAGGGCTGTGGGGTCACAGCAGGGGGGTGGGGGTGGCTCACTGTTGTCCAGCTCGGCGTGGGGCTCCCCAAGGCTCATGGGGATGCGGAAGGAAGAGGCGCTGTCCGACTCGATCAGACACTCCAGCTCCTGGCAGCTGAGGTCGGGGGGCGCCGGGATGTGCAGCGACCGGCAGATGTTCACAAACACCTTCTCCTGGGAGCCCGCGTGGGTCTTAATGCAGAAGCCTGGAGGAAGAAGGAAAGGAAGGGGTTGGTGCCCCTCACTCGCGACCCGCAGCCCCCTAGCCCTGGGCTCCCCTGGCCCAAACTCCATACCAGGCTGAGGCTGGATCGGCTTCGAGTCACGCACCGAAGGCATCGCGCTCTGGATCTTCTGGGTGGCCTGCAGGGAAAGGGGGATGAGACAGGCACTGGACCCCACCACACCCACCCCGTGGTCCCTCCAGACCCACACGCCTGCGATGAGTCCCAGCACAGACAGGTCCTTGTGAATGAACCCACAACTCCCCCCCCCCCCCCCCCCCCCCCGGATCCCAGCTCGCCTCAACTCAATCGCTGCATCACCTAGAACGAATGAGAGTGGAACCAAGGGGGGATCCCACCAGTCACCGATTCCCCCATCCGATCCCACCAGTCTTCACAGGGTTGATCCTGCCCCACCAGATCCCATCAGCCCCCCGCTTCCTCCTCCCAGGGGCTGATTCCTCTGTCAGCTCCCTTGGCCAGATCCCACCTACCACAGCTATGAGAGTGCTGCAAACCCTGCAGGTGGGAAGGGAGCAGAGACCACTGGGTCGACACCGCACCGAGAGATCCCTGCTGGGACCCAGCCCTGCAGGCTCCGAGGGCTTGCTACTCCCCCACAGGGGCCCACAAGCAGAGCCAGCCTGCTGCCCCCACAACGCTCCCCAGTGCAGCCCTGCACGCGGGGGGGTGCGGGCAGGAGCTGGGCCCGCTCACAGACCTGGAGCAGCAGCTGTCTGAACTCCTCATCGTCTTCCTCCTCCAGCTCTGCCGACAGCAGGGACTTGTCCGTCTGGGAGGCCATGGGCTCTGCTCCGGGGACGGGGCTGCAAAGCAGACAGAACTTCAGACGGATGTGCCCGCTCACGTGGCGTGGGAGCGAGGGACCACGCGGCCCTGCCAGCCCCAAAACTGCCTCCTACCGCCATGGGCAGCGGGGCCCGCGGCCTCCCAAGGCAGAGCTGGTCCCTGCTAGCGCGGACTCCGGAGCAGTGCTGGAGCCCGGGGCACCAGGCCCGGCCACCGGCTGCACGGAGCGGATCGGGGCACCGGGGGGCATTGGCCCCTGGGGTGATCTATGCAGACTAAGGGACGGCAGCCCCCCCACAAGGTGTCACCCCCCGCGGCACCATGCCAGGCTGCCGGCGCTGCCAGCCCAGGGTGCCCGGAGGAGGCTGTGATACCAGCCCCCACGTCCCATCCCCCGCTGAGCCGGGGAGAGAACCCAGGAGTCCGGGCTCCCAGCCCCCCACCACTAGAACCCCACTCCCCTCCCCGAGCTGGGGAGAGAACCCAGGAGTCCGGGCTCCCAGCCCCCCACCACTAGAACCCCACTCCCCTCCCAGAGCCGGGGAGAGAACCCAGGAGTCCGGGGTCAGGGAGGGCAGGAGGTCACACCAGCTTTCCCCCCCCGCCCCTCGGGCACTGACCCCTGCCCTTTGCCTCCCCGCTGCTATTGGCAACCCTGGCCCAAGCCTGCGACGCCCACTTCCGGGAGCGTTAAACCAACTTCCGGTGTCTGTTGCCACACTTCCGGTAAGGACCGTATCGCTTCCGGGGTAGGGATTTCGCCGCACTTCCCCGTGTCTTCTGCCACATTTCCTATCACGGGGCGGAGGAGGCGGGACTCGCGGCGATTCACTTATTGGTCCTTTGTCAATTTCAGAGCGGCCCTTTCCGGCTTTTGGACGCCACACTTCCGGTCTCTCCGCAGCGCGGTTTTACCTTCTTCCGGCGGAAGTGATAGCTATAGGTCATGGCCCGTCCCCGAACCCCTAGTCTCTATGGTGCTCCGGAGGCCGGAAGTGGCGCTGGGTCCCTCCAGCGGCCAGGGGCGGGCTGCCTAGGGGCAGAGTCCGGCGGGGAGTCAATGGCTGGAGCTGCGGGGGGGCGCCCGTCCGTGTGGGGCATCTACAGCTCCATGGAGTATGGGCCTGCCCCAGAGGGGGCGGGGCCTGCCCAGGTAAGCCCCCCCCCCCCCACGTTGGGAGCCCGGACTCCTGGGTTCTCTCCCTGGCTCTGGGAGGGGAGGGGTGGCTAGTAGTAGTGGGGGGGGAGGTTGGGATCCAGGACTCCTGGGTTCTCTCTCCAGCTCTGCCCCAGGCTGCGTTAAAGTGGTTGAGTCCCACCAGCGCTGTGTGCCTCAGTTTCCCCACAGGCGGCGACAGCCCTGCTGGCTCCTAGGAGGCTGTGGGGATTCAGCTGCTAGGGCCTGGCTGGCAGGCTGGCCCTCGGCCAAGGCAGAATTGCCAAGACAGCGAGATTCCACTTCCCCTTCCCTACCCCCACCCGCGGCCCTGACCTTGGTGTAGCTGAGGCAGCACCCGGGGCGGGGCGGGCGGGGGAGGGATGGCTGCACTGTGCCGAGAGCCCGGGCCCCGGGCCTGTCCCGTCCCACCTGGGTTTTTCCACTGCAGCCCCAGCTCTTGTCCTGCTGCGCTGACCCCGCGCCCAGACTCAGGAGTTCTTCCCTTGTGGGGGCGGGGACGGGGACGGGACGACAGTACAAGAATAGAACCCAGGTGTCCTGGTACCCGGTCATCTCCTCCTAGATCCCACTCCCCTCCCAGGATTAGTAATAGAACCCAGGAGTCCTGGCTCCCAGCCCCCCTGCTCTAACCCACTAGACCCCACTCCCCTCCCAGAGCCAGGGAGAGAACCCAGGAGTCCTGACTCGCAGCCCCCATGCTCTAACCCACTAGACCCCACTCCCCTCCCAGAGCCAAGGAGAGAACCCAGGAGTCCTGGCTGCCTAATTTCCCATCCTCAAAACACGCCCATGTTAAAACACATCACAGTGGGTTTGCTAAGAGCTGGGATCCAATGATTGACAGCCAGGACTCCTGGGTTCTCTCCCCAGCTCTGGGAAGACAGGGGGGTCTAGTGGTTAGAGCAGGGGGGCTGGGAGACAGGACTCCTGGGTTTTCTGCCCAGGTCTGCCCCTCTATGGCTGTGTGTCAAGTCCATTCCCCCTCTCCGTATCTCAGTTTCCCCGTCTGTTTAATCAAACAGTGGGTAGCATTTCATTTCAGCTCGCAGAGGTGTGTCTGTTATGCTGGGCTAAGAATCAGAACACAGCGATCCTGCTGGGAACACCCCCTGTCCCTGCCACAGCGGGACCCCTCCCCTCCCGCACCTGACTGGGCATTCTGCAGAGAATCCCCTTTTTGCACTATAGGGCTTAGGACCTATAGTGACCACGTTCTGCTTCCAGCCACTAGAGGGCAGCATGGGGCCGGTTGCCCCCTCGTGGGTGTGCGGTGTATTGCCGAGGGTTGGTCTGACCGTTCAAGGGCGTGTATTTCTCCTGCTTCCCCCCACCCCAGGCCTGGCTGGAGACTCACGGTCGAAGCTTTGGGCACTTCATGGATGGCAAATGGTTGAAGCCGGAAGGCAGAGAAACCGCCAGCAGCACCAATCCAGCCACCGGTACGAGCCCAGGCCGCAGCAGCTCACCGTGTCTGACCCTGATGGGTTAAACTGGATCTTGAGAGGGGGGCGGGGAACGGGACTGGGGGCTTCTCCCCATAGGGGGCGCCGGCTCCCATCCGGCCCCAGGGCGGGCGACTGACTGGCTCAAGGGGACAGGAAATGGGACACGGGGCCTCTAGGGGGTGCCGACTCCCGTCCCAGCTGGTGAGTCCATGTGTGAACCGAGTTGTTTGGGTCTCAGCTCAGTTCCGAGCAGAGTGTGTGGGCGGGGGGAGGCAGAGAGATCTCTGGGGGGGGGGGGGGGGGGGGGGGGGGCTCTCTCGGGGGGGGGGGGGGCTATGCGTAAGTGGGGATCTTTCTCCCTGGCCCTAGGGGAGTTGCTGGCCACCACCCTCCAGGGGGCGCCGGAGGATGTCGAAGCTGCTGTCCAAGCTGCCGCGAAAGCCTTCGAAGCCTGGAGTCGCCTGCCGTGCCACGCCCGAGCCCGGCACCTGCACAAGTGAGCGCCGGCCGCGAGGGTGCCGGGGGGCGGGGAGGGGGCGTTGGTTGGGGTGGTGGGGGAGAAAGGCGCCCCGTTTGGACATGTGGTTCTGTCGCCACCTAGTGACGGCAGCCTGCCTGGCGCCCGCGGAGCCGTCGCAGCGCCCCCTGCTGCCTGGCACGCTCGGCTTGCGACTGTCGCCACCCGCTGGCCGCAGTCTGCATTGCAGGGACGCCAGCCCCGGCCTGACCCTGGCCCCCTCCCTTCTCCAGCGTGGCCCGGACCATCCAAAAACACCAGCGCCTGCTGGCGCTCCTGGAGAGCCTGGATACCGGCAAGCCCATCGGGGAAGCCCGGGACCGGGACCTGCCCCTGGTCGTGCGACATTTCTACCACCACGCCGGCTGGGCCCAGCTCATGGGCACCGAGATGGGGGGCTGGAAGTCCCTGGGTGAGTATCTCGCCCAAAGAGTGAGGGACCGCGGCGGGGTTCCCTCGCCCTGTGCTGGAGCCGTGCGCCTGTTTACGTGGGGGAAACTGAGGCCTGATGTGGGAACGGGGATTTAGGAGTGTGTAGCAGAGCTCAGCACAGAACCCAGGAGTCCGGGCTCCCTCCTGTAACTGCTTGACCTCCCCTCTGCTCCCAGAGCCTGGGAGAGAACCCAGGAGTCCTGGCTCCCAGCCACCCCCCCTCCCCCTAACCACCAGACCCCATTCCCCTCCCAGAGCCAGGACAGAACCCAGGAGTCCTGGCTCCTAGCACCCCCTGCTCTAACCACTAGACACCACTCCCCCTCAGGCCTGGGGAGAGAACCCAGGAGTCCTGGCTCCCCGCTCTGACCTCTCTCTTCCTCTACCTCCCCACCCAGGGGTGGTCGCTGCCGTGGTTACCTGGAATTCCCCATTGCTTCCGCTGGCCTGGAAAATCTGCCCAGCTCTAGCCATGGGTAGGTGTGTGTGTGTGGGGGGGGTTGCCCCACTCTGTGCCCCCCATGTGTGTTCCCTTGGGATCCCCTCGCCCCTCTTGGGGGCCAGCCCAACCCTCTCGCTCGGGGTTCACCCCCCCACCTCCATATTTCTATCCCCCGGGTCCTCTTGGGGGGTGTCACGTGGTTCTGAGTCCCCCCCAGCTCCTGTGTGTCTCCCCCAGAGCTTCCCCACACCCCCCTTCTAAGGGGAAGGGGTCGCCCAGCTGGGATCCCCCCCTGTGATTGTCCCTGTCCGGGGGTCCCCCTGTGCCTGCCCCGTGTGGTCCCCTCTGAGGCCCCCTCTTCCCTGTTTGGGGGTCCCCCTTCTCTGAGCCCCCTGCAGCCCCTGCCCTGAGCCCCCCACATGTGGTCCCCCTCTGAGGCCCCCTCTGTGGGGGTCCCCCTGCCCTGAGCTCCATGCGCCCCCCTCTTGACCCCCATCTACCCCCCCAGGGAACACCGTGGTTCTCCTCCCACCCCCCCGTGCCCGGCTCTCTGCCCTGCTGCTGGCCGAGCTGGGGGCCCAGGCCGGGCTGCCCCCAGGGGTGCTGAATGTGCTGACGGGGGAGGGGGCGCTGGCCGGGGGGCTGGCTGCCCACCCCGGGGTGGACGCTGTGGCCGTGGCTGGCTCCGTGGAGGTACGTGCTTCCAGGAGGAGGAGGGGGCTCTCCCCCTGACCCCAGGTGCCAGAGGGCTGGTCTGTGGGGGGGTGGAATTGGGGGGCTGGTTTCTTGGGGGGAGCTGCCATGGTCTAGGCTGGGGGGATGGGAGGGGGCTCTGGAGAGCTGAGCTGAGAGGGGAGTGGGGTGCCCTGAAGGGAGGGGGCCGCTGTGACTTGGAGGGGCCTGGGGGGAGGGGGCTGGACCCCGGGGGTAGCTGGACTAGGGTGGGGGGCTGGGGACCTAGGCCATGGGGGGTGCTGGGCTGGTGGAGTTGGGGGCTGCCCTGGCCCCATTCCCAGCGCCCTCCCTCCCCTCCCCGCAGGTGGGGCGCTCGCTGCGCCGCGCCACGGCCGGCAGAGGCCCCCGGCTCTCGTTGCAGCTGGGGGGTGACGCCCTGGCCATCGTCTTCGACTCGGCCGACCTGGATGGAGCTGCCGTGGGGCTGAGCAACGCCGTGAGCTGCCAGCGGGGCCCGGTGAGCAGGGAGTGCGGCCTTCCCCTAGGGGGCGCCAGCTGTCGGGGGGTGGGGAATGGGGCCCGGGGCCTGTCCCCTCTAGGGGGCGCCAGCTCCCATCCGGCCCTAGGGCAGGGACTGGCTGGCACAGAGGGACGGGGAATGGGGCATGGGGCCTGACCCCTCTAGGGGGCGCTGGCTCCCATCTGGCCCCAGGGCAGGGCTCAGGGGGGCAGGGAACAGGCCCCCTCTGGATTGTGACTGCATTGCCATGAGGGCCTGTGCCCTGCAGGGGGCGCTGGTGTGTCATTAACCCCTTTCCCCCCAGGCTCCCGGCGCCGGGGCGCTGCTGCTGGTGCAGGAGGCCGTGGCCGGGGCGCTGCTGCAGCGGCTGAGGGCGCGGCTGGGGAAGCTGCGTGTCGGGGACCCACTGGACAAGGCCATGGACGGGGGGGCCCTGGCAGACGAAGCCCAGCGGGATGCCATAGAGACCTACGTGGAGGAGGCCCGGGCAGAGGGGGCTGAGGTGAGGGGCTGGGTCTAGTGTGTAGAGAGGGTGGAGGCTGGGAGCCCGGACTCCTGGGTTCTCTCCTTGGCTCCGCAAGGGGAGTGAGGTCTAGTGGTTAGAGCAGGGCGGGGGCTGGGAGTCCAGACTCCTGGGTTCTCTCCCTGGCTCTGGGAGGGGAGGGGGGTCTAGTGGTTAGAGCAGGGGGGGGCTGGGAGCCCGGACTCCTGGGTTCTTTCCCCGGCTCTGGGAGGGGAGTGTCTGTCTCTGGGGCTCATGTGCTGCTGTCTCCCCACTCACAGATCTTCCAGGCGTGGGCAGCGCTCCCGGCCCGAGGGCCCTTCTACCCCCCGACTATGATCACCGGAGTGGCCACCACCTCGCGCTGCGTCCGGGAGGAGGTAGGGGGCGCTCCCCCCACCCGCCTGGAGGTCAACCCCGGGCTCCCTCCGCCCGCGGGCTGGACCATGCATGGGGAAGTGGTGACCTCTGGTGGTCACGATCAGAATTGCAGTTCTCTGCTTTTCCTCTGATTTCCCCCCAGCCCTCCCTGCCAGGGAAGAGCGCCCCCTGCTGTTCCCTGCCCTGCTCCCTGCTGAGCCCAGCACCCCCTGCTATCCCTCTCCCTGCAGCTCAGCGCCCCCTGCTGTCCC
>NW_020664965.1:202567-204459 GCF_002925995.2 Terrapene triunguis | reverse complement strand
CCCTGCAGCCCAGCGCCCCCTGCTGCCCCCCGCCCCCTGCAGCCCAGCACCCTCTGCTGAGCCCCCTGCACCTCCCTGCAGCCCAGCGCCCCCTGCAGCCCAGCACCCCCTACCTCCCAAGACTTCTCTTGTCCTCTGCTGCAGATCCTTGGGCCGGTGCTGGTGGTCCTGTCCTTCCGGACCGCCAAGGAGGCCGTGGCACTGGGGAACAACCGCCCCTCTGGGCTGGCAGCCAGCGTCTGGACCGAGAACCTGCCCCTGGCCATGGAGGTGGCGCAAAGGTTAGTTCTGAGCCCACGGTCCAGCTCCCCCCACCCCACCCCGTGAATCCGCTCCCAGAGCCGCAGGGATCCGGTTCAGGGTTCCACCCCCCTGCCAAGGAAACTCCAGTCCCAGGGCCACAGGTCCCCCCCGGGCCTGTCTGTCCACCCCACTTGGTTACGCTCGAATCTCCGGGGCCACAGCGCCCCCAATTTCACTAGCGTCCCTTGAGTTCAACCCTCGCCCGGGCGCTCGGCACCGGGAGGTCCCCGCAGTAAAACCAAAGCGAAGTTTATTGGCCGCGGCAGAAGACGAAGATTCACGGAGAAGCCGGCGTGGCAGAATCCGCTTTGCATTTGGGTATCGTGTAGACGCACGGCGTCCGTGTCGGTTTGATTTTGAATTCACTCTCACAGGCAGACTTATGGGGTTTAAGCGGGTTTTGGGGGTTTCTCTGTGGCTGGATTGACACGTTCCCAGTCGCGGGGGGGCGCCAGCCGATCGCTATTTAACGCCTCGCAGCCGCTGAGATCTAAAGTTAGTCTGAGCCCGTGAGGCAGTCTGCAGCGGAACCCAGCTCCCCCGCGGGGGTTTTCACACGTGGCCTGGCCCTACGCTTCGACTGCTCTCGGTGGAAAATCTTTCCGTGGCTTGGTGCGGGCGGGCGGCGTTTGCAGATGAAAAACCCCTCCTCCCCCACCTGCCTGCGCCTTGCTCCTGGCTCAGGAGAGATTTCGCCCCAAGGGTCGGTCCGGGCGGCGCCTGGCCAGCCGAGAGAAGAGAGATCCTTGGCTAGCCGGCCGGAGAAGTGTTCCCGGGGGCAGATCCGTTAGAGAGAGAGCCAGGCTGGATTTTGTGCCCGGGGTTAATCACGGTCACCGTCAGAAACTGACGTCTTGTTTCCAGTCTGAAGGCGTCGCGCCCCAACTCCCAGCTGCTGGCCCCGATTCTGGTCGTTGCTTCGATATCTGAGCTTCCGCTCGGTCCCCCGCTTCCCCGGCTTTCTCTCGGTCTCCCAAGACGAGCGGCGCATTCTGTCAGGCCCCCTCGGCGGGGGTGTGGGGGGATCTCACTGGGGAAACGCGCCCATTTGTCACTGTGTACCCGCCCTCTGGGGCCAGCCTGGGGGTCCTGGGCTCTGACCTCCCCCCACCCCCCGATCTCGCTCTCTGTCGCAGCCTGCAGGTCGGCACCGTCTGGATCAACGGGCAGAACCTGTTTGACGCGGCCGCGGGCGTCGGGGGAACCAAGGAGAGCGGGAACGGCCGGGATGGAGGCAAGGAGGTGCGTGGGGCCAGGCCGGGAATGGGGGGATATCAGGCTGGAGGGCCTATGGGGCTCACTTGTCCCTTCGTTCCCCTCCCAGGGTCTGTACGAGTATGTCAGACCGAGCTGGCAGAGCCGGCCCCGGCCCGGCCCCGCGGAGCTGGACTACAAAACGTTTGCTGCGTCCTCTGGGGCCGCCCCGCCCCCCGTTCCCGGGCGCAGTGGGGTCGCCCGCCCCGAACTGGAGGAAAACATGCCAAGGTACTAACGACTCCTGGTCCCCCAGAGCTGGCATCCCTCGCCCGGTGCTGGGACGCAGCCCCTCTGGGGTGGGGCAGGGGGGCTGGGCACACAGGGACCCCTCG
>NW_020664965.1:191609-202557 GCF_002925995.2 Terrapene triunguis | reverse complement strand
CTGGGCACACAGGGACCCCTCGCCTGGTGCTGGGACGCGGCCCCTCTAGGGTGGGGCGCGGGGGCTGGGTACGCGGGGACCTCTCGCCCGGCGCTGGGACGCGGCCCCTCTGGGGTGGGGCGCGGGGGGCTCGTTATACAGAGACCAATGTTCCCTCTAAATTTTTCCATCCACGTGCGGACTGAATTTTGTTCTGTGAAGCACCACTAGGGAGGTGACATGCGGCTGTGCGCCATCACCTCCATACTTTCGGGCACCCCTTGTCCCCCCGAGAGGTCACAGCTCATCCCTAGCTGGGTCTCAGGGAAGGTCTGTCTTCGGGTGATGTCTGCAGCACCTATCAGTTCATTCCTCCAGCCTCCTTCCACGAGGATGAAATGCAGCCACCTCTGGGGAGGGAAATCAGCAGCCAGCTAGCACAGAGAGCCCTGGGCAGTCGTTTGGAAAGAGACGGGGAATTTTGGATAGGAAGCGTCTTTTCCTCTTATGCAAAATGCTGGAGCTATTTAATGTTCAGACAGGGCTTCGGCTGTCAAAGTCTCCTCTGGAGGTAAAATATAATACGGCCGCGTTCGAAATCCAAGTAAACGTTTCTTTCTAAATCAAGACATTAAGGCTTAAAATAATTGTAAAAAACTCAACTTCCCTCCTCCTATATTAACAATAGGAAGCACTTTAAAAGCCCCGTTGGTACTATCCATGTTTTCCGCTGGATTAGCTCGGCCAATGAGTCAGGTTCACCTTTGGATCTCCTGCCCACACACAATGTTCCAGTGTCTCGGTTATTGCAGTGAAACTCGTAGGTCGCTACGTTTACACGGCACTTTCCAAACACGTGGGCTCGGGCAGACTTTCACTTGACGTGACGTTTTTCTCACGCTCCTTTCCGTGAGAAAAACTCTGCAGGGTCAGGCCTCTAGGTAAACCCCGTCTCCTGCTGCCTGTGATGACGTGGGAATGTTCTTAATGTTTTCTCGGAATACTGGATGGGTGCCTCAGTTTCCCCTATGCAGTTCTTAGGTGGGGGGGGGGGGGGAAGAGGGTGTGATTGTTGCAGAGCCCTAGAGGGAGGTGTGATGCTGTCTGCACAGAGAAGGGCCAACGCCCTGTCTCCTGGCAACTGATGGCCTGGGCCCCTCCCCTGCAAGGTGCCAACTGAAGGTGTTGGAGAACAAAGAGATGAGGTGGCTCCTGGCCCGGGAAAGAGACAAAGGCCAGAGGAGGGGGTGTCAGTTTGGAGCTGGCTGGGGAAATGGAGGGAGGCGCCCACCCGGGATCTGGGCTCCCCACCCCCCCAAGAGGGACCTGACTGAGGGGTCCTGTTCTCTGTACCTACAAGCTCTGTTCTAGACTGTCTTCCTGTCGGCTAATAAACCTTCTGTGTTACTGGCTGGCTGAGAGTCCCGGTGAATTGCAGGAAGTGGGGGGTGCAGGGCCCTGACTCCCCCCGCATTCGGTGACACTGCTCGTGAAAAACTTTGCAAACACGGGGAGGGGGAGTTTAAACCCACCAAGGGGGAGGGTTGTCGTTGGAAATCAGACACAGGCGTTTCTGTTTTGGTCATTTCCGTTTAAAACACAAACCGAAAAGCCAACGCTCTTTAGCGCTTTGCGTTTGTAAATCTCAACGGGGTTTACAGCATTGTTCCCCTCTGGGAAATGGGGAAACTGAGGCATCGTGGGGGGTGAGGTGACTTCCCAAGGCCGCACAGAAACTCAGTGGCAGAGCTGGGGAAAGACCCAAAGTCTCTTCATTCCCCAGGCTCCGGGGCTGCGGCGGGGAGAGAGGACTCCCGTCACCCGTGTGTGCACCTTAGAGGGAACACAGACGCGGACCCCTCGTCCAGCGCCGAGATGCGACCCCTCTGGGGTGGAGCGCGGGGGCTGGGTAGACAGGGATCCCCGGCCCGGCGATGGGACGCGGCCCCTCTGGGGCGGAGCGTGGGGGCTTTCCAATGAGCGTGAGGGTTCAGGGATCGCCTTGCCCCCCCCCACCCCTTGTGTCTCTGCAGGGTGGACAGGACCTACAAGCTATACTACGGAGGGGCTCAGAAGCGACCAGAGGGAATGGCCTCGCTCCCCGTCCTCGACCCCGCCGGCAACGTGCTGGCATATGTGGCGGACGGCAGTGCCAAGGACATCCGCAACGCTGTGGAGGCTGCTCACAAGGCCGCGCCGGGGTGAGATGGGGAGCAGCTCGGGACGCCTGGGTTCTCTCCCCGGCTCTGGGAGGGGAGTGGGGTCTAGTGGCTAGAGCGGGGGGGCTGGAAGCCAGGACTCCTGGGTTCTCTCCCTTTCTCTGAGAGGGGAGTGGGGACTAGTGGTTAGAGCTGGGGGGCTGGGAGCCGGGACTCCTGGGTTCTATCCCTGGCTTTGCCCCTGAACTCGCGGTTTACCCTTCGTGCCTCAGTTTCCCTGTGTACCGAGCGAGGTCGCTGCTCGCCGTATGAGGCCTGGCTGCAGTTTGGGGCCCTCTCTGAGTTCCCAGGCCAGGTGGTGCCAGCCTGGAGCAAAGTGTCACCCACTTTCTGGCCCACTGCCAGGTGAAGATAAACACCCCCCGCTCCCCGGCCTTGCCTCTCTTATCTCTCCCTCACCAGCGCAGGCGGCCAGAGTCCCTGAGAACCCGGCTTATCGCAGCTGGGACCTGCCCGGCATCTTGTACTGCTGGGAATGATTTTCGCCGGGGGGAGGGCAGGGGGGGGCGTGTCCCATAGAGCTGAGATCTGATCAAACCGGGGGAGAATAATTTTTGCCTAAATTTTCCAGGGAAAATGACAATTTTGTTGTTTGGGGCGAAAGCTGGAGAAGTTGGGACGGTTTTGGCCCCCGCCCAGAAAGGGACAATTTAGATGCAGAACTACTGCTGCTCGGCCTTATGGGAGCCCCTGGCTGTGGGGCATCATGGGAGTGGTAGTTCATATGCCCCCTGTTCCTCTAGGGGTTCCTTGGCTGGACTGCATCTTCCCATCATGCACCTCAGTTGTCCTTCCTTTCTGAGATGCTGCAGTGCTTCATGGGAGTTACAGTTCAGACATTCTCCTCCATTGGCCGTGCATCATCTCCCATGATGCACCCCAGCTCGCCCTGGTCTGGGAGCGGGTTGCATCATGGGAACCCCTGGCTGTGGTTAGGGTCGCCAACTTTTTATCGGCACAAAACCGAACACCCTAGCCTCACCCCTTCCCCGAGGCCCCGCCCCGCTCACTCCATTCCCCCTCCCTTGGTGGCTCGCTCTCCTGCACCCTCACTCACTTTCACTGGGCTGGGGAGGGGGTTGGGGTGCGGGGGGAGGGCTCTAAATGGGGGTGCGGGCTCTGGGGTGGGGCCAGAAATCATATAATCATAGAATATCAGGGTTGGAAGGGGCCTCGGGAGGTATCTAGTCCAACCCCCTGCTCAAAGCAGGACCAATCCCAACTAAATCATCCCAGCCAGGGCTTTGTCAAAACCTCTAAGGAAGGAGACTCCACCACCTCCCTAGGTAACCCATTCCAGTGCTTCACCACCTTCCTAGTGAAATCCTGTTTCCTAATATCCAACCTAAACCTCCCCCACTGCAACTTGAGACCATTACTCCTTGTTCTGTCATCTGCCACCCCTGAGAACAGCCGAGCTCCGTCCTCTTTGGAACCCCCCCCTCAGGTAGTTGAAAGCAGCTGTCAAATCCCCCCTCACTCTACTCTTCTTCTGCAGACTAAATAACCCCAGTTCCCTCAGCCTCTCCTCGTAAGTCATGTGCTCCAGCCCCCTGATCATTTTTGTTGCCCTCCGCTGGACTCTTTCCAATTTTTCCACATCCTTCTTGTAGTGTGGGGCCCAAAACTGGACACAGTACTCCAGATGAGGCCTCACCAATGCCGAATAAAGGGGAACGATCACGTTCCTCAATCTGCTGGCAACGCCCCTACTCATACAGCCCAAAATGCCGTTAGCCTTCTTGGCAACAAGGGCCCACTGCTGACTCATACCCAGCTTCTCGTCCACTGTGACCCCCAGGTCCTTTTCTGCAGAAATGAGCGGTTCAGGGTGCAGGAGGGGGCTCCGGGCTGGAGCAGGGAGTTGGGGTGCGGGAGGGGGTGCGGGCTCTGGGATGTGGCTGGGGATGAGGGGTTCAGGGTGCAGGAGGGGGCTCCAGGCTGGGGGGTGGGGCCGAGGGATTTGGTATGCGGGAGGGGGCTGCGGGTTGAGGCAGGGGGTTGGGGTGCAGGAGGGGGTGAGGGCTCTGGGGTGGAGCTGGGGATGAGGGGTTGGGGTGCAGGAGGGGGTGAGGGCTCCAGGCTTGGGGGTGGGGCAGAGGGATTCAGGGTGTGGGAGGTGGCTCTGGGCTGGGGCAGGGGTTGGGATGTGGGAGGGGGGCAGGGCTCTGGGCTGGGGCCAGGGATGAGGGGTTTGGAGGGGCTCAGAGCTGGGGGTTGGAGCTTGTGGTTGGGGCACAGGTTTACCTCGGGCGGCTCCCGGTCAGTGGCCCAGCAGGGCTACGGCAGGCTCCTCCCGCCCCACCCAGGTCCCCTGGGCCGGTGCTCGGGGCGGAGGCAGCGCACGGAGCCCCATGGCCCCCCCGCCCAGGAGCCGGACCCGCTGGCCGCTTCCGGGGCGCAGCGCGGTGCCAGGACAGGTAGGGACTAGCCTGCCTTAGCCCTGCGGCGCCATTGACCCGGAGCCGCCAGGGTCCCTTCTCAACCAGACCACCGTGGTGCATCATGGGAGTTGTAGTTCTCTAGGGCGGGCGGGCTCCCTTCCTGGACCACGCCCCCCCCAGCAGGGAGCCACGCCCCCGAAGACCCCCACCCGCTCTGACCTGCGGGGAGTTCCCTTCCTAGCCCTGCTTTGCAGCGGCCCCCCAATGCACAGGGCCGTGCCCAGCACTGCTGAGTGACAGCCCCTGAAATTCGGGGGGGCCTCGGACAGGGGCGTTGGGGATTCGACGTCCGGGCTGGTGGGGAAAAGCGGGGCCAGGAGGGTGGGGGCCGGGTGGAGAGAGGAGCCCAGAGGCACTTACATTTTATTGCTTTATTGCCTGGGGCTTGATTGGCGTAATTTGATCGGGGCTGGGGGGGTAGCTCCCAGGCCAGGCCTCGTCCACCAATCAGATGCAGAGGGGCACTGGGCTGGGGGTGGGGTGGGGGGGGGGGGGATCCCTTGGGGGGGGGGGAAAAACCGGTTGGAAGGGGAATCAACGCGGCGGGGGGGGGGGGGGGGGGGGGGGGGGCTGAGCGCCAGGACTCCTGGGTTCTCTCCCCAGCACTGGGAGGGGAGTGGGGTCTAGTGGTTAGAGCAGAGGGCGGGGAGCCAGGACTCCTGGGTTCTATCCCGGCTCCGTTTCTCTCCTGGCAGGTGGGGGAAGCGGGCATCCCACGCCCGGGCGCAGGTGCTGTACTATGTGGCGGAGAACCTGGAGCTGCGGCGGGAGGAAGTGGCATCCCGGCTGGGGGCGCTGACCGGGGCCCCTCCCAAGGAGGCACAGCGGGAGGTGGACCTGGCCCTGGAGCGCCTCTTCCACTGGGCGGCCTTCTGCGATAAATCCGGGGGCGCCGTGCAGGTGGGCCCCAGAGCACCCCCTTCAGCCACGGGGCAGGCGGGGAACACCGGGGGGCGGGGGTGGGGTGGGTTTGGTAGTGGGGGTAGGGCGCAGTCGGGGGGGCAGGGCTTGGGGAGGTGAGGGATAGAGGGGCGAGAACAGAGGACGGGGCTGGGAGGGTGTAAGGTTGGGAGTGGACCCAGGAGGGGGTGGGACGTGTGGGGTAGGAATGGGGGTGGGGGCTCTGCCCACAGGCTGAACAGAGCAGCAGGTGCCTGGGGGCGGGGTTTACTTTGTCGCTAGGGCTGGAAGTGGGGAGGGGGACCCCCCCGAATCATTCCTCTGGCTCTACCCCTCCCCCAGGAAACCCCCCTGCACGGCACCACCCTGCAGCTCCGCCAGCCCCTGGGTGTCGTGGGGGTCGCCTGCCCGGACGAGCGCCCCCTGCTCAGCTTCCTCAGCCTGCTGGCCCCCGCCGTGGCCCGGGGAAACGCCGTGGTGATGGTCCCCAGCCCACGCTACCCGCTGCCCGCGCTGGACCTTTGCCAGGTACCCGCCCCGGAGTCCGCTAGCCCCGCCCCCTGTGTGCCTCAGTTTCCCCATGCCAAAAAGGGAGTCATCACGCCACCCTAGGGTGGACATGGCTGTTGAGAGATGGAAAAGTAGCTACTGGGAGCGTATGAGCCATTGGACTCTGAGACCCTCTGCCTGGGGAGTGAACCCAGGAGTCCTGGCTCCCAGCCCCTCTGCTCTAACCACTAGCCCCCGCTCCCCTCCCAGAGCCAAGAGCAGTAACCATAGCTCTGTTGGTGCTGGCTCCTGTCCCGCCCCCTCTGTGCTGCCCCGCCTGGGAGCGACCCCACACACCAATTCGGGCTTACACTGCTTGAAACAGACCCATCCCCCCCACCTGAGATCGGGGTCCCCATTGGGCCGGGCGCTCCACAGACCCCTCCCCTCACCCGATCTCAAGCGAGGGACCCCAAGGCGTTACCCCGATGCCTGTGCAGAGCCCTGCAGGGCTAAGTCTGGACCCGCGTCCGATTCGCAAACATGGTCCGGAGCTGTCCACCGATTTGCCAGGCTCTACACACCTAGATCAAGACTGAGAAGGCCACGCTCGCGGCAGACTGCACGAAACAGGGGAGCCACCCCCAAAACCTGGTGGTTTACAACCAGTAACACGAGTTTCTGCAGGCCCCCGCTGGTTCACAAGAAGCCGAAACACAATCCCCCGTTAGGCATTTCCAGCCCGATTCACCGGCCTCACCGCGGGTTTTTATAGTGAGAAGTTACTAAAAACCCAATTCCCCATGCACGAGGTTTTACCGATCCCAAAGGATCTGCCACCCCCCGGTCCTTGTCACTTCACATCTCACCCAAGCATCCCACCGGCCGCCAGCCCAACTAGCGAACGGGTTTATTTGGAAGAAAACAGAAAAGCGGAGAGTTACTAACGGGGGGGAAAGAACCACGTAGGTTACGAGCGGGTTCACGTCCTTAAAGCAGAGTTGTCGCAGTCTCTGGGCGGGCACACGCGTCTCTCTGGGACGCTCCCAACCGGCTAGAAGCCCAGGTGGGGCGGCCGAGCGACCACTTGGAGACCTCAGGCCCCTGCCTGTGGCTTGTCCCCGGGCACAAGTTAGAGGTGGCCGGCTCAGGCTGGTGGTTTCTCTTTTCTCGCTGTCCCGGAGTTTGAGCCCTGTGTGGGACAGCCCTGTTCTGTGTCTAGCCGTTCAATTTCCTCGTTACACTCAGTGACATAAGGCGGAGGTCCCCAGAGTGTGGGGCGTACCCCCTGGCGGGGGGGCACGAAGGAACATCCAGCGGGGGACAACAGCGGGGCCCGGGCCAGCCCGCTCACCTGGCCCTGGGGCCGAGTCTGGGGGCAAGCCCTGCTGCAATTCCGCCCCCTGGCCACGGCCCCAGACCCCACCCCCAGCCTCAGCCCCCTTACCCCTGCCCCCCCCCCGAGTCGCGGCCCCAGCTCTGGGGGGGGCACGGATATGGGTAAGGGGGGCCCCACCTGGGGGGGGCCCACCCTCAAAAGTTTGGGGACCGGCATGAGCCGGTCGTTCATTGGAACCGGAATCGTTAAGTGAAGACAGTGTCGGTCAAAGTAGTCTCACATCTTTGATCTTATGGCTGACGACAGTCACCTGCGTAATCTAGAGGCTATTAAGACATGAAAGGGACTTCGCACCTCCCGGCTCCTTTGGTGGCATTGGTAAGCGGCTCCCAGGAGCTCGGTAACCACAGACACACACGCTCGGCATCAGCGCTTCGATTCTTCTCGACACGAGGAAACGGGTTCGAAATTGTTCGGCGGCTGCAGCACCTAGGTGGGGCCCTACCAAATTCCCGGCTCCTTTGGGTCCATTTCACGGTCGTCGGATTTTTCGCAGCGTCTGTTTCACGGTTTCAGATCTTTCCATCTGAAATCTCACGGTGTTGTCACCGGACGCGGGGGAGGGGGACACCCAAAAGAAGGTGGGGTGTCCGCAAGGCTATTTTGGGGGGAGTCACGGGGGGAGCTGGGCGTCTGGAGCCCAGAGCACATTAGGAGCCCCCAGCCAGCAGCAGCCGCTGCTCTCTGGCCACCCAGCTCTGTGAAATCTGGTCTCCCCTACACCAGCCAGATGTCCCGGGGGGGGTGAGATTTCACCATCCATGATGTGTTTCTCACGGCTGTGATGTTGGTAGGGCTCAAACATAGTCACCCTGCACGGAGCAGCTTTAACGCTTCCACGCCCACTGGGCAGCACTGCAAAGCGATGGGGAAACTGAGGCACGCACAGGGGACTCCTCCGAATACAGCAGAAGAGTCCCGCGCACAAAGCGCAGCTCTCGGCCTGCGTGACCTCAGGGGGCGGTGGAAGTGGAGCGTTTCCTTTCGCTTCCTCGTTAAGGAGCCCGTTAATTGCCTTCCCGAGTCGCTTGTTTCTGCTGGGAACAATTAACGCTGGCCCGTGGGGACCCCGCTGGCCCGGCCCGGGCACAGCCCACGTGTTCCCTTCGGTGGCTGCATCCGACCACGCAGACGTTTCTTGCTTCGGCCCATAGCGTCCGCCAGGGATTTGTCTGTGCAACCCCCCCGCCCCCCCGTCAGTTCTCTGGTTCTCTGTCCTGACCCACGCAACCAGCCCCCCGAAACAGGAGACCCCCCAGGGACCCCGGCCCCCCACCCCCCCCCCCCCCCCGCTCTAAGCACTAGACCCCACTCCCCTCCCCGGGATAGAACCCAGGAGTCCTGGCTCCCAACTTCCCCCCTGCTCTAAGCACTAGACCCCACTCCCCTCCCCACACTGGGATAGAACCCAGGAGTCCTGGCTCCCCGCCCCCGCTGGTTCCGGCTGCTAATAGGGCCCATCTGCTTCCTCCCCCACTCAGATCTTCGACACTTCGGACGTCCCCGGGGGGGTGGTGAATATTGTGACGGGGAATCGGGACCATCTGAGCCGGACGCTGGCCCAGCACCAGGATGTTCAGGCCATGTGGTACTTCGGGTCGCCGCAGGTGAGAGCGATTCTGCCCCCACCGCGTGACCCCTGTCACGGAGTCCCCGGGCGATGCTCTGGAACTGCTCCCCACAAAGCCAGTCAGGACTTTGGGGAGCCTCCTCTCCCTCGGAGCAGACCGTCTTCAGGGCAAGAAGCTCACACGGCTTCACCCTCATGGGTCTCTCCTGGGAGCAGTCAGCATATGCCCCTCCGTGCGCTTCCCACAGCGAGTCCGCCCCGGCGGGGTCCTGGGGAAGCCAGAGGGTCCTGCACCCCCACTTCGCAGTCAGACGTGACTCTCAGCCAGCCATAAAACAGAGGTTTATTAGATGACAGGAACACAGTCTAAAACAGAGCTTGTAGGTACAGCGGCGAATGGGACCCCTCGGCCGGGTCCATTCTGGGGCCCAGCGAGCCAGACACCCCCGTCTGCCCTCACTTCCCGTCCCCAGCCAGCCCCAAACTGAAACCCCCTCCAGCCCCTCCTCTCTGGCCCTTGTCTCTTTCCCGGGCCAGGAGGTCACCTGATCTCTTTGTTCACCTTTAGCTATTTCCTTGCAGGGGGGGAAGGGCCCCAGCCATTTGTTGCCAGGATACAGGGTGTCGGCCATTTATGCACACTGGAGACTTAAGAAATGCATAGGGGAAACTGAGGCACCCATACTGTATTCAGAGGAAACATTAAGAACGGTCCCACTTCGTCACATCCCCCTTTGGCCAGCCAGTCCCCGCCCTGGGGCCGGATGGGAGCCAGCGCCCCCTAGAGGGGACAGGCCCGGTGCCCCATTCCCCACCCCCCTGAGCCAGCAGGTCCCTGCCCTGGGGCCGGATGGGAGCCGGCGCCCCCTAGAGGGGAAAGGCCCCACCTCCCGCTTCCTCTTTTAACCCTTTCTCTCCTACAGGGCTCCCAATTTGTGGAATGGGCCTCGGCCGGTAACCTGAAGCGGACCTGGGTGAGCCACGGGGCCCCCCGGCAGTGGGAGGACCCAGCCCAGGGGGCAGGTGAGGAGTTTCTGTACCAGGCCACCCAGTGTAAGAACATCTGGATCCCCATGGGGGAGATCTTTGCCAACTGAAGCCGGGGGTCCCCACCCCGAACCACGCAGCCCGAGGGCTATAATAAAAAGGCTTTGGTATTGTTTAACCCTGTTGCGGCCCGCGCGTCGCTGCCTGAGAAGGGAAACAGGCACGAGGCTGGGGGGCAGGGGAGAGAGAACGAATGAGAGAGGGAGTCTTGGCTCCCAGCCCCCCGGTCTAACTGCTACACCCCACTCCCCTCCCAGACCTCAAGCCACTGGAACTCAGGACTCCTGGGTTCTCTCCCCAGCTCTGGGAAAGGAGTGGGGTCTAGTGGGTGAGAGTGTGTGGGCGGAGTGTAAATCACTGCCCCCCCCAGGAAGGGCTGGGCCTGATGACACAACACTGGGTGCCCTGGGGAGGGGGCAGAAACCTTGGGGAGAAGAATCGGCCCCCAGGGCTGGGATAGGGTAGTTATAAAGCTCGAATTTTATTGTCTCTCGTAATGATCGTGGTTTGCCAACCCACCTCCGTCTTACAGGCTTGGCACACACCCAGGCCTCGTGCTTCTTCCCCGCTCCCCTCCCAGAGCGGGGAGAGAACCCAGGAGTCCTGGCTCCCAGCCCCCGGCTCTAACCGACTGGAGCAAAGTGGGCTACAGTCCAGACCAGGGGTGGCCAACCTGAGCCTGAGAAGGAGCCAGAATTTACCATTGTTCATTGCCAAAGAGCCACAGTAATACGGCAGCAGCCCCCCATCAGCTTCCCCCTCCCCGGCTCCTCGCCAAGTCCTGGCGGGTGGATCCCGTTGGGAGCCCGTGGCCACCAGCTGACCTCCTTTAGCCAGTCGTACCACTCTGCAGTGGGGAGAGATCGGCGTCGATCCCGATCCACTCGGGGAGGAAGGCGGC
>NW_020664965.1:81271-111609 GCF_002925995.2 Terrapene triunguis | reverse complement strand
GGGGGAGGTGTTGGGGTTGTGGGGGGAGGGCTGGGCTGGGGGGAGGTATTGGGGGGGCTGCGGGGGGATTGCAGGGCTGGTACTGAGTGCGGGAGGCAGTTCTCAGGGCCGGGCTGGGGTTCCCCCACACGGGAGGTGGCAGAGGCGCGAACCCAGGCGTCCTGGCTCCCCGCTCTAACGCTGTGGCTGGTTCCAGGGCCAGTCTCGAGCGATGATCGGGGCCGGGACCCCCGGAGGGGCTGTTTGATCTGCGCCCCGGCCGCCATGACCGAGTACAAGCTGGTGGTGGTGGGGGCTGGTGGCGTCGGCAAGAGCGCGCTCACCATCCAGCTCATCCAGAACCATTTCGTGGACGAGTACGACCCCACCATAGAGGTGAGACCCCTGCCCAGCTGCCCCAGCCCCCCACACCCCAGAGGGGCCCCTGCCTGCCCAGCCCCTGTGTGCCTGCCCCAGAGGGGCCTCCATATGCCCAGCCCCCCGGCCCCCCCCCCAAGGGGCCCTCGCCTACCCAGCCCCTGTGTGCCTGCCCCAGAGGGGCCCCCGCCTACCCAGGCCCCATGTGCCCCAAGGGGCCCCGTCTGTCAGGCGCTGGGGCACTCCTAGCCTGTCTCGTCCCCTCCCAGGACTCGTACCGGAAGCAGGTGGTGATCGACGGCGAGACGTGCCTGCTGGACATTCTGGACACAGCCGGGCAGGAGGAGTACAGCGCCATGCGCGACCAGTACATGCGCACGGGCGAGGGCTTCCTCTGTGTCTTCGCCATCAACAACGCAAAGTCCTTCGAGGATGTGCACCACTACAGGTCAGCGGGGTCCTTTCCCCAGCCCGGGGCGGCGCGTGGGTAGGTTGGGATAACGGGGGGCTGCGGGTTGGAGTTGAGAGGTACCGGTGCGGCAGGGCTGTGGGGGAGCCCAGGCTGGGATAATGTGGGGACTGCGGGTCGGGGTTGAGGGACACCAGCAGGGCTGGGATAAAGAGGGGGCTGTGGGTTGAGATTGAGGGGCATTGGCAGAGCTGGGGGGAGCCCAGGGCTGGGATAATGGGGGGCTGTGCGTTGGGGATCATCGGCAGACCTTCGCACACCTTGCCTGGTTGTAGATCATGCTGTCCCCCGTTTTGTGGCGGCGCGTTGGGTTGCCGATTCAGAACCTGCTGGCACCAGTGAGCGTTGGCTCCGGCTCTGTACTGAAGCCAGAGCAGCAGCCCCCTCTAGTCAATGGCCCCTCAGGAGCCCAGGTGCTGTCTGGCCCAACCTCCTCTGTCCAGCCTGGCGTCCTTTCCGCCGGGCAGCAATGCCCCAACCGAAGCTGCGGGATTGGGGGCGGATGGCGGCGGGGTCGGTCTTCTCTCCAGCCCCCGGCTGTGTACTTCAGCTCTGATGGCCCCTTTCCTTCTGCCCCAGGGAGCAGATCAGCAGGGTGAAGGATTCGGACGACGTCCCCATGGTCTTGGTCGGTAACAAGTGCGACCTGCCCTCTCGGACGGTGGACACCAAACAGGCGCAGGAGCTGGCGAAGAACTACGGGATCCCTTTCATTGAGACCTCGGCCAAAACCAGGCAGGTGCGTGGGGGACCCTGCTGGCGGTGGGGATGCAAAGCGACACCGGCCTGTTCCCTTGGCCCCAGAGCTGGCCGGAGAATGATTTTTTTTTTTTTAAATAAGTGGAAAATACAAAATCTTTCGATTGGGGACGGCTGCTACCCATGTTCTCCTTGCTAGGCTGGGTCCCCTGGGTGCTCTCCATCTCCCAAAACGCCTAGCTCGATTCCAGAAGTGACTGGAGACTTCTGGCTAGTCTTGTTCTAACGCGTTTTGGGAGGGATATTAAACACCTTGTGCATCAGAGCGAGGAGGAGACCTAGCATTTGGGGGTAGATGCCAGCGTCCGCGTTCTGCAGCGTTCTGCAGCGTTTGTCGTCCGCGCTAGGGCTCCTTAACTCTGCACCAGCCGTGCTTTCGGGCGGGGACTTTGTCTAAACCTCCATTTAGCTGCGTGTGTTTCTCTTCTCGCCCGTTCTGCTCTTGTCACGCCAGGGAGTGGAGGACGCTTTCTACACGCTGGTGCGGGAGATCCGGAAACACAAGGAGAAGATCAGCAACGGGCGCAAGAAGAAATGCTCCAAGAAGAAGTGCGTGATCCTCTGAGGGACAGACTGGCGCGGGAGTGGCGAGGATCCTTCCGCCCCCAACCCTTCCCCTCCTGAGCCCTTTTGGTTTGTAAACTCCAGCAGCGCAGCGTCCAGCAACATCCTGATGCTTGGTTGGCTTTGGAGCAGCCGGGAGGAGAAGGCAGCAGAGACTAGGATGTGACTCTCTTTTGGTTTCGTGGTTCCATTCGTCCCTGAAGCTCCAACTAAAAAGAAGTTTCAAAACTGCACCGATCTACCCTACCCCCTGACGTCGGCCCAGAGACGCCCTTCGTTTTGCTGGCTGTTTTTCATAGGAGAAGGAAACATCCCCTGGAACGACTGTAGACAGAAGCGCGGGCAGCAAAATCCCATGAGCTGAGGGGTTGTAATTCCTCCCTGTCCGATCAAACACCAGGCTGTGGTAACACAGATACTAGTGCGGTTGAATCTCTGGTCCCGTTAGCAGCTATCCGCAGCCCTCTGGTTTGCTCTCCAGTTGGAGAGCAGGTCTTCACCGGGACAAGAACAGCTGTGCCACCTTAGCGCACAACCTGTGGGCACGATGGAGGGAGAGGGTAATTTGCTCCCCAGAGAAATAAGAGCGTCCAGGCCGAGTGCAGTTTTGCAACAGCTGGAGGCTTTGTAAGTCCTGCAGTTAAGAAGGGTGCCAGGTTCTGGGGATGGCCCCACTCCATTGGCATACCTGGTGGGTGGGAAGCCAGGGACCACGGTGGGGTTTGGGTCCCTCAGAGCAGAGAGGTAAGAAGGTCAATAGCTGTGTTTTGAGGGTAGTGATAGATTGGGGTCACCCTCTGTTCCTCTCCTGCTGTTTTGGCTGTTCCTGGGAAATCTGTGTAAGTTTTGGTGATTGGGAGAGGAGCAGGCGACTCGTGGAAATGGCTCAGCTGTGTATGGATGTTCTGTTTCTGGGCCCCCCCACTGAAAGGCATTTCTCCCCCGATGCGCTGTGCAGAGAATGGGAGCTGCAAATAAACCAGTGAAGAAGTTAACCCAGCCACACGCGTGCCCAGTCGGTCTGCATTTCCCAATCCTCGCGTCTCGGGCTGAAAAATCGTAGTTGACGTTGACGGGGGAGCCTGGCTTGATTTCGGGGGAGGAAGGTGGGCGGGCAGAACTGGCGGATCCCAGGTAGACAGACCCCGAGTCCACCGTCATTTAGCTTTTGTCCACAGTTCTGTTGCTTCTACACAAACGCTCCAGGTCCCAGGGTGGCTGAGTCTTAAACGTGTCAGTCTTTGCTTGCTCGCTGTGGCTGCGCCGAGCCTGCGGGACCAGGGTGGGATGCGCCAGGGCGTGTGCTGGGGTGGGAGCTGAGCACTAGACTCAGGGCTCTGGGGTGAGGGGGTAACCCCGAGTGCTGACAGCAAGGGCTCTGCGGCTATGGAGCTCTAGGCCAGGAGGTCTGGCTGCAGGAGCGGGGCCCTCGGTTGGGCTGCTTCGGGCAGGGATGGGCACGGAGTTTAAAACCACCTTTTGTAATCCCCAGATCCGGGGCCTGCCTGGGCCCCACTGTCAATAAAGCAGCCCCAGATCTGCCCTAACTTACTCTGATTCCCACTGGCCCTAAGGAGTAGCTCTGCCCCCAATGGGCCCTGGGGGTAGAGAATAGCGCAGCCCAGTGCCCCCCCGGCCATGCCCCCACTCTGCCCCCTCGAGAGCCTGCGGGGCAGAGAATAGCCACGGGCCAGGACATTCAGCCAAGCCCCTGCTGTGCCCTATGGGCAGGGAATCGTCACCGGGCAGGGAGCCCTGGCCACACCCCTGCCCCGTCCCCTATGCCAAGGGCTGGCAGCAAGGCCCTTAGGCCACTCAAAGCTGCCAGAGGACCATAGAAGGGACCTCAGGTGACCGAGAACATGGGCTGTCTGCGGGGGGACCCAGCAGGGACGTGACGGCTCAGGCTGACCCTGCACTGACAGCCACGCTCCCAGTTCATTGGCCTGTCTCTTTATTTGCCTTCAAGTCAGAGCTGCTCCCAGCGAGGACGGCCAGCAGCTTAAAATGGACCTTCCCTGGCCCCCAAAGAGCTGCTTTCTCCTGTCTGCGTGGGAAGGGGTCACAAAGGTGGGGGCCTCAGGTACCGCAGCTGGAGGTGTGGCCACGCCAGCCCTGTGGGCATGGTCCAGCCGGGCTGCTGCCTGCATGGCAGCACCACATAGCACAGCGCTGGCAGCAAGAGGAGTGTCGCAAGCAGGGCCAGCAGCAGGCGGCTGGGGAGGAGGTGGGGCTGTGGCCGATGCAGAAGGAAAATCTGGCCCAAGCGAAGCCTGCACAAAGAAACATGCTGCTTTTACAAAGGAGAGATGCTGCGGCTTTCTCCCTCTCATCCAGAATGCACCAGAGGTGCCCCCCGCGTCCCCGTCCCCCCATCAATCCCTCAGGAAGAAAGCTCACACCAAGATAAAGTGGGGGTCGAAGATGTCCCATCCCCCCAAGTCTGATCCATGCACGGGGGCTGTAGCAGAGAGGAATTAACACCAGTGTTGGCAAACGCCCCTCTGCACACACGGTTCAGAGTTCTCCGTTAACCCTGGCGGATATTTTTATTTCACTTTAGACCAGGCTTATTTCACTTTAGCTTAAATCCTTCAGGAAGCGGTTTAAGCTGACGTGAAAGGAGAGCGTCCACCCTGCGGTTTGCAGCCAGCTAAACCGAGTGAAATTCGCTCCGTTAGGCAACCTGGTGCCACTTTCTCCCGGGCGAGCCCGGAGCCTTGTCCATTTCCCTTTGCGTCTGGATTCCTACATTGCAAGGTCAGCACGGCCCGGTGATCCACTCTGAGCTCCTGTGTCCGGCTGCCCGAAGGACCACCCTGCCTTAATTGCTGTCTGAAACAGACCAGGCCTGTGAGCGAAACAGCCAGGCTTGAGTTACATGTGGCCAGTGATGGAGAACTGACCCCAGCCGCTGGATCGTGTTATAGACCTTTGTCTGCTAGACTGAAGAGCCCGTGATGTCGGTACTGACAGAGTGTGATCAAGTCCCCCCTTAACCATCTCTGGGAGCTAAACAGACGTGGCTCCTGGAGCCGTGTTTTCCAATCCTCTAACCGTTCCGGGGGCTCTTCTCTTAACCCTCTCCAATTTATCGACATCCTTGAGTTAGACACCGGAACTGGGCACAGGATTCCAGCAGGGACAAATACACAAGGAACATAATCACCTTGCTGCTCCTGGGATTCCTGCGGTTTATACATCCCGGTGCTGTGTGTGATACAGCAGGAAAACCATCCTAGACTCCCCCACGCATGCTCTGGGACACCCCCGGCGCTGGCCGGACAGAGCTCTTCGGTGGGAGAGTGGCACTGTGTAGGCACGGGGGTGGGGTGGAGGACCGGGATTAGACCGAACTCTGCAGGGGGCTACTCACCATGGGGCTACGGTTTCGAACCAGCAGTCCTGCAGCTGCTTCTGTTTGACGGGGACGAGTGCTCCTTGCTGCAGGCCTCCCGCAGAGCTCCTGGAACAGAGAAGCCAAGCTTTGCATCTCGGTGCATCGTCGTGATGAGGGATATTGAACAAGGCCGTTGGCTGGGCACTGTGGGGAGGGACAGCTTGAGGCTACGTGCTCCAGACACACGGTACGTCTACACGGCGATAAAAAACCTGTGGCTCTGGGTCAGCTGGCTCAGGCCGCGGGGCTATAAAAGGTTCAGACCCCTCGTGGGGTCTCAGAGGCTAAATACACTCTGGTTTTATAGCCCCGAACCCTGTGAGCCCAAGTCCGCTGACCCAGGCCAGCCACAGCCCTGCCACGGGTCTTTAATTGCAGCAGGGAGATACCCAGGCAGGGCCACTCACCTGCACAGAAGCTGAGCAAGTCACAGAGCCGTTAGGAATAGTGAGAAGAGCTCGGTGAGATCCAGCCCGGCAGGGCAACTAAAATCGTTCTAGACACAGGCTGCACACTGTGCTCTGGCCCATGGGGGAATGGCAAACGCCCCCATTTCTAAGGGTGCGATCGGGCTTTTGCTGGAGTCGGTGAGAGCAGGAGAGCACCAGACGTGATCAGAGGCTTAGAAAACGTGACCTCTGGGGAAAGGCTAAAAGAACTGGGCAGTTTAGTTTAGAGAAGGCTGAGGGGGGAATAAGTCTTCCAATATGGATGAGGTTGTTCTAAGGACAGCGATCGGTTCTCCATGTCCACCGAGGGTAAGACAAGAGGGAACCGGCTTTGTTTGCAGTGAGTGCCGTTTGGGTTGGATATTAGGAAAAGATTTCTAGCTTTAAGACTAGCTCAGCAAGGGAACGGGCGAACAAGGGAGGCTGTGGAAACCCCTTTTACGACCAGCTTGGACAAACACCTCTCAGGGACGGTCTAGGTTTACTGGGTCTGTCCTCAGTGTGCGGGGTGGAGTAGATGACCTCTGGATGTCCCTTCTGTGGCTCTGAGCTGGTGGAAATGATCTTAGCTACCGGGAAGTCAGCAGAGCTCCGTGTGCCAGCTGCAAGACTGTTCCATCTCTCAGGGGTGTAACCGGACCCCTGTGACGGCTCTCCACCACGGTTAAAATGCCAGCTAGCTGCTTCAGCAGCTTTTGGTCACCCGCAGGCTTACCTCTCTGCTGCACTGGACAATGGAGTGTCTGCGGGCCCGGCCTCCAGACAGATAGGCTTTGCTGCCTGTGAGAAACAATCCGACACAATGAGGAGTGAACGGGCTATTGTTCCAGAGCTGTCCCCACCCTGCTCAGCAGAGCTTAGCGGCCATACCTCAGGCTGTGCTGTGATACAGAACTGCCCTGGCAGCAGGATGGGTTTTACAGTAGGGTGCTGGTCAGATTATCCCAGCAGGGAGCTGGGGTCTCTCTTCTCTGCTGGCTCCAGAGGGTTGCCAGGAGGCACACTGCTTGAAATCAGTATTCTTTCACCTAGCGCTTAATTTGCTCCGTGATCTAGTGGAAGCTGGGCAGGTTTTCCAAAGGGGTTGAACATTTAGACAGATAAGAATATCTTGGATAATAAGATCATTAAAAAAAACTAACCAGGAGTTTTAGCTGAGCACCTTGCTAACGGATTTAGCCTCACAACCCCCTAGGAGGGAGGGAAAGACTGTTATCCCCCATTTACAGCTGAGGCACATGCAAAGAGGGGTAGAGCAGGGATTCAAACCCATGTTGCCAAATGCCTAAGTGAGGGCCCAAACCACGGGACCATCTGCCTTGGCTGGTTTAGGGGGGATGTAAACCCTCATGGTTCAGAGACTGCGTTTAAACGTGGGGTAGGATATCCCGTAACTGTAGGGTGCTGGCTCGGTCGGTCACTGGTCTGATCCAGCCTGGCAATTCTCCTACGTTCCTAAAGCGGGCATGAAAGCTGGCATGTGGTAGGCAAAGTTGGCATTTCAATTGGCTGAGGACTGTAGTGCAGAAGTGGGCAAACTATGGCCCACGGGCCACATCCGGCTCGCGGGACCATCCTGCCTGGCCCTTGAGCTCCCAGCCGGAGAGGCTAGCCCCCGGCCCCTCCCCCGCAGCCTCAGCTCGCTGTGCGGTCAGCACTCTGGGCAGCAGAGCTGGGATCTCCTGCCGGGCAGTGTGGCGGCGTGGCTGGCTCCGGCTGGGCGGCACGGCTACCAGTCCAGCTGCTCTGAGCAACATGGTAAGGGGACAGGGAGCAGGGGGTTGGATAGGGGGTGGGGTCCCGGGGGCAGTCAGGGGACAGGGAGCAGGGGGGTTGGATAGGGGGTGGGGTCCCGGGAGGGGGCAATCAGGGGTGGGGGTTCCCGGGAGGGGACAAGTAGCAGAGGGGGTTGGATGGGTGGGGTGGTTCTGAGGGGGGCAGTCAGGGGGCGGGGGCCAGGCTGTTTGGGGAGGCACAGCCTTCCCTACCCGGCCCTCCATACAGTTTCGGAACCCCCATGTGGCCCTCAAGCCAAAAAGTTTGCCCACCCCTGCTCTAGCGAGCCGGGTAAAAAGCGGAGGGATCTATACTGCATCACCTGCTCATCTAAAAGGCTTGTTCTGCTGCCGATCTCCGAGCACAAGTCCTGTCTCTCTGGGAGGTCTGGCAGCCTTGTGCCCATTTTATGGACAGTGCCATAAGCACAAAAATGGCTTGCACCTAAAAGCACACTGCACGGCCCGGTCTGCACTTACACTGGCACAGCTGTGTGGGTCGGGGGTGTGACAAAACCACACCCCCAGTGTAGACACAGTGATGCACACGTAGGAGTGCTACAGTTGGACAGATGGTGCTCCTACTCCAGTAGAACGCCTCCTTCTGTCCGTGCAGGTTGTATCTATGGTGGGCATAGGCTGTGTGGTGTAGATAGAGTCTAAGACCAATAGCGAACCCAGGAGTCCTGCTCCAGTCAGACTGCTTGGGGGTGCCCAGCTGGAGAAGCAATGGACCCTTAAGGAAATGGATTGTAAAAGTGAGACCCGGGGCGTGGTCAGTCAGTAACGGGGGAGTTCGCTCTTATGGGGAAGTAGGATTTTTGCTGCAGTCCATTCCCCACTGCTACGACAAGACCGCAGCAGCAGTGGCCTGCCTCATGGTGGGGGCTGTTCACATAAACAGGTCCCTTACGGGAAATCGTGAGGCAGACACATAAATATTGTTAAGGGCCATGTGGGTTTTTTATTCCCTTTTCCCTAGCAGAAAACAATTTTCTTTAAAAGGAACCTCTTCCCATCCAGGGCCCCCGTGTGCTGATAAGAACCTCTTAGCAGGAAAGGGGTAATTAGCGAGCACAATGGAGGAGATTAGCCCATTAAGAGAGAGATGTTCATTTGTCTTTAAGTGGGGGAGGAGGGGGGCACGGTTATAAAGGAAATAAAGGGTAAAGTTCAGAATGGCCTGATCTAACCGCCGCCCCCACCCCCTTGTCTCCGCTTGTTGCACAATTCACCTGCAGCCACAGGAAGCGTTGTGCACTAGTGTAAATGACTGCACAAGGGGCAAGGCAATGGTGAGCTCGGCTCTTTCTACTCGTCTCTGCTGGTGCTAGCACAGCTGCAGCTCCTCCGGGCCAGGGAAGGCCTATTGTAGAAGCAACTCCTGCTGCTGCTGGCATCCTTAAGGCTATGGCCTAGATGCTCAAAGGCATAGGCGCCGGAGCACCCACGGGGAAAAATTGGTGGGTGCTCTGCACCCACTGGCAGCTCCCCGCCCCCCCGCCCAGGTTACCTCCACCTCCGCCTCCTCCCCTGAGCGTGCCGCCTGCCCGCTTTTTCCCCCCTAGCTCCCAGCCCTTGCACCGCGAAACAGCTGTTTCGCACGGCTGGGAGGGAGGGGGGAGGAGGGGGAACGTGGCGCGCTCGGGGAAGAGGCGGGGATGGGGATTTGAGGAAGGGGTCCAATAGGGGCAGGGAGGGGGCGGTGTTGGGGCGGGGACTTTGGGGAAGGGGTTGGAATGGGGGCGGGGCCGGGGCGGCGTGAGCACCTACTGGCGCCGGGGAAAGTTGGCGCCTTGTTTCCAGTCTGAATTTGTCTAGTTTCACCGTCCAGCCTTTGGATCATGTTAGAGTCGTCTGCCGGATTGAAGAGCCCTCGATTAGCAAATTTATGTTCCCCGTGCGGGTACCTATAGACTGTGATCGAGTCGCTCTCCGCTTTATCAACATCCTTCTTGAATTGGTCTCTCTGGGACTCACTTTCCCTATCTGTAAAATGGGGATAATCCCTTCCTTTCTCGGCCTGGGCTATTTCGATTCTAAGCTCTTCAGGGCCAGGGCTGTCTCTTGCTGTGTGCATGTACCGCACCCAGTCAATGAGGCCCTGATTACAGCTGGGTGCTACCGTAACCCTACAAGTGTTACACCCACACCCCTTGCCCAGTCGTGTGTTTAATATTTCTTTCGAAGAAGGAGGGAGAGCAACCAGCTCCAAGAATGCAAATGACCTCCAGAACCCTATTATTCAAATGGCTGGTGCTCTCCATGGGGCGATTAGTGGCTAATGCCCCCTGGCCGGGTGTTCACGGGCGTTCATCACCATCAGTTTCCCTACTGCCGGCGCCACTTTGTAACCGAGCACGGATTGGAGTTGGGGGATGAAATCTTATAGGCCTTTGCCGGCCATGGGGAGGAGAGTAAATCTGAGCTTCTCTGCGGTTCCACGTGCTGGCTGGGCTGCTGCCTGTACAAATAAGGCTGGTTCTGCAGCTGGTGTAGCTGACAGCGTCGCAGGATCTGGCCGGAGCATGGAGACACTCGCGCCTGAGTCTGACAGCGCCATTATTATTTATAGCACTGGAGCAGCTAGAGGGCCTGACTGGGAGCGGACGCCTGCCAAGGCTGTAACTCATCCGGCTGAAATCAGGCTAAAGGCATTCCCCTGGGTCTGTGCTAGCAAAGGTGATTGGATTTAGCTAGCCCACGTTAGCTAAGGTCTGTACCTTCCCTTCCGGCCAAGGAAGCACATGGGTCTCCACGCAGGATAAGCAGCTGTGCTCTTCACTGGTCCCCCTGGCGAGTTTAAGCTGCTCCTCTGCGCCATGCGCACACAGCTCTTCCTTGGCTGGGCAGCTCCAGTCTCCCCTCTCCTCTGTGCTAGATGGGAAGAGAGGGGTTGTTTATCGTCGCAGCAATGCCCTAACAGAGATCGGCGCTAGGCACTGTACAAATACATACATAAAGGGAGAGGGTCACTCTCCCAAAGAGCTTACGTGCTAAAAAGACAAGACAAAAGGTGGGAGGGGAAACTGAGGCACGGGGCAAGGAAGGGACTTGCCCAGGTTTGCAGCAGAGATGGGACTAGCATGCAGGTCTCCTGACTCCCAACCGAGTGCCCTATCCACTCCCCACGCTGCGTCTCACTAACGGATCCGTCTGCCAGGGAAATAATTTAAAGTCTGGTTTTACGCCCATCAAGAACAACCAGATTCCACAGGTTTCCCAAGAGATCACAGCTGCTCCTTGCAAACGCCCCGCTGCTCCGGATCTGCTGGGAGTTCGGCAGATAGCTTGGCTGGCAGTGGGGAATGTTGTTATTTATTAATTGTTTATGTTGCAGACACACTTAACAATCCCAATTAAGGATCAGGCCCCAGGCGTCATTGGTCTGTGGGTGTGTACATACCCATCCCCCCATCCTGGGTTAAGGGTTAAGCACAAAACAAGTAAGGTTATCTGCCAGCACCCAGATCAGCACGAGGGGCGATGACGAAAAAGCTGGTGCTCCGTTCTCCGCAGGCGGTGTTAAAGGAGTGAAAAAGGCGCCCCCACCGACTCTGCTGCAAACACGGCTAAAGCCAAGCAAGGATGAGAGACAGGCTGGTTCTGGGTGGCTTCCATGGAGCCGCACCTAGTCACGCCAGCGCCCAGGCTGGCACCGCGGTCTCTGCACCTTGACGTTGTGAGACGGGCGTCCTGACCCAAAGCACTACATGCTCCATGAAGACAGCGGCCAAGTTTGCTGTCACACTTCCTGCCAATTGTTGGATGAGCTAATTAGCGCATCGGTCAATCTGCATACACTGCAGGCCTCGCTAGTAATTAAGCGTGTGACTGGCGCAGGTATTAACATGGATCAGGAGATGATGATGCAGGACCAGAACCTGTGTTACCAGCACAGGGCACTTCCCCTAGGCCAAAGGGAGGAGCGTTTCCCTGAAGTAGCTGCCAATTCTGTCAGTTACCGGACCCGCACTGCAATAAAAGACCCACGACTAGCCCGGGTCAGCTGGCTCGGGCTGCGGGGTTATAAATTTGGGGATCTGAGACCCTGCAAAGGAGGAGGGGCCCAGAGCCTGGGCTCCAGCCCCAACGTCTACACTGCAGTTTTCTAACCCTGCAGGGTGAGCCCCAGACAGCTGCCCTGGGCCAGGGTGGCTGTTCCGTGGGCGTCTTATGGCAGTGCAGACATGCCCGATGGAGCTGGGGGAAGAGCTGGCAGCATGGGACGGGTCGAAGGCAGCTCCCACGTCCCTGATCCCCTCTTCGTACCTTTCTGGCATCTCTGTCGTCAGTCGCTGCTGCTGCTCAGCCAGCGCTTTGGCTTCCCCGGTGGGGCTCGGCTGAGCCAGCCATGCTGGGGTGCAATCGGCCGCGCCCACATCCTGGGGAAACAGGTCCCTGAGTTAGTGCGGCCAACAGCTGGGTAAGGCAAACATCTGGGGGCTGTTGTCCAAGGCTCCCAAAGCGCGTCCCCGGGCCAGCTAAGCTCTGCAGTTCCCATGTGAGTGCAGCTGGCTCCCTTTTAAGCCACAGACAAGAGCAGAGACTCACCATGCTCACGCGGTGAATGAGGGGCAGAGGCAGGAATAGAACCCAGGAGTCCTGACACGAGTTCCCCCTCCCCCGCTGTAACCACTAGCCCTCGCTGGCCCCTGGAGTTGGGAATAAAATATTCCGACGCTATCTCCCACTTCCCTGGACCACATTCCCTTCCACGGCAGGGACTAGGCCTCGCAACTCCTGACTCTCAGGCCCCCCCACCCCGTCCTAACCTCTACACTCTACTCGCTGCAAGAAATGGAGACCTCAAGAGTTTTTAATGCCCCCTGCAAACGGAGCGTGCCTCCTACCGAGCCCCCGCCCCGCTCCCTGCAGCACAAGCCCCCTGGCGCCAGCACTGAGGGGAGAGCGCCCCCTGCAGCACCGAGAAGCATTGGAGTCAGCACAAATAAGGGAGAGCACCCCCTACCGAAGCACCAGGACATCCTGCGGCCTTAGCTGGGCTTTTGCTGAAGGCCTCCCTTCCAGCTCGTGCCCAGTCCTGTGTTCGGCTCTGCGAGCTTTGACTAATCTGAGTATTTAGCCCAGCATCTGGCCTGCCGTCAGCCCATCATGGCGGCTCTCGGGGTCAAGTAAAGGGGCAGGGCTCCAGCTGGTGAGAGAGCTGGAATATTGCTTCCCTCTCCTCCCACGGTTCCCACCCTCACCTGCTCCGCTGCCACCGCCCTGACATCCACGGGACTCATCCCGACAAGCAGCTGTGCCGACGCAGGCGCTCCTGAGCCTGGCCACATCCCACACAGCGGGCTGGGCAGACGGGCCTCGGCCTTTCGTCCCTGCGTGGAGAATGGGGCGGGGCGGAAGTGCACATACAACAGTGATTTATCCTCCTGTGAACTGTCCTTGGGCGGACTGAGGGTCAAACCCTCAGCTGGAGAACATCGGCAGAGCCCCGTTCCGCTAAGCCCATGTGGCTTCTAAAACCCAGGTGCTCGGTGTTTCAAATTAGCCGAGGCACCCGAAATAACTGGCTGCCAATGAAAAACAGGGACTAAACAGCCCCCTGCCTCAGTTTACCCCCTGGGCATCCTGCAGATGAGGACACTGATTTGCACTTTGAGATCCGTAGATGAGAGCACCCCGCACGGTTATTCCTTATTGTTCTAATACTGAGCCCCGGGACGTTTCCTCCCAGGTCAGAGCTATTTGGGGACGTTTCTAATGCAATTCGTCTGTGGTCTGATATATCAGCCCCGCCCTGCAGATGCTCCGGGACTGCTGACGCTGCAGCGATACTGTGGCGTTCTCTCGCCCTGTCTCTGGAAGGAAGTGGTGGCGGCTTCCCCGAGGGATGTGGAGCTGTCCGGGTCCGAGTGACAAGCCCAAGTGCAGTGACGGGTACAGTCGAGCTTTGCACACAGAAGGGATGTGAAAAGCTGCTTTGGGCGAGATGTTTCCCTGGTCTTTCTGTAGTAGTAGTAAGCAAGCGCGCTGCCTTGATTCATAGATTCTAGGGCCAAAAGGGACCCCTTGCTCCTCTGGTCTAACCTCCTGTATATCCCAGGCCATAAGACTGCCCCGAATTAATTCCTGTTTCAACTACAGCAGATCTTTTAGAAAAACAGCCCATCTTGATTTAAAGAAGGCCTGGGACGGGGAATCCACCAGAGCCGTTTCAAGTGGTTAATTCCCCTCACTGTTCTGAGTTTGCTGGGGAACTGGGGGCCAGCATGGAGTCTGAGGACACAGCACCCCCTACTGCATGCTGCGGGCCAGTGCCCCCTAGTGCATCACCAACGCTACTACCCTTAGCTGTTCCTTTGAGGCCTCCAGGACAGCTACTGGGCAGGCCTAGCCTGGCTTGACTTTTGAACTCCGCCAGGATCAAAGCACAAGGTTAATTGGGCTTGCCAGAACAATGAGAGAGCCAGGCTGCCCTTCCCCCTACCTGCTGGATTTCTTCTATCTCCACGCAGAGCGGCTGTGCCGGAAGCTGAACGTGGGGTTTACGCTCGTGGGGCAGCTCCTTCGGCAGCCTGTATAAAGACAGTCAGTTCTCTTTCCTCTTCCAGCCTCAGCATTCAGTCGTCTAACCTCTGGGATATCCCTGCTAGTCACATAAATATCCAACCCCTCTTTGAATTGTACTAAATGCTTGGCCCCAGCAGAACCATGTGGCTATGAGTTCCACAGTCTACTCCCCAGTAGTTAGAGGTCAGCTCATGGCCAGACTCAGGTGGGCCAGAGCTTTGGCTATTTAATTTTTAATCTTTACCATTTGAAGTCTGGATGGTTTAATTACAGTTAAGGCCAATGAAATTTCCAGCAATCAGCTCTGAATTCAAAATTGCAGGGCAGGGAGGGTCTTTATGTTCAATGTTTGTACAGCACCGAGCACCGTGGGGCTGGCACAGAAAGAGGGCGTTGGTTGCCTTAGGTCAGCAGTGGCAGAGCTGGGACTATACGGCCTCTGGCAGATCTGCCTCCTGGGCCACCGAGCTCTTTTTGCTATGGATTTAGCTCCATTATATGGTGCCTGGGACGCTGTACAAACATTACAATGATAACCCAGGCCCGACTCCCCTGTGCCCCGGTGACTTTTCCATCCCTGACTGTTGTGATCTGAGAGCAGTTTGCATCATCAAAAATGGGCCCTGGGTGACCCAGGGGGAAAACACCCAGCCAATTGCTAGGAGCGTGGCAGCAGCACCAATGCCCTATGGGACCAGGTGCTGTACCTGTGTCTAAACAGCCAAGAGAAGGATTATCATCCTCCGATGGGGAAACCAAAGCAGAGAGAGAGATGAGGGTAATTGTGGCAGAGCTGGGAACTAAGCCAGTTCTCCTGAGTTCAGTGCCTTACCCACAGTCCTTCATAACTCTGAGCCTTTATTATCATCAATGCAACATGGGCAGGGCCAGAGAAGAGCTCAGAAACCTGATTCTCTGGGGTCGTCTGGATCTCCCATCCCCAGTGCGGGAGAGTTGCTAAGCAAACTGAACTGTCTCCCTGCCCCCAACATTTCTTCCTGTGGCGTCCAAGCCCCACAGCTTCCTCCTGAGCATGAGGCAGGAAGAGACTTTGCTCAAACCGCACACCTCACCTCTGCACAGCGTGGTGCGCCTGCAGTGTTCATGCCGAGTTATGAGAGACAGGCCCCGGAGCCCGACAATCGCTGGATAAAGATCACCAGAGAGTAGGGCTGGGAGGAGTGTTTCTGCATGCACCCGGTAGCTCGTGGATCAGGGCCCTTTCCAAGCAGGTGCAGCCTAGCTTCCAGCCTCCGGTGAAATTTGTCCTGTCCCCAGCCATGCAACCCAGTTTTACGTCAGGCACTGGGGTCTGAGCTGGGAAGCGGTGAGGTCAGCGCAGAGGTCCCAGCAGGCAGAGCAGGGAGCTCACATTACACATCTGCCCTGGGCTTTAGCAAGGCGGGGAGCTGAATTTCAGTCTAGCTCTGGGGAAGAGGCTACAGGGAACAATCCTGCCCCACCCTAAGGGGCAGGGGATGGGCTAGATGTGAAACGCGGGTTTCAGAGCTGTCCCTAGGCACTCGCTGGAGACAGGGCTGCCGAGTTTGCTTGGACGTATTCCTGGAGGTTTCATTGCATGACATAATCTTCAATTAAAGATTAACCTTTAATTCCTGGAGACTCCAGGACAATCCTGGAAAGTTGGCAACCCTAGCTGGTTTTTTTGGGGCCAGCATCCCTGCCCTGTGAGAGCAGCCCGAGCTCCCCTTCCCATGCTCTCTGCTCCTCCTCCCACCTTTCTGACACCCCTGCCAAAGAATGACAAGTGCCCTGACCTCTCCCTGGCAAATTGTTACAGCCATCCCATATCGCGGTAAGGCGAGCAGTTCATGCATTACATTACGGTTCCAGATATAAAGGGTGTGCAGAGGTTTTAACGAATGGGTAACCCGTCGTTAGAGCCCCACAGCTCAGGAGGTGCCTTAGCACGGTCCATAACACCTTGCGCTGAGGGGCTTAGAACCGTCTCTAACCCGCGCTGCTCCCGTCCGCTACATGTTTATTAGATCTACTGATCGCTGATTCGCCCTTTATAAAGGGAGCCTGGTACGCAGCATGACAGGGCAAGGCCCCGGTCACACAATGTGCACACACACACCCCGGGAGTTTTGCCACCTATCTAATCTAGGTCTGTCCGTCTAAGTGCCAGTCACTGGTTCTCATTCTGCCTTTCTCCATGAGATTAAAGAGCCCTTTAATACCCAGGATTTTCTCCCCAGACACTGTAATCAAACCACCTCTTGCCCTTCTTTTTGGAGACACTAAACAGATTGAGCTCCTTGCGTCTCTCACCGCCAGGCACTGTTTTGCCCAGCTCTTGCATCATTTCTGCAGTTCTTCTCTGCACCCTCTCCAATTTTGCAACATCTTTTTTAAAACGACGACATCAGAACTGGACGCAGGATTCCCGTTTCGTCTCACCATCACTCAGAGCACACGAGAAGGGATTCCTGAAACGAGCCCCTCGCTCCTGGCTGAGCCAGGGCAGAGCTTTTATGAAGAGACACTCTGTCTTGATTAAAAGACTGATGGAGAGACCCGCCCGTCCCGAGGTGAGTTGTTCCACTGGTTAATTACACTCTGTTGAAAATCGGCATCTCACTTCTAGTCTGAATTTGTCAGCTTCAGCTTCCATCCATTGGCTCTGGAGTGAGCTAACCTAGGCCTCAGGGTGTGTGTGTGTGTCTGCCCTCATTAGACAGACACAGGGACAGATTAGATGGGATAGTTTATGGCTCAGGGAATAAACCATGATTTCATCTGCCTGAGGTTCCCTTCTGAGCAGGTTATTCCAGGACCGTCCCTGCTAGCAGCTGGCTGCCGGAGGGGACGGGACAGAGCGCTGGCCTTGCAATTCCCATGCAGGACGGACAGCGTTCACCAGGCACCCTTCGGGGGAGCCAGTGGCATGCCGCCGGGTATGCACTAGAGCCCAGAAGCAACCCCCAACACTCTGAGCGGGAAGCTGCACGCATCAGACTGTACGGTGCGTGCGGTAGAGCTCCCACAGCGCCGCTCCTGCCTTACTTCTTCAGGGATTGCAGGGCGCCCCCTACGGGCTGCTCTCCGTAATGTCCATCCTCCGGTGGCCCCATGGGACTCAGCTGTGGCACAGAATAATAACCAGGGAATAAGGCTCTCTCAGCTACACTCCTTTGCACCCCCTTCCTCCAGCCCGCTTGGGGCTGCTACTCAGGTGGCTGTGCCCTGGGGGGTGTCCTGTCAGGATCAGGACCTGTAGCAGGCTGCCTGATGGCTAGGAGGGGTCAGCAGACCAGCTCAGCCCAGCAGCAGCCGTTTGGTGGCTGTGATAGCTCCTGCTTGTCCCCAGCCTTGGACCCAGCCCTGCTCCTACTTCACCTCGGCTCTGACCTCAGCTCCAATTCCTGACTTCGGCTCTGACCCTTGGCTCGGGCACCTGGCCTCTGACTCCTGCTCTGACCTGGGGTGCCTATGCCTGGCTACGGACTCCTGCTCAAACCGCCCACACCCCGGTCTCTGACACATTCTCCCTGCCCTTCGTGCCAGCCTGGCTGGTGTACAGACAGTGAACGGCGCTGGGTACCAAGGAGGGGCTGCTCAGAAGGACTTACATGGCCAGGTCTTCGGTGGTTTGGCACAGCTGCTCCTGCAGCTGGCTTGTTTCCAGTCTCAGCTCCTGTGGAGGAAGGACAGATCCTCTGGAGTTTCCTCTGCCACATAAGCCGTGTTCTCCCAAACCACCCAGCTCATCAGGCATTGCTACAGCCAGCGGGCCTAGTTCTCGGTTACACTTGCACACCTCTAGGTGGCCCTGGCACAGTAAAGGGTCCTTAAAGTGGGGCAGAAATGGCCCTCTAGAAACTCCCCATTGTGCAAGGAATATAACGGCTCTCCCCATAGCCCCTGGCATAGGGGGCCGGTGGGGGGCATGGCCGGAGCACACGGCATTGTGGCTGTTCTCAGCTACCCAAGCCGCACAGGAGCCAGATTGGAGGCGTGGCCAGAGGGGACCATAGGAAGCAGGCTTTAAGTTAGAGCAGCCCTGAGGTCACTCTAACCTACGCCAGGGCCCCCTATTCCACAGCTCTGGAATACAAGGAGTGCAAAGATGGCTTAAAGCAGGGGTAGGCAAACTTTTTTGGCCCAAGGGCCACATTGGGGTTGCAAAACTGTATGGAGGGCCAGGTAGGGAAGGCTGTGCCTCCCCAAACAGCCTGGCCCCTGCCCCCTATCCAACTCCTCCCACTTCCCACCCCCCCCCAGAACCCCCAACCCATCCAACACCCCCTGCTCCTTGTCCCCTAACCACCCCCTCCCGGGACTCCCTGCCCCTAACTGCCCCCAGGACCCCACCCCCTATCCAACCCCTCCTGCTCCCAGTCCCCTGACTGCTCTGAACCCTATCCACACCCCCGCCCCCTGACAGGCCCCCCGGGACTCCCACGCTTATCCAACCCCCCCGTCCCCCATCCCCTGACCGCCCCCCGGAACCCCCTGCCCCTTATCCAACTCCCCAGCCCCGGCCCCCTTACCATGCCACTCAGAGCAGCATGTCTGGCAGCCGTGCCGCCTGGCCAGAGCCAGACACGCTGCCGCGCCGCTCAGCAGGAGTGCGCAACCCCGCCGCCCAGAGCGCTGCCCGCACAGCGGCGTATCTGCGGGGGAGGGGCCTGGGGCTAGCCTCCCCGGCCGGGAGTTCAAGGGCCGGGAAGGACGGTCCCGCAGGCCGGATGTGGCCCGCGGGCTGTAGTTTGCCTACCTCTGGCTTAAAGACACCTTAACCTGCTCCTCCAACACTCACCCCCGTGCCCCTGGTGCAGGAGCAGAGTCCCTGAGATTCAGGCCCAGCCGAACTTAGGGATCTCCTGGGAGTCCTCGGTCATTGAACCTAGTCCCTGCAGGCCACTCCGTGGTACCATAAACTTATCAAGCTCCACGATCAGACTAATGTTTGCCCCCACCACTCCTCCGGGGAGGCTGTTGTGGAAACTCCCTGCTCTCATGGTTAGAAACCGGCTTCTAATTTCCAGTTTAAACTCATCCCTGGCCAGTTTATCACCGTTTGTTGAACTCGGGTGACCAGCACTGGACACAGAGGTCTCACCGGTGCCTGGCACAATGGCGTGAATACTTTTGGGGGCCATTTGGCCTAGGACACCTGTCTCCTCCATGGTTCACTGCTCCAGGAGGAGGATACAGAGAGAGCACACAGGGCTGGGCAGGGACGATCCAAGCTCTTTGGTGAATCAGGTGAAGAGGCCAACGGAGCAGATGGACAGGACCATTCATTACCTGCACCACTGTCCTGTACTCCGCCAGCATCGCTGTCAGTTCTTCGGCACGGTTTGTTTTCTGTAAAAAGCCCCAAAAAAACAGCTTTGCCCCCTCTGTCATGGTGACTTCTGTTGCTTCAAAGGGGGCTCTGACAGATTATCCCCGCGTGGCTGCTTATTAGACACAGGTCTAGCTTTGATCTTAATTGTGAGGGTGCAGCGACACCCGCTGGTTGTGACGAGCACTGACAGCACACCCAGAACCACGATTTGCATAGGTTTTAAAGCCAGAGGGACCATTGTATTCATGTAACCAGACCTCCCGCATGACACAGGCCAGAGAACGTCACCTGCATCGAGACCCATAACTTCTGCTGGCTGGAAGTTTAAAGGCAGCTGTACACAACACACATCAGTGACAATAACACCTGCTCTTACCAACGACTTTTCTCGCTAGATCTCAAAGCGCTTTACAAAGGAGGTTAGTGTCATTACACCCACTGTACAGGTGGAGAAACTGAGTCACAGAGCGGCCAAGTGACTGATCCAAGGTCACCTAGCAGGCCAACAGTTGAGCCGGGAACAGAACCCGGGTTTGCTGAGGGCCAGTCCAGCGAAACAAACAAACAGGAGGATGGACAGAAAGGAAAATTCAGTACTAGAAACAACACCACCCACCCTGTTCGCAGTCACATACCGATTGCTCACCTCAGTAAGGGCAGTGTCTTTGCAGGAGAGGAGAGTTTCATATTCACAGAGCTGGGTCTAGAGAAAGGAAATATATACTTCACCCTTAGCCCGTCATCAAAGATCTCAAAATACCTGACATTCACTGGTAAATTTTCAAACCCCAGTGGGAAAGTGGGGTGGTATAGGATCATAGAAATGTAGGACTGGAATTCCCCATGTCCAATCCCGTGCACTATGGCATTAATCCCATTTTGCAGCAGGGGAAACTGAGGCATAGGGTGGGGAAAGAGAAGTGTTCCCCCAAGATAACACAACAAGTCAATGGCAGAGTTAAGAATAGAACCCAGGTGTCCTGATGTCCACTCAGATGCTCTAAGCCACTACACGATACAGGCCAAAATGTTGGGAAATTCAAACATTTTAAAATGAAAAGTAGAAATCTCATCATTTTTCACAAAACGAACATTCCAAAAAATGTTTTATATGAAAATAATTTAGAATAGAATAGTCAAAATGGAACCTTTTGATAATTTCCTGTTGAAAGCGAGACGATGTCGCAAAACGTTTAGATTTTGTCATATCAGCATTTTCGATCGGAAAATTTCTGACCACTCTGCTTAACAGCTAGGAGGACTTGTACGGATGCAAAAGTCTTTGCTGGGCTTCACACGCTTGCTTGCAAGCTGCTCAAGGAAGCCAACAGAAGCTGTGGGTTCTCAGCGCTGTTCAGGAGGAGGTACTTAGAGCCTAGCAACTGATTTAGGTGACATGCATGTTTGCAATGGTTGTTAGTACCTTCAGATCTGCCTTCTCAGCAACCAGCCCCGCAACCTTCTGCTTCACTCTGTCTCTCTCTGTGAGCAGCTTCCTGTTCTGTAAAGCAGCCGCAGGTCAAGCTTAGGGTTAATTAGCAAACCATAGCAAAGAGACATGAGAAGGGAGCTCTCTAGCTGCTCCTCTGGCCCCTTCGCCAATGAAATGCAGCCGCTGCTGGGGTGGGACGCACAAGCAGTTGAAAGGTGCAAGCAGCTTAGCACAGGAAGCGAAAATGAATTCCACATCCAGCCGAAACTGCTCCTGCTGCTGCACTGGGGCCCTGGAGTCAGCACTGCTGCTGGAGAGTGTCCCCTCGGAGCCCCCTGCCCCCAGCACAACGCTGGGACACTGGAATAATTGATGTTGAAGCCAGAAGGGACTATTCGGATAATATAGCTTGACCTCCGGCAGAACACTGAGTATTTTACCCAGAATTTCCCACCGCCCGCCCCATATCTAGTGGTTGAGGTAAAATGTCTCTTTCAGAAAGACGTCCTGTCTTGGTTTAACGACTCCAAGTCCTAAAGACTCTGTCCTATCCCTTGGTAAATTGTTCCAAAGTGACATGTCTAATAATCCTCGCTCCTAACATTGCACGCCTTGTTTCCAGCCTGAATGTATCTAGGCCAGAGGTGGGCAAACTACGGCCCGCGGGCCACATCCAGCCCGCGGGACCGTCCTGCCCGGCCCTTGAGCTCCCGGCCGGGGAGGCTAGCCCCCGGCCCCTCCCCGGCTGTCCCCCCTTTCCCGCAGACAAGCCGCCGCGCAGGCAGCACTCTGGGCGGCAGGGTTGTGCACTCCTACCAAGCAGTGTGGCAGGCTCCGGCCAGGCAGTGCAGCTGCCAGACATGCTGCTCTGAGTGGCATGGTAAGGGGGCCGGGGGGTTGAATAAGGGGTGGGGGGTTCCGGAGGGCAGTCAGGGGACAGGGAGCAGGGGGCGGTTGGATGGGGCGGATGTTCTGGGGGCCTGTCAAGGGGCGGGGGTGTGGATAGGGGTCAGAGCAGTCAGGGGACTGGGAGCAGGGAGGGTTGGATAGGGGGTGGGACCCCGGGGGCAGTTAGGGGCGGGGGGTCCCGGGAGGGGGTGGTTAGGGGACAAGGAGAAGTGGGGGTTGGATGGGTTGGGGGTTCTGAGGGGGGCAGTCAGGGGGCGGGAAGTGGGAGGAGTCGGATAGGGGGCAGGGCCAGGCTGTTTGGGAAGGCACAGCCTTCCCTACTCGGCCCCTCCATACAGTTTTGCAACCCCAATGTGGCCCTCGGGCCAAAAAAGTTTGCCCACCCCTGATCTAGCCTCAGCATCCAACCCCTGGATGCTACTCCACCTTTGGCTGCTACCTTAAGGAGCTCTCTAGGGACTCACAGACCTTTTAGTCCCCTTTTCACCTTCTCTGTGATGAGCTAAGGAGATTGTATTTCATTGCAAGGCAGATTTTCCAGACCTCCTCTGTGCTCTCTCCCAATTCACTACTGACTCAGAGGGGAGACCGCCTCCCACTGAATCACCCACACTGCCCCCTGCGTGGTTCTTGGTGATTTGGCATTAACGTACAGACATGGTTGACTTCACAAAGACGGTTCCAAACTTTTGTTACTCTCCAGAGCCCTCCTCACCTCCTCTTGAAGACAGTCCACTTGTAGAGAGAGGCACAGCTGTTCCTTCTCCTATAAGTTTAAAAAACAAAACAAACATGGACCTAAGCTGTATCCCGCAGAGTTTGCCTATGCCATTATTAAAGGAATGGCCACGTCTCGGTTCAATAAATTGCAGTAACTGGGCTGCGGGTGTTACTTGTTATCAACACACATTTATTTTTACATCCCCCTGCAATCCGGGTGGTTAATTTGCATCAAGAGCCGAGTGCCCCACGACAGCTGTGCCACGCCAAGAAACCACTCATGGCTGCAGCAGATGGGAACTTTGAAATGCCCATGGGTTTAAAGAAAGACAACAAAAACTGAAGTGTACTCAGTGCTGGCAAAAAGCGCCAGATTGACGGGCTGAAATCTTCTTTTTATCCCACAAAGCGGGCACACTATGGGCAGTCGCCGGGAAAAGGTTTTGCTCTCCCACATGCTCCCCCCTGCGGATTTTCCTCCGCACTGCACTGCTGGGTTATCAGTTGGTGTAAATCAGGGGTGTGTCAGTTTCACATGGTCACTTTCTGAGGCTCTCAGCAAAGAGAAGGCAAGGAAGTTGAGATTTTCTTGGGTGGTTACATAAACATAGTCTCACAACTGGGCAAACAGCTGCAGAGAGAGTGCGTGACTTGTGCAAAGCCACATGATAAATCAGCAGCAGTTTCAGGTAGTGAACCCAGAAGCCCTGGCTCCCAGCCCTCCCTGTTCTAACCTGATTCTCCCCCACCCCCAAGGCAGTGATAGAACCCAGGAGTCTTAGCCCCACTGCTCTAGCCACTAGGAAATACTGCTTCCCCAGTGAAATCAGGCTAGCTGCCTGAACCCCCAGCCAGGGAAATGTTGCTGAAACAAAGACTCACAAGCACCTACCAGCTGTCGGGCCTGTGAGTAAAGTTTGCCCTTCTCCTCTTCCAGACTTTTTGCAATAGCCTTCAGGTCTTCTAGTTCGCTAGCCACTGATTTAGCCTGTTCCAGGGCCTGTTGCGTGCTACCAAGGAGAGCAGCCGGTTAGGAGAGGCCAGTAATTCAAACCTCTTAATTAGCAACAGTCAAAGTAGCCTAAAATAACTGCAGTACAGGGCCAAGTGTCACTGAATAAGATATCTGAGTTTCCTTGGAAGCCTTAGGAGTTGCAATGGTTCAGGTAAATGATGGATGTATTCGTTATTACTCTTTGTATTTTGGTAGTACCTAGAGGCCCAGTGGTTGACCAGGGCCCCAGTGTGCTAGGTGCTGTACAAACCGAGCAACAAGACGGTCCCTGCCCCAAAGAGCTTCCAATCCGAGCAATGAATACAGCTGCTAAATTCCCCTCCATAAACACACAGCGGCTACTCGGTTTAAAATATCCAGCGCCCAGAAGGGGGAGATTGCTGAAGCCTCGTGAAATAACGAACAAATAATAATAACCCCAGACCGAGTGCTTCACCTGCCATTTAAATACAGCCAGCCAGGAATGGGACGTGGAGGCCGTGTCTCAGCACGCACCGAGGCTGCACAGCAGCTGGGCACGGGAAGGCAAGGTGAATCCTGTACCCGGTCCGCACCTCAGGCAGGGGAATTTAGGGAGGCGGAATGGAATTAGCCAGGTTGGGATGTAGCCAGCAACACCTGGAAGAGCAAGCCCTATCCTGCAGTGAGCATGCCTCAGGACCTCAGAGACTGTGAGCAATCAGCATGTTTAATGTAGACCTCACCCTATCACCTCCAAACAACACACTGGAGCAGTGGGGCCAGCAGTGAGTGCCGGGGAGTGCGCCCCCTGTTCAGCCCCTGCCCCGCTCCCTTCAGCACCACACTGGGGCCAGCACTGCCTGCCTGAGGAGAGCATCCCCTACTGAGTGTCACACACAGCTCCCTGAAGCACACTGCCCCTAGAGCTGTGCTGGGGCATCAAAGTCAGCGCTAAACCAGAGAGGGGGGCAGTGCCCCTCAGCCTGCACCCTGCAGCCCCCCGGCTGCCTCCCATCCCACTCACCTTCTCAGTCTGCCTTGCAGCTGGGAGAGCTCTTCGGTGAGGCGGGAGTTGAGTTCCTCAGCTGCCTCGATGGTCCTCTGCAACTTGGCATTCTGCACAGCCAACTTTTTGTTGCCATACTCCAGGTCTTCAATGCTGCTCATCAAGGCGGCAGCCTCTTCCCTTGGAGACCGGCATGAATGAAGGCAAGGGGGCAGTCGGTAGGGAGATCTCGCCTCACTTGCACTACCGTCACGCCAAACAGCATCACCCACTCCACCCCAGTCTCCACACCACAGGCCCAGCACTGATCGGGGGGGGCGTTCAGTCACTGAGCCTGAGATTTTTGTCTTAGCCCCGCTAGGAAATGGACTGGAACACCCCCACCCCATATCACACCTGACTGGGTGGCGATCAGATGGCATTGCCTACAGGCTGGCAAAGGAGACCTGGATCGGCAGCACCTGGTAAGACCCGCCAGAGAGTGATCAATCCAGATCACGCTAGCGATCAAGCTAAGCCAGCGTACGGTTTCTAACAGTGGCCGGTGCTGGCTGGTTGGGAGAAGGGCGTGATTGTGAATGCATCTCATTACTGAACATGGCACACTTAGGAGAGTTATCCCTTCCTGACTCCCTGAAGCATGTGAATGGTCCCTGTGGCTGCTGTTCGCATACAGTAGCATCTAATCCTTTTCTGGAAACTTACACAGGTATGAGCCTCTAATATCCTACAGCATGGGTCAATTACATCTCAGCCGTCCTGATCTGGCTGACTATAAGAAGTTAATACTTACGAGTTTACACTGCTGACATCCCCGCCATATCCCTCTAACTGAGCACCACTAGAGACAGGCCTCCTCCTCCCTGAAGAGGAAAACCAGAGAGCAATGTCAGGACCACAGCCTTACAATGGGTTTCTGGTTGTGACGCTCGCGGCTGCCAGGAGTAGGAAAAGCAAATGGCAACCTGAAGATCAATATCGAATTATGCCCAGGAACACCTGCTCACTGGCTCCCACTCACCGGCTAGGAGGGGTATTAAACTGAGGAATACGTTATAACTGACCTTTAAGAGTCTTTCTCTTGTCTGTGAAAGGCCACTGGCCCCTCCTGGGCTCACTGGAGATGTGCCACGGGAGGATGTCCCAGCTTCTAAGCTGCGCTGGGGGTAGGGGGTGCAAAGGTGGCTGAATGCTGTCTGTGTTTCCCCAATTCTGGAGCTATCCAGAGAGCACTTGAGTCTTCAGCATAAGGTAGAGCAGCCCAGAGGTTGTTTTAACTTACCCATGGCTGCTGGTAACCCTTAGAGGTTGTGACTGTGGCTGGGATAACTGGAATGCAGAGATACTCTGGCCACATCCCCGCTTTCCTGTGCCAGAGGCTGGGGGGAAAGACCTGGCGTGGCAGGCCTACTCAGTCTATCCTCATACAAAGTATAATGTAGGCTCATATACCACACCCACCAAAGAAGTGAGGGCAGAGGAAGGCACTTAGGACCAGATCCTCAAAGGCATTTAGGCGCCTAACTCCCGTTGGAGTCCAGACTCCTGGGTTCAGTCCCATCATCTGAAGATTGCCCTAAGAACTCCCAGGTAGCCAGCTCGGCCAGCTTTCTGGCTGCTTTGCAGAAGCCCAGAATTGGGTCCCAGAAGACCCTTGAACCACACGCCTTCACATACGCAGACAAACCCAATCAGACACAACCCTTCTGCCCTACAAGCTAATCAAGCTCTTTCTCCTACAGACCAGGCAGGAAGAGAGAGACCACTGTTGATTATTCTATTTATAAACCCTCAGGAGGTGCTCAGATGCTACAGCGACAGAGGGGCTATGCAAGGATTAATTATGAGCGTCTTTCAAAACCTGGGTGGTTTCCTGTGTCCCCAGCAGAAAGGGCAAGGACAGACGCCTCAGTCAGGCCAATCAGTAGCACAGCAGGCTGCATTACCGAACCGTCTATATTTAGAATTAAATACACTGTCCTTTTTTTATTATCCCTTTCAGCACAACTTACCAGATGGCCACAGGCACATATTGTCCACAAACTTATCTCGCTCCTTCGTGCTGTCTAATCCCCTGGAAGAAACATAAATTAATAGTCATAATTCCCACTTTATCACCATTCGTACTAAATGAATCTCGTGCTCTGTGCGTATCGGGTGAATATTTTCCCTATTCACTCCCCGCATCTTAATAAACACAAGGATGAAAATAGTTCTTCAAGTTTAGTGGGGGGTGTTGTACCACGCTGTAATTAAGGCAGGACGGTCGCTTAATTAGTCGGGGGTAAGAAACGATCAGGTCTCTTTAATGATTTAAGTCAGAAAAGCTATGCACGCAACAGGTGAGCCTTAGGGGTTGTCCATAAAGCTCTGATAGAAAGCCCAGAGAAGGGTTATATTATGCATTTCATGTGGCTGTTTAGTTGGAAGGGAACAGAGGTAATAAATATTAATATTGATAACGAGAGCTGATTCTGGAAGCCTTTTTTTTTTTTGTTAAAGACTAAGAGGCACATATCACATAGATACACAGCTGGACGGCACAGGGCGTGGATTCTTACAGCAGTGTGGTTCTCTGATAAGAGAAAGAGACTCCTAGAACAACTCTGGGAGATGTATATCAAGTCCCCGCAGGGGCGTAGGAGTCAGGACTCCTGGGCCCCAACTCTTGGAGAGAATATAGACTAGGAGGGCAGAGCAGGATTCCTGGGTTCTATTTGCTGCTCTGTGGTGTTGTGTTGTCTAGGAAGTTAGAGCAGGAGGGAATGGGAGTCAGGACTCCTGGGTTCCACTGAGTTCCTGGGTAACCCTGGCAGGCCAAGCCACTTGGCAGATGCAGATCGGTGCATAGCAGGATATTCACAAGGCCTTAGGTGCCAAACACCCATTCGTTTCCATTTTTTTTAAAGTACCTTTGAACATCTGGCCTTTCACCTGTCTGTGCCTCAGTTTCCCTTTCTGTGGATGAAAATCTTACCCTCTCTTGCTGTGGGGTTGTAACACCTAAGCCACAGCTGTTCCTAAATTATCTACTCACCCATCCTGCCGACAATCTGCAATCCAGTTCTTCATGACAGCATGGAAGGTCGATAAATCCACAGTGACGCCCCTCTCTTCTGGGTCCAGCATTTTGTAAAGCAACTGCAGTCTCCCTTCCTCACAGCTTTGCCCTGTCACAGACTGTAAGTACTCGATAATATGGAAAACAGACACCTGTCCTGCAATCAGAAATTCAGACACACCAATACTCACCCCCTAGCAAACCGGGAACATTGCTAGAGATGGAAGGTTCGTCTTGTGACTACAGAGATGGCCTGGGAGTTTGGAGATCAGTGGAATCAATGGGAGGGAGGCCCAGACCCTGGAAGGGATTTAGGTGTTTGAGTTGCTGGAATCCCTGTGTAGTTGACAATGGATTTGTGTATTGTCCTAAATCCACATCAAGGCACCTAAATAAAGTGACTTTGTTTTCAAAGTGACCCACTGAGGTCAATGCAACCTCTAATTAACAGGTGGGGCCATCTCTGCTGCAGCTACATGGTAATCTATGCCCCTTCTGCTTCATAGCAGTATAGCCCCCCCACCCCTCCAGGAAGTTGACCATGCAGCCTGCTTTCAACTCAGCCTTGTTAACTCCTAGGAGAGTGGAAGATCCCAGGTACAGGACACTAGGACGCAAGGAGGTTTTTTCAAAGGTCTTGAGAATGGGAGGTAGGTGCAGGGGCTGGGATTTGCCATCTGAACGCTCACTGGCTGATTCCACTCTGAAAGGAGCCTTCGAATCTAACGCACAGGTTGATTTCCTGGCAGCACTGAAGTGGCTGGGACTCTGCAGGGGCTGTGCATTTCCGGCTGACACTAGAAAGCTTTCTACCTGTTTGTTCCAGGTCACAGGCTTCAAACGTGCAGGTCAGTACGTGCTCCTCAGAGCATCGGCTCTTGCTGCTGACGGCAGCGCTCTCCCATGACTCTAGTAAGGAAGAGGAGAAGAGATGTAACACTTACAGGCTAAGAACATAAGAACGGCCAAGCTGGGTCAGCCCAATGGGCCATCTAGCTCAGTAACCTGTCTTTGACAGTGACCAGTGCTAGACGCTTCAAAGGGAATGGACAGAGCAGGGCAATCATCCAACGATCCATCCCCTGTCCGCCAGTTCCAGCTTCTGGCAGTCAGAGGTTCAGGGACACCCAGAGCACGGGGTTGTATCCCTGACTATCTTGGCTAGTAGCCATTGATGGACTTACCCTCTATGAACTTATCTAATTCTTTTTTGAACCCAGTTATACTTTTGGCCTTCACAACATCCCCTGGCAATGAGTTCCACCAGCTGACTGTGCATCATATGAAGAAGTACTTCCTTCTGTTTGTTTTAAACCTGCTGCCTATTAATTTCATTGCGTGACCGCTGGTTTTTGTGTCATGTGAAGGGGGAAATAACACTTCCCTTCACTTTCTCCACACCATTCTTGATATTATAGACCTCTATCATATCCCCCCCTTAGTCATCTCTTTTCCAAGCTGAACAGTCCTAGTCTTTTTAATGACTCCTCCTATGCAAGCTGGTCCATATTCCATATCATTTTTGTTGGCCTTCTCTGCATATGTTCCAATTCTAATGCATCTCTTTTGAGATGCGGTATCCAGAACTGGACACAATATTCGAGTTCTGGGTGTGCCATGGATTTATATAGTGGCACTATGATATTTTCTGTCTTACTATCAATCCCTTCCCTAATGGTTTCTAAAACACCGTGAGCTGCTGCACATGGAGTGAATGTTTCCGGAGAACTGCATGTCTGGTTCCAGACCTAATTACCCGTAAGCAAACTCACCCCCGTTCTGGACTGTCCTATGATCCCATTACTGTGCTGTGGGATAGTGGACAACTCGCCTTTGTGATTACACTATAAGGAACAATCCTGACCTGTCTGAGGGGGCAGAAAGGTGGGGAAGGGTCTCCCAGGAATCTAATACTATAGGTTTTTCCCCTGCACTAACTTTTAAGATGCCATGATTCAGACACTCACCGCAAAAATCCCATGCTTATGCCCAGGGATATCAACAGACCAAATTCTGCTTATAGCAGCCCACATCTGGACTAATTCCTCGGACTTAAATTGAGTTATTCGGGATTTATGTTGACGTAACTGAGGGCAGAACTTGGCCTGACAGGTCAAATCACAGGACGTGAGTCAGAGGAGAATTGAGTTCACAAAGGCTGATACACGTAACCACAGTAAATATGTAGGTATTTATCTTTCCATCTCCATACACTCCCCCACACCCCATCTATCTGTCATGCAGCAACCACCACGGTACCCAAGCATTCTTTGATCTCTTACCCTGACAACTTGGAATAACCAAGTCAGCGTCCATACTCCATACTAAAGCAAGCCCTACTGAGCAGCGTGGTGGGAGGCAGCTATGTGGGACAGGATGATTCATCCACCTCTGTGACTTACCTCAATTCAAATAAAACCCAGGCTGCTCCCCCATGCACCCAGGGCTGGCTCCAGGCACCAGCTTAACAAGCAGGTGCTTGGAGCGGCCAAGGGAGAGGGGCGGCACCTGCGGCAATTTGGGGGCGGCAGGTCCGTCACTCCCTCTAGGAGCGAAGGACCTGCCGCCGAACTGCCGCCGCCGATCGCGGCTTTTTTTTTTTTTTTT
>NW_020664965.1:69411-81171 GCF_002925995.2 Terrapene triunguis | reverse complement strand
TTTTTTTTTTTTTTTTTTTTTTGTTTGGGGCGGCAGAAATGCTGGAGCCGGCCCTGCATGCACCCTACAAAGACAGCATCAGCGTTCATAGAATCATAGAATATCAGGGTTGGAAGGGACCTCAGGAGGTCATCTAGTCCAACCCCCTGCTCAAAGCAGGACTGATCTCTTTTAAAAGAGTCCCTCTGGCGTGAGAACACAGCATTTAGTGCTAGTCAAGGTACAGAGCACCTTACATGAACTGTCCCAGCATTATACCAAATGTGCTCCTTGCTTTTCCTCTTCACACTTAAGCTCACACAGAAAGGCCCCAGTCCTGAAATCTAGTCTGCACCACCGGGGCTCCTGTACCGATCTGATTGCAGAATCAGGGCCTAACCTGGGAGGCAGCATGGTCTAGCAGGCAGTGCACCAGGCTAGGCCTTCTGAACACCTGGGTTCTAACCCCGTCTTGCTGTTTGACCGTGGGCAAGTTAACAGTGTTGACAGTGAATTTGTCCTCCGTAGGTTTCAGAGAACAACAATCCATTTGGAGGAATCTCTCCGAGCTATTGCTGCAGACTCAGGCAGACCGTACTGCTCACTTGACGACTTGGGTCACGTTTTCAAGGTCGTATCTGCAACGGTGTGGGTTAGACACGTGGGCCCCCATTCAGCAAAGCACTTAAGCACCCTCTGGGTGCCATTTCCTCAGCTCATAAGGTAGCATTAAAGAATGTGAGGTGCTCAATTACTGCAGTAATGGGGGACATAGAGTAGATAGACAGACCCCATAAAGGGCGCTACATACCCTCTGACGACTGGACCATGGGCAATTCTGCAACTGCTGCAGGGTTAGACGTGGTCTCCATGTTCACCGGCTGACCTGTTTCTCCACAGCAGCCGAGTTCATACCTGATCCAGGGGGAAGCGTCCCCTTGCGGGGAAAGCATGTCTCCCGAGGCCATGTCTCCCGTCACCTTAGCTGGCCCTGCAATAAAACAGACAGGTGATGCCCTCCAAGCAAGCTCTCTGTTGGGAATGGGGTAAACTGCAGCAGATTGATTGATCTAATTAAATTAGACGAGAAGAGAGGTTAGAACGGGTAGCAAGGGACTCCCTAGACTGACGGGCTAGCTGTACAGGGGTAGCCACTGGGTTAGCTGAATTGGTGTATTTACCAGTACAGCCAGACCCTCAGATTACGCGCGGGTGTATCTAGGAGAGGGTTTTGTCCCAGTGGTGCCATCAGAACTTGGCCCCAAACTGTGTTCGCTTTTGGAAGAGGTCCCAGGGGAACCCGACCCGTGCTCAGAATGGAAACCGTCTTGTCTAATCAAATGGGGCATCCATCAAACAGAGCAGAGGGAGGGCAATGTGGAGGTCAAGTCACCCCCCGCGCCCATTTAAAGCTTATTTGTGGGGTTATCCAGGGCTGCCCTCCCTACCCGAGGGGGTGGATTTAGGGTAGACAGCTTATCTGAGAGGAGTATTTGGGAGCAGTGCCGAAAGAAAGAGAAGGGGGGACAATTGTACCAGGGCCCTGAGCTCAAGGCAGCCCCCAAAAGTCTGTAAAAATGGGGTGAAATGGGACATGATGAACCAGTGGGCCAGGTAACTTGGGGGGCATTATCTGGGATGTCTGGCCTACATGAAGGTGTATTTAGGGAGAATGGGTTTTCTTCTGACTCGGCCACTGGCCTGCTGGGTGAGCTTCAGCACATCCCTGCCTCAGCTCGTGCCTCGGTTTCCCCATGTGGGGCTAGTGATACCAACCTCTTTTGTGGTTTGGGGGGGGAAGTTGGTCTGTGGGGTTCTCTGGGGTTGGCGTGACTGTTAGGGGGCAAGCTGGGGATTTGGGGTTGGGTGGTTTATGGGGGCAGTTGGTCTGTGGGGTTCTCTGGGGTTGGCGTGACTGTTAGGGGGCAAGCTGGGGATTTGGGGTTGGTTGTTTTACGGGGGCAGTTGGTCTGTGGGGTTCTCTGGGATTGGCGTGACTGCTAGGGGGCAAGGCAGGGACCGTGGGGTGGGGGGTGTAAATCATATCCGTGGCTGGGCACAGGCTCCTTGAGGGAGAGCGATTGGCACCAAGGGCTCTGTCTGGGTGGCTGTTGGCATGGGCACTTTGCCGTGGGATGCTCCTTGTGGGTTTATTGGGGGGGGATATTTAAAGTTCCCCCAACATTTATTCCCCTCCCACACACACATTAGCTGGGGGGGGGGATTTGGGGAGTACCTCATCATCACTCCCTCCCCCCCTTTAACCCAGGGCAGCCATCTCCCTGGTGGCTGAGGGGCAGGCTGCCCCCGGAGGGGGAGGGGCGAGGACCCAGGGAGGGGGCGGGGGCGGACCGCGGCACTTGCAGCAGCCGGCGCGCGCGCCTCAGAACGCTGCAGCCCCTCCACGAGAAAGGCGGGAACATTCAAACCTGGGGCGGTTGGGGGCGGGAGCAACGGTCGCGGCTCGAGCCCCTTCGGCTCGGTGGGGGAGGGGCGGGTCTATGTCACCAGTGGCTTATGGTGTGGGGAGGGATGGGGGGGTCCCCCAAATAAACCGGGCTAATCACCCCCACATGTGTTAAATAGAGGAGGGGTGAGAGGCTGCCCCCCCTCATGAGCAGGGCACCCCCAATGAGGGGACCCCCCAAAAAAGTGAGCGCCCCCACACAGGTGAAACAAACACTGTCTGACAGGCTGCAAGCCGCGTGGCAAGCGGGCAGCACCCCTTCAAATGAGACGGGGACCTTAAAACGGGCTGGGACTGAGGGCCAGCTCTGGGGCTTTTCCCCTGCGGTTCTCAAAGCATGTTACCAATGAGCAGTATCGGGAGCCCCACAGATGGGGAAACTGAGGCACAGTTTGGCAAAATGACTTGCCCTGGCTCAAACAGAGCCCAGATCTCCTGAGGGTCTATCCACTGCAGCGATGCTGCCTCTTAAAGATGCTTATTTCAGCCATCTTGAGAGGGGGGGCTTTCTCCTTTGAGGGTTGGAGGGCTACTCGCAGGAGCAGAAATCACAGTGGCAATTTAGGGTGAGGTCAGAGGTCACGGCAACAAAATGACCCCTTCAGAGCCCATGAATGACTGGCCTCCCCCTAAATTAGCATCTCCCCCAAAAGAAGATGGATTCATTCCCCTCATCCACATGAAATAAATGGGTCATGTGGGGCAAGGAGCTGTCATGCCACTGTGACCGATGGCCCATGGACACCCCCAAATGAGGGGCTCCCCCAAACTAAAGAGGATTAACTTTCCCCACATAAATAAAGTCAGTGTGCTGTACTTTGCGCCATAGGGTACACAACATGGCGCTGCTGTGGCATCATGACCTTTGACCCTTCAGGTAGCCCCCCCCCCCACCCGAGAACAAAGTGAATTCATTCTCCTACAGACCTGAAATAATCTTTCCATATTACGGGCCGTAAATAGCAAGGCAGGGAGTGCCATTACGCCAACATGACCTCTGCTCACACGGGTGGCCCATCCACCCCATAATGCTTTCCCTGGTAAAATTAATTCTCCCCACCACCCATGACATGGGTCCAATCATGCCCTCTATTCCCCCCCACACACACACACCTCCCAAAAAAACCCTGGAAATGGTTAGCTTTGTGCCCCAGGAGACCATCCAAGTCCCAACTGCTTCCACACTTCCCAGGGGCACACCTCAATGGAAAGTGGCTGTAAAAGGGGGTGTCTTGGGGTGGGGGGGTTCTGTATGACCTCGGCCTAGCTCTGGAAGAACGGACAGCATGGGATGCCAAGACATGTAATGGGCATGGAGATGTGTAACCATTCAAGGCCTGCGCACCTGACATGCTTGCACAAACAAGACAGGCATGAACAACAGCTGTCCCTTCACCAATACATTTCACACTCTGTGGAGACCTCTTCCAAGTGTGTGTGGGGGGATTTAAAACAGCGCCTGGTGACAGATTAACAGTACCCACTAGTTTTTGTGGTGGGAGCCACTCAGTCCTCGGATCTGGGCTGAGAACTGCCCCTAGCGATCAGAGAGTTGGGTCACTTCTCTGATCTAGGGCAAAAGGCCTCACAATCCAAACTCTGAGGTGGATAATAATCATTTCCGTAGGCAGTGGTTTAGGACAGGAAGTGGAGAGTAACACTCCCACTTTTTACGCAATAGCAATGAGCACATTTACAAGAAGCCGAACGGAATTGCCCACAGCTGAAATTGTACCAGCAGCCTGAGTTACTCTTGCAAAAAGTGTCATGGAATCTCTAATGAGCATCATCAGCACTTCAGTTTTATGTGTCGTTCTGCTCCCCTCGTTCCCACACACGCTTTGTGTAGCTTGTGCATCTGAGCAGCAGGTGGCAGGCAGAAGTGGCACCATAATGAATCCAACCACAACTGCACACACGATGAAACCAGAAGTCCCAAAATACAGCCTTGATTACAGATCTCCTACAAGTAGGAGCAGCAGGTGCCTGATCTTTCTCTCCCACAAAACCCACATGCATTCCCTCTCTCTGACACGTACACACACCATCTGATCTCACGCAAAAACACATTACAGAAAAGCTGTCACTGACAATACAAAAAACGTGAATATAGGCCCCAAACAGAGCTAGATCCAATAGGACGTTGTGCAGATTAATTAAAGCAGCCCAGGATTTTATATAGATTGCTGTACAAAACTGGATTCAAGCCCCCTGAAGCAATAAAACCCACAATTACTGCATGCACTGAGAAGCCATTGCCCAGGGGGTAATATGAATCTGCTGTGTGTTTAATGTCAATCAAATAGTTGAGATTGATTTGCTACAAAGCGGCCGGAGATCGGTCACTGTCAGGCTATTTGTCTGGAAAAGCTACTGATTTAGGTGGAAAACTATGAAGAGGTGGAAAAGGGGAAGGAGAAAGAGAGAAGGGAGGAATGAGCCACGTCAGTCGTTAACGGCCGTGGCTGAGCGTGAGTGCTCAGTAAAAGCCAGGCCCAAAGTACTGTCCCAGCTGATTGGCCAATTGCCAATCCTCCTCATCCCAGAGCACCAGGCTTGGCTGGAGGAAAGACAGCTGTGGGCCCAAGCCCCTCAAATCCATGTTGCCCTCTGGCCTGTGGCGTATGGACATTGTGCTGAATCTGGAGGGAAACAAAATGGTGGCAAAGAGTGAATGGAGGCCACTTCCCAAGCCTCCTATAATGGTCGCTGCTTGACAGGAATGCCTCAGTGCAAGCCCTAAGTGTGCTCGGGGACTCTGGAGTCACAGCGGTCAGCTAATAATGGGGGGCCAGTCAGATAACTAGGGATGGACAATGTCCGGACGGCTGAAAGGCGATCTGTAAATCTAGCACAGATTTCGGTTTCTTGTTGATGTGTTAAACTGGTTCAGGTTCATCTGCATCCATTCCCCTCCATCCATCCCACTCTATTCCTTCTTTCCCACACACAACTGTCTATCCATCCATCCCTCCTCACATATAACCCTCCATCCCTTCCTCCCCACACATACCCCTCCATCCATCTATCCACATCTCTTCTGCCATGACCCGAAGGAAGAGACACCCCACCTACGCCCACGCCCTGAAGGCAGACTGGGAGTTCGGTCTCCATTTGCAAGTGACAACCTGGGGCCCCGTACCACATGCATTAGAGCTGAAGCACATCGAGACATCACAAGGTTCCCTGCTTCCAATGCAGCTGAGGTGAGCCCCAAACCTTCCTTACCCATCGCTCTTGCCTGCACGGACAGGATCGCCTAGACCTCCCGTGTATCCCCCAAGCCATCAGGTTCAATAGGCTGCCATCCAGGCTCAGACATGTCTCTCCTTCTGTCAGGTAGGGGGCACAGACTGGGAATGGGAGAGCTACATAGAGAGGAGGGACGTGGTCAAACATCCAGGAGATCCTTGGAGAAGAAGGTTGGTTGTGGGGTCAGGGACCTAGGAGCTCTGAGTTCGATTCCCAGCTCCTTGGGTGAGTCATTTTATCTCCATCTAAGGGCAACTCTGTGGTCCACAGCATCCGAGCACCTCACTCTTTAATGCATTTATCCCACACAGCACCCCTCTGAGGCTGAGAAGTGGGGCACAAAGAGGCTAAGGCCCAGATCCTCCAAGGATCCCATGGGAGTTCGACCCCTAAATCCCCTGCTGGACCTAGGCCTTAATGACTTGCCCAAGTCTGTAGCTGAGCAGGGACTCAAACCCGTGCCTCCCAGCCTCAGCTCCCCCATCTGTAAAACAGGGGATATGAACTCTTCTGTTCAATATAGGGACTGTAAGTTCTTCAGAGCTAGCACAGTGTGTGTCCCTTGGCCCAGTAGGAGCCCCTGATTGCAGCTGGTGGCTGTAGTAAATCTGGCACAGATTTCAAGGCCAGAAGGGTCTAGTCTGACCTCCGGCGTAACACAGGCTGGATCAATTCACCCAGTCGGTCCTGCAGCGAGCCCATCTTTTAGCAGCCTTACATGGTTTCTGTCCTGAATTTTGTGCAAGCCATGGTGTGTGTGTGTGGGGAGGGGCGGAATAGCCCATGCCCAAACTGGATCTACCGAGTTCCCTTTGTGATGTGTGCCAGTGCCGGGTCTCGGAAAGTGCAAAAATAATCAGTATTCCCTGCGTGTGTCAGAGATTCCAAAGCCAGCATCTAGTCTGACCATCCGTACATCATAGGCCAGAGAACTGCCCTGAACTAATTCTCAGGGCAGATCTTTGAGAGAAACAGCCAATCTCCATTTAACAATTCCCGGTGATGGAGAATCCATCACAACCCTGGGGAAACTGTGCCAATAATTTACGCCTTGCTTATTTCCAGTCTGAATTTGTCTGGCCTCAACTTCCAGCCATTGGATCGTGTTAGACATTTCTCTGCTCAGTCGAAGAGCCCACTATCAAATACTGGTTCCCCATGTAGGTACGTATAGACTGTGATCAAGTCACCCCTTAACCAAAGTGGAGTCGCAACCCAGGGCTTGAAAGTTATGTCAGATGAATCATAGAAATGTAGAGCTGGAAGGGGCCTCAAAGGGTTGCCGGGTCCAGCCCTCCGGCGCTGAGGCAAGACCAAGTCAACCTAGACCATCCCTGAGAGGTGTTTGTCCAAAATCTCCAGTGATGGGGATTTCACAACCTCCCTTGGTCACCTGTTCCAATGCTGAACAATTCTTAGGGAGGTAGGGTATGAATATAAAGTACGAGAGCTATTCCAGTTAATTGCACAGTCTACAGGTATCTACACATGGAACTGAAATTTTGATAACAGTGATCTTTAGCCCAGCAGACAAAGGCTGAAAGTTAAAGCTAGATACATTCAAACAGGGCTGGCTCCAGCTTTTTTGCTGCCCCAAGCGGAGAAGGGAAAAAAAAATGATAAAGCCGCGATCGGCGGCACATCGGCGGCAGCTCTACCGCGCCGCTTCATTCTTCGGTGGCAATTCGGCAGCCAGTCCTTCCCTCCAAGAGGTACTGGGGGACCCACCGCCGAAGGCCCGGACGTGCCGCTACTTACCATTGGCCGCCCCAAGCACCTGCTTCCTCTGCTGGTGCCTGGAGCCGGCCCTGCATTCAAACTGGAAAGAAGGCGCCCATTTTTAACAGCGATGGGAATTACCATTGGAGCCATTGACCAAGAGCTGTGGGGGATTTTCCATCACTGGCAATTTTTCAGTCAAGATCTGTTCTAGTTCAACGGGGAGTTAATTCAGGGCAGGCCTCTGGCCTGTGTTATGCAGGAGGTCAGGCTGGATGATCACAATGTTCTGGGAATCTACGAGTCTAGCGTTGCTCTGTATAGGCAAGGCCCCAGACTGTGACAAGGGAGAGATGAGGGCGGATTAAGACACTTTTCTATGCCAATGGCCCTAATTCAAGACAGTGCAAGGAAAGAGGTTTCGTCAAGTTATCGGGAATCCCAAAAGGTGTCATCTCCTCCAAGAGCGACGAGGGGAATATGGACCTGTGCTGAAAGACTAAGAGAGACCAGGATCGAGAAGGGGCAGGAGTGGCAGAGATACAGGGGGTCAAAGGCCCCAGATACAAGGTGTGACCATATGTGGGTGGGTCATGCCCACCCCAATGGATCTGGCTTTCTCTCACTGCTTTGGCAGCACTGATCTAGCTCTCTTGGGCCCCCCCGCTTCCTCCTGAGGTTGTGGGAGCTGGCTGGCTTGGTCCGCAGGGAGGGGTTATGCAGAGAATCCACCTCACAGGCAAAGCTGGTGCAGCAGAGGCCCAGGGCACATTCATTTTGCTGTGGGTCACACCTCGTCCAGCCCTCGCCACGGCTCACACCTTCCGTGCACTTCCCCCACACGCACAGGTAACCCAGGCAGCACTCCCTGTCCCACTGACACACCTAGGGCAGAAAGCACAGTGAGGAGAGATGGAGCCCATTATTCCCCGCCCCCCTAAGCCAGCCACTCCCGCACCCTGGGGCCAGATTGGAGCCGGTGCCCCCTATAGGGGAAAGGCCCCGTGTCCTATTCATCATCCCCTTGAGACAGCCAGTCCCCTGCGCTGGGGCCGGATTGGAGCAGGTGGCCCCTAGAGGGGATAGGCCCCGTGTTGTATTTCCCATCCCCTTGAGCCAGCCAGTCCCGTTCTGGCACAGAAGATGCCCCAATGCATCACCCACACTCACTGTGTCCTTAGCTTTTCACTCCCGGCACTGGCTGGCAAGGAGGGAAGAGGAGCAGAACTGGGCCGTCCGGCAACCATGGTCACTCAGGCAGCCCTGGGGAGAAGGGTGTATTTCAGCAGCAGCTGCAAGAAGGACTCCACGCCCTTCCTAATCCAGACACCCTGGTATCTATATCATCCCACGGACCGTGCCTGAGTGAAGGGGGGAAGGCGGCTGGGGAGATCCTGTCAGCATGGTCCCCTGCCCCAGAAGGATTGCTCCCCATTTCTCACTTCTGTTAGAACACCAACCATCTCATCAAAAAGGGCTCACGTATCCCTGGATGAACAAACCGGGGAGTAGTGGGTAGAAGCCGGGAGGTGATTTTACCTCTGTATTCGGCGTTGGTGAGACAATACTGGAATCCCGGAGCCAGTCCTGGTGTCCACATTTGAAAAACCAGGCTGAAAAACCAGAGAGGGTGCAGAGAAGTGCCACAAAAATGATACGAGGGCTGGAAAAAATGCCTCACAGTGAGAGATTTAAGGAGCTTGATATGTTCAGCTCATCAAAAAGAAGATCAAGAGGTGATTTGACTATGGTCGATGGGAAGGAAATCCTGGGTGTGGAAGGACTCTTTGATCTAGCAAAGACAGGCAGAACGAGAACCGGTGACCAGCAGTTAAAACTAGACAAATTCCAATTTGTCCAGTAAGGCCCACACGTCTTCAAGTGCGGGTGATTCAGCCTTGGAACAAACTCCCCCCCGGGAAGTGGTGGAGTTTCCATCGTTGGCTGTCCTCCGATTCACACTGGCTGCCTTTCTGGAGGAGATGTGTCAGCCAAACACAAGTTGTGAGCTCAGAGCAGGGGTAACGGTGAAATTCTCTGGCCTGTGCTCTGCAGGAGGCCACTAGATGATCTAATGGCTCCTGGTCTTAGAATCTATGAATCTGCGCCCCTAACGATTCGCCTTTGATCACAAAGGAGGTGTCAGAACATCTGGAGAGGAGGAAATACTGGCCTGGCACTCTGGAGAGCTGGACTCTGTTCCCAGATCTGCTACAAACTCCCTGGGTGACCTTGGGCGTGTCACTTCATCACGCTGCTCTTGCAGTTTTACCTAAGACTGGCTTGGTGTTCCCATCACGTGAACTGGTGTGTCTGGGTAGTATCTGGCACAATGGGCGCCCTGATCTCGCTTGGGAGGGGGTGTCTGTGCAGCACCTGGCCCAGCAGGGGGCCCCAAACTCCATGGGGGGGGCATACACCTAAGAAAAATTATTTTGCATTCGGTACCACTGGGAATATTCTGCAGAGTTGAGCAGAACTCAAGCGACCGGGGTTATCTGAGAAGCTGATACCGACTGCAGAGCATTCACACAAGTTCAGCTGATCCAGTGGAGACCTGTTCCCTGTAGCAGCTTCCTCGTCTCCATCGCTGACATGCCACATGCCAAGCTACCCAATCCTGCTGCCACTTGGGTGAAGAATTCTGTCTGCCACAGGTGTCTGAGCACTGGAGGAAACCTGCCTTGTGTTTAAATAACCTGCAATTCCCCCCACTCCCAACACCCCTTCCCGCAGCGGCTCCAAAATTCGGTGTGGGTGCAGGGAGCTAGCCCCATTGACTCCAGTGGAGCGATGGAGTCCCACTGAGTTTCCTTCTGATCACCTCATCCTAAAAAGGATCTAGTACAAACAGGCCAGGTCTACACTAGGAGCATTGTACTGGAATACTACGCCGGCTGCCGCTACACTGGCAAAGCTGGCCTTTTACCGGTGTAGCTTATTCCACCCCTACCGAGTGAAACCAGTGCAATTTTGCCAGCCTAACTGTGTCAACACTAGGGGCTTCTGCTGGCACAGTCAGGGATCACCCTTCTTCATACCCCCACTGGCAGAGGCGGTCATGTAGACACACCCTTATAAGGGGGTTCGATGACGGGTGACAACTACAAGGGGACTGGGAAATCTTTCTGATGAAGAGCGTTGGAAAAAACTGGGAGACGAACATGCGGGCAGCCGCTAGAGGCTACAGCCAGCAACAAATGGGGTGGAGAAGGTAGATCAGTAACTTTGATCCCCTGTGAGACCAGAGCAGTAGACCCCGAAGCACCTTTCAAACCTGCCAGGGTCCCTGTGTGGAAGACGGGTGTCCCCGGCTAAGCCGGGGTGGCATAGAAGCTGTCGATCGGTTAGCTCTATTTTCTCTGGAATGCTTTTGTTCCGCATAAGTGATACTTTGCTTTATGAAGCTGGCGCTCACTGGCATCGCTGGTGCCAAGCTAATGAGAATCAGCCTGAACCCCGCTGTGACGGGAGAGTATCACAGGTGCCTGCCCTGAGAATGGGGACGGCTGGGGGCCTGAGACCAGAGCGGGACGCTGTAAGGCTTAGCGGTGCAGTCGCCTGCCTTATGATCCTGAACCGCAGGGACCTTCAGCTAAGCTGAACAGGGCGAACTGAAAACTGAGCAGAGACAATCCACCATGAGCCTGCGGAACCCATTGCCACTGGCTCATTCTTGAGGCCAACTGCTGAGTGGACTGGCCAGTGTAAGCAGCTTGGGGCACTGGGGTCCTGGACAGATCTAGTGGGGTGATACCTACATCAAAGCAGCTGAGTTTAGAATTTCATTTCTCCAATTTACCCCCTGCCAGAGAGAGAACTTTTATTGCAAGAAAAACCAAGGAGCAGGACTTTATACGCAGATCCGCCAGCATCCTCTCCATCGCTGACCCAAGTCTGTCTCTCCCTTTTTGCTACAGCTTCCTGAAGAAGAAGAAAAAATGGGGCCTCCGTGCTACAGCTTTGTGCCAGGCCCGAGTAATGGGGGGAGCTTTTTTCAGAGGGCGGGGGGCTTCCATCAGCCCATCCCGGATTGCTAGCAGCCTGTGCCTCCTGTCGCTAAGGGATGCGCCGTACGGCCAGCTGGTGTCAGAGGCCTTCCCGGGCCTGGCTCTGCGCCGTAAGTGGATGATGAGGAAGGCCAGCCCGGGGCGGGGGATCGGCAGGATGTCTCCCCCTAGGACAGGCTCTGCTTCTGCCCCACCGCCTGCTCCTTCCTCGCTAGACTCTGCCTGGCTTCCCTGGAAGAGACACAGGTAAATGGGGAATGTGGGACACGGTACCTGGGCCCAGACTGGTGAGGAGATGCCCCTAGGAGGAGAAGGAGGTTAGAGCAGGGGGGG
>NW_020664965.1:63340-69401 GCF_002925995.2 Terrapene triunguis | reverse complement strand
TGTATCCCCGGCTCTGGGAGGAGAGTGGAGTCTAGAGCGGGGGCTGGAGTCAGGAATGCTGGGTTCTATCCCTCGGAGGGAGGGGAGTGGTTAGAACAGGGGAGCTGGGAGTCAGGACTCCTGGGTTCCATCCCTGGCTCTGGGAGGGGAGTGGGTCCAAGCAGGGGGGCTGCAAGCCAGGACTCCTGGGTTCTGTTTCCAGTTGTGTCCCTGCCTCTCTGGGTGCCCTTTGGGCATGGGCAGGCCTTTCCTCGCTCTGTGCCTCGGTTTCCCCTCCCATACAAGGCAGTTGGTGATCCTGACTCCGTCTGTTACCAATGGATGAGTGATGACAGCGAGGTTAATATTCAGGAGCGTAGCCGTGGGGCCAGCGTCAGACTCCTTTGGTCTGTTACACTGTCCCCTGGCCCGGAACCTGGTTCCAAAGGTCTGGCAGGCGGGGAGAGGGGAGACCAAGAGGTGGGGTGGGGGGAGGGGGTTGATAAGTTTCTGCCACTGACTCTTCTTTCCCCCCCTGGCTGCAGCCCCAACCCCTGTGTTTGCCGGGAGATACAGGCGGCAGGTGCCCTGCACGCAGCCTCGCAACAGAGCGTCACAAGTCTGCAGGCACCAGGGAATCAGGAGACAGGGTGTTAAAGGAGCCAGCCAGGGAAGGAGGGGGGTCCACGTCGGGGCGGGGGGGTTGTGTATAGTAACTGACAGAGCTGGAGAGAACCCGGGAGTCCTGGCTCCAAGCCCACCACGCCCTGGCTCTAACCACTAGACCCCACTCTCCTCCCTGAGCCAGAGCAGAACCCAAGAGTCCTGGCTTGCGAGCATCTTCCCAGAAGTCCCTAGAGGTGAAGTCCCACTGCCGACCCCCAGCGGAGGTCACTCAGGGCACGCGTCAATGACGCAAATGCAGGGTCCCCACTCCCAACCCCACACATCCATCCCCAGCCGGCTCTGGGCTCCAGCCGTGCCCTCGTGTGTCTGCCTGTCCCAGCCCCTCCGCACTCACCTGCCATCTCTCCGCCAGGCCCCGCTCCCCCTGCTTGACGGAGGTCACCGTCCTGTCGAAGAACAGCATTGCGCCCGTCTCGTTGTCCGTCACCTGCACGGGACCAGGACCGGGAGCGGCTCAGCCCAAGGAAGGGGGCTGGGGAAGGAACTCGGGTCCGAGCAGGGAACGCCCACAGCACAGGGCGCTCCGGCCATGCCCCCGCTGGGCCCTGGGGAGGACATTACTTCCCCCCCCAACTAGCCAGGGAGCTGGGGTCAAGGGGGTTCGTTCCTAGGTGAAGATCCACATGGAGATTTCAGGTCCCCTCTTGACCCAGGCGTCCCTGGGGGAGCCCTGGTGGGTGGGGGCACCACCCCCCTGCTCCTGCTCACCTTGTTGATCTCACGGTGGCTGTACACCGTGGCGTTCCCCACCCTGCGCTGCTTCTTCTCTTCGGTGTGGTAGTTGGGGGGGAGCTTGCGGAAATCAATGGGGGCCTCAAAGCGCCTCTCCTCCTTCCCCAACACCGCCTGCAACAACCCACATCGACTGAGTCCTGGGAGTTACAGTCCGTCCCCCCGCCCCGGCTCTAACCACTAGGCCCCACTCCCCTCCCAGAGCCGGGGAGAGAACCCAGGAGTCCTGGCTCCCAGCCCCCCGGCTCTAACCAATAGGCCCTACTCCCCTCCCAGAGCCAGGCACAGCAGGAATTAGGAAACACACACAGAGAGACTCACACAAAACCCCTCCGAGATAGCGAAGTCTGAGTGCACGAACACAGACAGACAGACACGGTCCAACTCCTGCTCTCCCACCCAGCAGAAATGGGGGGGGCGATAGCCGTGGGTGGGACGGAGATACGGACAGGGCGTGTGCATGGAGATAGACTCAAACGTAGGTGGGGGATGAGGATAGATGGGACGGGGGCAGAAGGTAGGTGGGTGTCTGGGGCTGGAGGGATGCGGGGGCTGGGGAGAGGTAGAGGGGACGGCTGAGGCTGTCAGGGAAGGGTGGGGGGTCCCTGGTGGCACCAGGGGATGGGGCAGGGTGGGAGTCCCAGGGGCTGCAGGGAGGGGTGGTGGGGATGGCTGAGGGTGTCTGGGGAGGGGTGGGGGGTGCCTGGGGAGGGATAGAGGGGCAGGTGGGGGTGCCTATGGGTGGGGATGGGTTGTTGTGGGGTCCCTGTGGGTGCTGAGGGATGGGGATGGCTGAGGTCCCTGGGGCTGCCAGGGGATGGGGTGGCTGAGGGTCGCTGGGGAATGGGGATGGCTGGGGGCCCCTGGAGACCCCAGGGGAAGGGTGGGGGATCCCTGGGGGGCGGGGGTCACTCAGTCTCACCCGGCTGTCCCCCAGCAGGTGCTGGAAGCGGCCCAGCAGGCGACGGGCGACGAGCGGCAGGAGGGAGCCCTCGACCCCGGCCAGCAGCGCGCCCAGGGCGCAGAGCAGCAGCCACCGCGCCCACATCGCGCCCGGCCCGGCCCCTCCAGCGGCGTCTGAGCGGGTCTGCAGGGGGACAGAGCAGGTGGGTGAGGGGCGCCGCTCCACCCCGGCCCCCTCCCCCATCCATCCCTTCACAACCCATCCCTCCCCCACACCCCTTCCTCCCACAACCCATCCTTCCATCCCTCCCTCCGGCCCCCTCCCCTCATAACCCATCCCTCCCTCCCTCCCCCACACTCCTTCCTCCATTCCTCCCCCACACCCCTCTCTTCCTCCATTTCTACATCCCCAGACACCTGCACCCTCCTCCATCCCCCAGCCCTCCTCCCCACTCCCCTCCCTCCCTCCCTCTAGCCACCCCACATCCCTCCACCCCCATATACACCTTTCTCTCCCTGCAACTACCCCTTGGGGGTCCTTCTCCCCCTGCATCAACCTTTCTCCATTGCTCCGCATGTAGTTGCCCCCATCTTTGACCAGCCCTCCCCCCATAATTACCCCAGCTTATTCCCCCTTCTGACCAACACTTCCCCAATCTCTGCGCCCCTATGAAATCCTGCCCCATAGCACTGTGACCCCAGCAACCTCCTGATCTCCTTTCCCTCCCCCCAAAACTACCCCGCTCCTTCAGTCCTCCCAGAACCCCCCCACCCACCCGCCTTCCCCCATCCGGACCTTCCCCCCACCGCCCCAGTGTCCCTCCCCCAGCACCGACCAGCCACCTCCCTGGGACCCGTACTGGTCCGTTTCACCCAGGGCGCTGATTCGAATGGGGTTCTGATTCCAGAACTGGCCACCGGCCAGCATGGAGGGGCCCTGTCACAGGGTGCCCCACCACACCTGGGCACTCGCCAGGAGATGCCCACGGCCTCCCCCCTCTGTGTCAGCGGCTGGGCAGGGCGGCGGCTCGGGCAGCGGGGTGAAGCTGTGCGTAGAGCAACACCCAGCTCCGTTGCAGACTTCCTCAGTACCTCAGTTTCCCCATCTGTAGAGCGGCGGGGACGGCCCTGCCCTGCCTCACGGGGTGGTGTGTGAGGGAGAATACGGTTTATATTTTATAACTTTGACAGATAAGGATCCAGAGTTATGATGAATCATTGGGCCCTATCAATTTCACAACTGTGAAAACGTGTCACGGACTGTGAAATAAGCCCTTCACTGGGAAATTCGATCTCCCCGCGTTGCCAGGAGTGCGGCTGCTGGGCCGGGTGGGGCTGGGGAGGGACAGGACTCGTCTTTCCCTGCACAGCCGCCCTCAGTGGGGAGATCAGTCCCACCTCCAGAGGCAGCGCAGAAAAGAGGGTGATAACCCCCACTTCTGGGCTGGAGCAGCCCTAGAGCTGGGCTCGGGGTTTCCACCCCCTTGGTTCCTGCCGGGGCAAGGTGCCCGTTTCTTCAGGGGGCCCCAAAATTGGCTGAGGCCCCCGGGCATTAATCCACCACTGGCTGGGGCGATCAGAATCACCTCCCCGCTCCGGGAGCCTCCCCTGGCTGCAGGAAGCGCCACGGCCCAGCTCCGAAAGCAGCACAGAAGTGAGGGTGGCAACCCCACGACTCCCAACAGCTTTGTGACCCCCCCCCACAATCCTCTTTTGGGTCAGGCCCCCCAGGGTTACAACCCCCTGAAATTTCAGAGGTAAACAGCTGAAATTGTGAAATTGACCAAACTGGACCAGGAATTTGGTAGGGCCCTAATCATGAGGCAGTTTTTTGTCTGTATTGCTCTGCAGGGGAGTTCAGGGAAATCGGTGAACACTGCGGCCAGGAGCTCCCAAAGGTTCCCGCTTTGTCACCGTTCCAACCTGTCACCGGCATCGCGCGTGCAACAGGAACGGCCGGACACTGACCTCTCCCGCCTTCGCCAGCCGCGCAGCCCGGGCTGGAAATCGCGCCGGAAGGATTTTCCTCGGGAGGTTGTGTGCGCCTCAAAACTGACATTTGCCACTAGCAACCGATGAGAATCTAGCCCTGGCCAGGCAAAATCCGCCCGCAGAGCGACGTCGCAGAGACACCGGCGGGAGCCAGCGCTGGTCAGGCCGGCATGTGTCTGCTTATACGGGGACCCCTCGCCCGGCGCTGGGACGCCGCCCCTCTGGGATGGGGTGCGGGGGCTGGTTATTTGGGGACCCACTGCCCCCCAACCTGTCTTATTGGAAAACCCAGGAGGTGGGCAGGTGCAAGCCCGCCCACTTCTAAAGGCCCCTCCCCCAGCCTAGCGGGAGGGACCACTGGACCCAGGGACCAAATGAGTACGGGGGACAAGGTGAAGGTCATAGGTTCAAAATGAGGGTACCGGCTGGGGACACCGAGCAGAGAACCCCAGACAGCACCCACTGCTCCTGGGAGGTGTCGAGGGAGCCAGCGGAGGCTGCCCAGTGGAACTCTGCCCGGATGTGGGAGACGAGGGAGGACCGGAAATAGGCCCCACGGTCGCAGAGCACCCCCCCGTCCAGCATCCTCCTCCTGGTGGTGTCGATGGAGTGTTTGGCCAGGGCCAGGAGGAGGTTGTCGGGGAGGTCTCGTGACTTCGTGGGGCCACGGATGGGGTGTGCGAAGAGGAACAGGTGCAGGGAAAGGTGCAGCCAGAACCTCAACAAGAGGTTCTGGAGGAGCCGGAATAGGGGCTGCGCCAGGTTCTCCCTCACGCCACAAAAGGGGCAGGGCTCGGGTACAGGTGTGAACCGCGCCAGGTACACGCCCGGCCGCCTGCCCATGTAGGGCGAGGGGCATTATCACATTTGCAATGAGCATTTAGCAATACCAAATAGCCCCACTGGGGGCAGCATTTACAATAGGGTCCCCAGCATTGGGGGGAGTGGGAGGGGGGACTGGGGCAGGGAGAGGGGAGGGGACACGCCCTCCTGGTTAATTTGCTCCCAGCATCCTTTGCAAATAACAAAACTGACCAATTTTTCAGGGCTGGGACCCCACATTTTTATTTTATTTACAAAGTGGATTTTACAAAAGTTGTGAATTCCTGGGGAGGGGGGAACCGGGGGTCCCCCCCCCTCCATGGAGAACACATTCAATGGCACACAGACATATTCACACGTCCCAACCTCCTGCCCCTTCCCGATTGCCCCCCGCCCATGGTACCAGGACCTCTCTCCCCCACCCTCACCCCACCCTGCACTTCCCCTCCCTACTGCAGCAAACCCCACTAATAGATACCCAGAGACAGAACGAAATAGCTGCGCCATCCCTACGCCACTGCCCCAAAGGGTGAGCACAGCTCAGGCCAGGGACGGGGCGGGGGATGACACACCGGGGTTGGGGGGAAATGGACCAGGGGCCCTGCCCCCTGCCAAGAACACTCAGGAACAGACAGAGAAAGAAAGCTGCTTCAGCCCATGCTGGATGGTCCCAGTTGGGGGGCGGTGGCTCATGCCCATCTGCTCCCCCTCCACCCCCTGGGGCGGAAGGGGCTTCCTAGGAGTATCGGGTCAGCTTGTCGTAGTTCTGGCCCATGTTTCTAAACAGAAACATCGATAACATCATGAGACAGAGCTGGGGGGAGAGAGAGAGAGTTAGTTACTGGAGGGATCCCACTGCTAACACCAACCATCCCACCACTCCCATCAACCAGCCCCTGACAAGCTGGGGTGGGGGGGAAAGAGTTACTGAAGGGATCCCACTCCT
>NW_020664965.1:57494-63330 GCF_002925995.2 Terrapene triunguis | reverse complement strand
ACTGAAGGGATCCCACTCCTGACACCAACCAGCCCCTGACAAGCTGGTGTCAGGGGGAGGGAGAGTTAATGGAGGGATCCACCAACTATCCCCCACAGAGCCGGGGGGGCGGGAGAGTTAATGGAGGGATCCCACTGCTATGACCAACCACCCCCATAGAACTGTGGGGGGAGATGAGAGATCCCACCAACCATCCCAAGCACAGCCTACCCCCTCCACCCCAGCAGCTCCGTGTGAGTGGGGTCAGGGCCCCCCCCCAAGAAGGCAGCCACACACCCCTGAAATCAATGCTGTGATGGGGGTGGGGGTCTGATAGCGTCTGATGGGGGATGGGAAGAGGTTGGGGGTGAAAAGGGTGATGGGGTAGATGATCGGGGGCGGAGTCAGCGCCTGAGTAATTCAGGGGTCAATCCCCTCAATCCCACAGGTGTGTTCATTCCCTGAAATCCGTCTGTCCCCCCCAGCCCCGCTCCCTGCAGCACAGCGCCCCCTAGTGCCACCCTGGGGCTTTGGGGCCAGCCCTGCCCCACGGAAGAGCGCCCCCCCCACTGGAATAATCACTGCTCCTAACTCCCTCATTCTTTCCACAGACACTTTATTATTAGGGGATGCTGGGGGGGGGTTTCCCCATCTCCTGTCTAGAGGGCCCCCCGCGGGGCTCTCAGGCGATGCGCTGCCGACCCCCCCAGCGATGGGCCAGGCCCCTGGGCTGGGGGCTGCCTGGGAGCCGCTGAGTCTCCTGCTCTGGCCCCTGGGGGGCGCCGAACGATTCCTCTCGGAGCAGGGAGCACACCATGGACATGGCGTGGATCTGGGGGGAGGAGACGGGGCTGATGGGGGGATCTGAGCTCCCCCCCCCCCCCGGGTTCCCTCCTCCCTGCCCCCACCCCCGAGGTAAGTTACCTTGCCAGTACTCCTGATACATGGGGCTGGTGCGGCAGGAGGGAAAGGGTTAACGGGGTCAGTGTGGGGCAGAGACATGGCAAGGGGGCGGGGGGCAGCACGGGGAGGGGACGGCCCAGGACACGCTCACACACGTGTTAGCACCTGTGAACCACATGCGGGTGAGGTAACAGGTGTGCAGGGACACACAGGGAGGAACATGCATGGCCCACGCATCGACACACGTGGAAACACGTGCACAAGCCCCTCACACACACACCGACACGTGGAAACACATGCACAAGCCAGTCACATGCACTGACACACACAGAAACACGTGCACAAGCCCCTCACACACATGCACCAACACACATTCACAACCCCCAGCTGCAGGAACATGTGTGGGAACAGGCGCGCACCGACACACGTGAGGACATGGGGTGGGCAGGAATACAGGCCCCAAGACGCACGCAGAACGACACACGCGCGTGCAAACATGCACAAGCCACGCACTGCAGCCACACGTGCACACTGGCACCACCTGCTGGGGAAGGTCAGGATTTCCTGGGAGCCACTGGTGAGTCTCCTGCACTCCAGGGTGCTGGCCAGCGCCAGGCACAGCAGCTGCAGGAACTGGGCGGGGGGGGGGAAACTGAGTCACAAGGGGGGGGAGATCCCACATCCCCCCCAGCACCTCCCCCATCCCTGGGGATGACCCCTGCTCCCCAGCCCCGCCCTCGCCCCCCATTACCTCCATCAGGGCGATGCCCAGGCAGATGCCCACGATGCTGATGATGTTATTGGCCAGCCAGCCCTGGACGCTGTTCGCACAGCCCTGATTGGATGACAGCAGGGAGAGGGGGTGGGGTCAGAACACTGGCACCTGCTACAAAATCCTCTCCCACCACCGCCGCCAGCTGCGAGCTTCCCCCACAGAAGTGCCCCCAGCCGGGGACTCCAGCGCTGCGAGCTTCCCCAGCAGCAGTGCCCCCAGCCAGGGACTCCGGCGCTGCGAGCTTCCCCCGCAGCAGTGCCCCAGGCAGCACTCACCTGCCTGTAGACCGGCCACTCCCCCTGAGTGGTGCAGAACCCGGTGGCCCCCTGCACGGCCGGGGCCTCGGTGGTGTTGGTGCCGGTGCCGTGCTCACCAGGGCTGGAGCTGTTGTGACAGGAACAGGGGTACAGTTTGCGAGACGAGTTGTCCACGACGGGGTTCTGGTGCCAGTCCAGGTACGAGCTCCAGCCGCAGCACCGGAGCTGCCGGGGGGGGGAGGGGGAAGAGAGACAGTGGGAGGGCATGTCTGAGCCAGGTGCCTTGTGCCAACCAGCAGAGGCACCGGGGGTGGGGGGGTGCACAGGGGTTTCCAGCAGGGTGGATAAAAATCAATTTTTTTTTATTAAAAAAATTGGATATTTTTTATTTAAATTGGATTTTTTTGACAAAATGCTTTTTGAGGGAAAACACTATCTAAAGATCGTTTTACTTGAGGTATCTTGGAGCTATAATGTGTCTTGTCATGGAATAGGGATTATAAATTCTAATTCTACAGTGTGAGACAATATATTCATGTCATGGTTAAGGAACGTTTTGTAACTGAGTTCCAACAGTTCGTGGATTAGGGACCCCAATCTTATGGGGCTCCAGAGGCTTCTGTCGAGATTACTGAGGTTAATCTTTCTATCGACCCAGCGGGACTCAGGGCTCAGTCTAGAAGAGACCATCGGAGACGCTTCGTGTTGCAGTTCTCAGACTGTGGATTCGTGTCTCCAGGGGTAACATGCTTGTTAACAGCAGCAAACATGTTTTTAAATAAATAAATAATATAGAGGTGAGAAATAACAGACCCCAACCCTATTGTCCCTCTGCAGATTTGTGTCCACAGAGTCAATCCCTGACCTCTCTCTAAAAGTGCAAAGTTTCAAAAAGTTCAGTGAATCGAAGATTGTTGGAGACGGAACAGATCTGGACAGGAGAAAAAGTCTGGAGGTAAATGTGAGAAGCAAGGGACATATGCTTGTTTTGGTCAAATATTATATGTTTGCTGTTGAAGAAAAAAATTCAGAACACTTAATGTTGTTGTTTTAGTTACATAAAACAATTGAAATGTCTGTCTGGTGATGTTCTCCTCCTAATACAGCCTGGCAAGAAAATCCTCCAAATATTAATGATTAACCTGTTGAATTGGAGATAGTTCACCTCCAAATGACTTCACAAATATCTGCTTCAATTACCTTTGGTAAATGAAATAACCGAACACTCGTTCATTTTCTGATACAGCTGTAAAACTCATCTGAAAAGTTTTCAAAATTAATCACGGTTTAAAAATGTATAGTGTGCACCTTCTAAAAATGAAACCCACATCTATCTCGGAGTTGTGAAGGATCCGTATTAAGGTTATAACAGCCAACAAGAATGCACTTCTATGTAGAAAACCGTGATTAAATCGAGATTTAAATCAAATCCACCCTGGTTTCCGGGGCCCCCGGGGCCTGATGTCTACATAGCTGGGCACCAAGGGGCGCCTGTGGGGTCTCTCCCCACAGCGCAAGGTGGCTGCAGGGGCCAGATTTAAGGTCTGTGTCAGTGGCGAAGCGGGAATTGTTGGTAACGATTTTGTGCGGCCTCAGTTTCCCCCCATGCGGTGCATTGCCACCCTGCGGGGGAGAAAGGGTTAACACCACCCATAGCCTAAAGAAAACCCTGGAGTCATCAGTTTACCCATAAACCAATCTAGTGTTCTCCCTTCCACCATTGCTGTTTCTCGACAAAAACCCCGACCTAGGTTCAAGTGTGTTCCGATGCCTGGACCCGAACCCCGCATCCGTTCCCCCGGAACTCCATCTTCTCCTGCCTGGCTCCAGCGCTCAGGCCCCTGAGCTCCCACCAGCCCCTGGGAACCCCGACCAGTTCAAGCCTCACGGAGCGGTGAGATCCCCCCTCCCTCCCTCCGTTTTCTTTTCTACCTCAGGGACGACTTTCTAACCCTGACTTGTTCCATCGGGGAGAGTTTTCTATAGCTGACTTTTGTAACCTTTAATAGTGTGACTGTTGTGTTGGTTTAGCCTCCTTGTGTGGTTATCACTAGTATTCAGTAAATAACTTGTATGGTGAAGTGGTTGCCTCTCTCTCTCTCTGAACTTTCCTCTTTGGTGGCTTTAACTTCCCCCATTTGCTCTGCAGCGACGCTCCTCTTACCTAAGCTAAAGATCCCGGCAGCGCCCAAAATCCTGTGGGGTTTGCTCATCCAGTGTGTTCCTGCCAGTACCACTGGGACTGGAGCGTGGGGACAGGGACGTGCTGAACCTGGGACAGACGAGGGGGGCAGCTTGGCAGTGCTGCTCGGCCCAGTCTGCTGAGTCCAGGGGCAGATAAGGGGTCAGCTTGAAAGGGCTGATTGTCCCGGTCTGCTCAGACGTGCTCTGTTAATGTGTGTGTGTCTGTGTGTTCGTGTGTGTGTGTCCCCAGTTCTGGGGCTGGAGGAACCCAGCCCTGGGGAACCGAGGTCCTGCAGCGTCGCTCCATTGGGAGGGGACTTGCAGCAGGGAGAAGTACAGCTCCATATGAACACCCAGGTGACAAGCAGCACATTGAGAGACGTACAGACCCCTCCCCCGAAGAGTAACCCTAATCAATGAGCGCACCCCAAAGTAAAGGCAAATCTGGTAACACCCCGGTACCAGCACGCGGGGTCTGGCCGGGCCGCCGGCCACGAGACAGGGTCTCTGGTGCCAACAGTCCCATCTGGGAGGCCAGGGGCCTGCCCCTCGGCGTGTGGGTCCCTGGGGGCCGCCCTGCTAGCGTGGTCTGGCCAGAGGCTGGTGTCTTGTAGCCGGGTCGATCCCAGGCTAGGGGCGGGAGGGATGAGAAATGGATCCGGTCGAGGGCCCGGCTAACGGCTCCGGGAGGAGGGACCAGGGGAGGCCGGTCAATGGGGCGTCCTGCTGGGGAAAAGGGCCGCGGCCCCTCCTGGGGGGAGCCCAGCGTCGCCGGGGCTTGGCTCGGGAGCCGGGCGTCACTGCCAGGAGCAGGGCAGAACTCGGGGCCGGTTGCAGGGGGGCTGGGCCGGGTCCCCGCAGGGGGGCCGGGTCCCGGGGCTCTCACCTGCCCCTGAATGAAGTCCCAGCTCTGGTGCTTCTCGCCGGGGGGTCCTGCCAGCGGATAGGTCCGGATGACGTCTTCCACGAACACCCCCACCTTGCCACTGAGCTGGGAGGGACAGAGGAGAGGAGAGGTGAGGTGACTTCCCCCAGCCAAGGCCCCGGCACCGCGCGCTTCCCCCCGGCAGTGCCCCCGGCCGAGCCTCCCCAGGTGCTGTGAGCTTCCCCCCGGCAGTGCCCCCGGCACGCCCCACTCACCGTGACACGCTGCGTGTACAGCAGGACCCCAATGGTGATCTGGGCGGCGAAGAGGAGAAAGAGGAAACCAAAATACTGGGGGGGGAGAGAGAAAGGGGGTCAGTGAATCTTCTCAGCCTCAGGGTCCCCCCCAGCTTCCTCCTCTGACCCCCACCTCCCTGCTCCCCCTCCCACTTCGCCACCCATAGACAGACCAACTGACACCCCAGAACTGATGGGGGTCACCCCCAGCTCTGCCCCCCCACCCTGGGGAGATCAACATCCCCTCACCCCCCAGCCAGGCTGGGACCCTCCCCGGACCCCCCACACCAGAAACAGCTGCAGCACTTCTGCTTTTCTCGTTTTCCTTTTGCACTTTTCCTCCCCCCAGCAGCCTGGGCCGGGCACCATCCGCGGGGCGGGGGGCAGAGCCTGGCAGGATGTGGCTGCTGGGGGGGGTCACGTGGTGCCAGCTGAGATGGGAAATTGCACCAGGCCCTGAGCTCATGAGGGAGGGAGAAACTTCCCGCATCAACCCCCTGGTGACCCCAGGCTCCAAGCCCCTCCCGCTGTAACCACTAGACCCCACTCCCCTCCTGGAGCCAGGGAGAGAACCCAG
>NW_020664965.1:56182-57484 GCF_002925995.2 Terrapene triunguis | reverse complement strand
CTAGACCCCACTCCCCTCCTGGAGCCAGGGAGAGAACCCAGGAGTCCGGGCTCTCCCGTGTACTTACAAATCCCAGCATACACTTGATCTCCTTGAGGGAACCCAGGCATCCGAGGAAACCCAGCAGCATGGTGATGATACCAACTCCGGACAGGATGTAGGACCAGACCTTCAGGGCGTACAGGGAGGAACCTGGAAGGGGCACGGGCAGAGCTCAGAGCAGGGCTGGGCCAGCGGGGGGCTGCGGGTAGGGAGCGAGGGGCGCCGCGGGGCCGGCGGGGGGCTGCGGGTCGGGAGCGAGGGGCGCCGCAGGGGGCTGCGGGTCGGGAGCGAGGGGCACCGCGGGGGGAGAGGGGCTGCGGGTCGGGAGCGAGGGGCACCACGGCGGCTCACCCAGGACAGCGGCGAAGCTTTGCTGGTCGATTAGGATCCAGAGGCCAAAGCTGAGGATGATGGCGCCCAGGACCTGGGGGGGGGAGAGGGGAGTAAAGGGGGGGTTACATTGGAGCAGGGGGGGGTTCACCCTGGCACAGCCCCCCCCAGCCCGAGGCACAAGGGGTTAATGGGCTAGTTGGTGGTTGCCCCAAGCCACAGATGTCTCCCCCCCACCGGCCCCAGCTGCAGCCTCCCCCCCTTAGTGCCGGTCCCATCTAGGGAGGGGCAGATGAGAGCAACCCCCCCCCCGGTTGGCCCAGCCCCCCCCCCCAAGTACGGGCCCAGCCCCCCCATCGGCCCCCCAAGTACGGGCCCGGTCCCCCGCAGCCAGCCCCAGCCCCCCCCCCCATACTCACAAAGAAGAGGAGGTTGAAGAGGAAGAGGAAATATTTGGTGACACTCAGACACCCCTGGGGAGACATGGCTGGACCTGTGGGGGAGGGGGCAGGAGGGGGGGTTACTGCTCAGTCGGACGGACCCCAGCCCCCCCAGACATGGACCCCCCTGTACCTTGGGGCAGAGGCAGCTGCTGCCCGCCCAGCCCCACGGAGACCCCAGGATTCTGGGGGTGATGTCACAATGCAGGGGATGGGACATGGGGCCTTCCCCCCAGGCAGCCCCCGGGTTCCCGGGGCCCATCCAGCTGGGGGGGGGGGGGGGGGGGGGAGGGCTGATACGCAGCAGTTGTTGGTTCAGGCTGATAAGGCAACTTCCCCTCCCCCCCTCCCCCATCCCTGTCCCCACATCCTCTGTCGCTCCCCACACAGGAAACCACCCGGGCCCCATGTGCTCCTAACTCCCCTGGGCTGCTGTGCCGGTGCCCCTCACTCCCGACCCGCAGCCCCCCGATCGCCCAGCCCTGCCCCC
>NW_020664965.1:24307-26182 GCF_002925995.2 Terrapene triunguis | reverse complement strand
AATTAGCACAGGGTCATTTACCCATTGAACAGCTCAGCTGCGGGTTACCACAACCTGCCAAGAGCCAGAGAGACAATAATACCAGTTCCCTCAAGCGTCTTCCTAAATACGCCGACTCCTGTTTTGAACTTTGACTCAAAGCTGTAGCAATAGACAAGCCTGGTTTGCTGACACCCCGAGCCCTGAGCAAACAGCCCCCCTTGCTCTGAACAAAGCCGGCGGCATCCCCACGCTCTGGTCAGTCCCAGTTCTTCCGAACCCGGCTGGGAGTGAATGAAACCTCCTTCCGGCCCTTCCCCCGGTCCGTGCGAGATTATCTCACACTCAGAACGTCCCAGCCCCCTCCCCCTGGAGTCTCCTGCACCCCCACCTTCCCCCCAGTACTTCCCAGCCCCCTGGAGTCTCTCTCCTGCACCCCCAGCTTCCCAGATCCCACCCCCTGAACCCCTCCCTCCGACAGGCCCCTCCCTCTCCAACACCCTCCTCTGCCCCCCCCCACGGCCCGGTAACCCGCCCCCGCTGGTTCCGTTCCAGGTTCGTCTGGTCCCTGCTCCAGCAGCAGGGCCCCGGGTCCCCCCCGGCCCGGTCGGTCACCATGGAGGAGCTGGGGGGCCAGGACACCCCCGATGGGCCCCGGATCACGTCCCTGCGTGAGACTCTGCACCGGATATGGGGGAGCATGAGCCAGAACCCCGAGATCGACAGGTGAGGAGACCCCGACCCGAAGCCCCCCCCCCCAGACCTGCTGGTGCCCCTCACTCCCGACCCGCAGCCCCCCCCTTCAGACCTGCTGGTGCCCCTCACTCCTGACCTGCAGCCCCTCGCTGATGCCCCCTCTCCCTGTAGCCTGGTGCAATGCATGGCGGGGCAGCCCCCCCTGCCGGCGCTGGCCGCGGTCTCGAAGGAGGTGTTTCGTGATGGCATCAACTGGGGCAGAGTCGTCGTCTTCTTCTACTTCACCTACAGGGTCATTGCCCAGGTAATGGGGGGAGGGGGGGGACTGTGCCCGCTGCCCGGATGCCTGGGTTCTCTCCCGGCTCTGGGAGGGGAGTGGGGGCTAGTGGTTAGAGCAGGGGGGGCTGGGAGCCAGGACACCTGGGTTCTCCGGCTCTTGGAGGGGGGAGGGTCTGTTGGTTAGAGCGGGGGGCGCTGGGAGCCAGGACGCCTGGGTTCTCTCCCTGGCTCTGGGAGGGGAGGGGGGGGGTCTGTTGGTTAGAGTGCGGGGGGGCTGGGAGCCACGACTCCTGGGTTCTCTCCCCAGATGGGGGTGGGGGCTGGGATCCCAGCTGGCCGCTCACCCCCCCACACACACACACAATCTCTCCCCCAGGCTCTGGGTGGGTCTGACTGTCTCCGGTCCCTGGTCGACTGGGCCCTAAACTTCCTGTGGGAGCGAGTTGCCCCCTGGATCCAGCGCCAGGGGGGCTGGGTGAGTGCGGAGACCCCTCCCCCCATCCTCCCTGGGACCCCTCCCCCACCCCAGAGATTCCTCTCCCCCATTCTGGGACCCCTCCCCCACCCTGAAGGGACCCCCTCCCTCCACCCACAGGCGCAGCCCGCTGTCCCCCTGGCAGTCCTTCCCCCATCTGCCCCCCTCCCTCATGGGGGTGCTGGGGGGGGGTGTCTCTGGGTGGGGGAGGGTCACATACGTCTGCCACTAACCTCCCCCCTCCATTTGCCAGGACTCCATCTTCAGCTACCTCACCTCCTCCGCCTAGGAGGGGCACAGACACCCCCCCGGGATGGCATCAGCAGCTGGACAAAGCAGCCCCCCCTCTGCAGCAGAGACCCCACTGGCTGGACGGGGGGGGGAATTACCCGATGCCTCCAGCTCTGCAGAAGCGAAGGCAGACTGGGAGAGTCTGGGGGGGGGGG
>NW_020664965.1:14266-24207 GCF_002925995.2 Terrapene triunguis | reverse complement strand
GAAAATCACAAATGAAAGGACAAATAATCAGGGCTGCCAATGAATCACGATTAACTCGCAACAAATTAACTCGATTTAAAAAAATCAGTCGCGTCGAATCATCCTTTTACCGTCGCTGTTCAAGGGGAGCAGGACCCATTCGAACGGGGGAGCGATACTTCGGGAGCTCGAGACACTGAAACCAACCGCAGCGCGGGCTCTGACGTGCACCGGGCTTCGCGTTCCGGGGACAAAGATTTGCCCTGGAGAAAAGCTAAACACTCGCACGGGGGCTGTCGTGCGAGCGGGAAAGTGCAACGTGTGAATGTAGAATTATCTTTGTGTTACGTCGCTGCCCTCGAAAACCGAACAATGTCAAAAGCGCCTCCAAGTCCACTCGGGCCCACTTCCTGTTCGGCCAGTCACCCGACAAACCAGAGAATGCTGCCTGCTTCTTATCAATCGGCCCCTCCCAATTTCACGGCCGTGAAAAACGTGTCACGGACCGTGACCCTTCCCCGTGAAATTTGATTCCCTCCATGCTGCTGGGAGCCCCAGCTCCAAAGGCAGCGCAGAAGTGAGGGGGCCAATCCCATGACCTTCCTACAGCAGGCTTGCGACCCCCCCCCGACAATCCTCTTTTGGATCGGGGCCCCCATGGTTACAACAGTGTGAAATTTCAGCGGTAAACAGCTGAAAACGTGAAATTGACCAATTTTGAAACCCTCTGGCCGTGAAATTGACCAGACTGGACGGTGAATTTGGCGGGGCCCAGATTATTGACAACGTCCCCCGAACCGGAGAGCCGGCGTTCGCGCGGTGCTGCTGTACCCGGCGTTGTAAGATATTTACGTGCCAGATCCGCTAAACGTTCGTCTGCCCCGGCCCACTCCGGCCTGTCGATTGCACTTGCGTTGGTTCATGTGTTTCTAGGGGGCCAATGTCTGTAATCCGACATCACAACCGGCAGGGAGGCCGGTGCGCGGGGTGTCCCGCGGCGTAACCGAAAGCGATTCAGAAAACTGGCCAGACCCATCGCTCACCCATCGACGTGGGGTCGGTTCTTGGCGAACGGCGCGACCAAAACCGCGATTCAGCGCGGCTGACAGCCCCGCAAAGAAATAAACGAGTGGGAAAAACAGCCGAGACTTTAGTGACTTTTTGAAAGGCCAGTGGAGAAAAACACACCCCCCCGCTGCCCTCTTGTGCCCCCATTTCCCCCTGCTGCCCCCCCTGTGCCCTGCTGCCTCCCGTTCTGGCCCCGCAGCACCATGATCTCTCCCAAGCTGCTCCTCCCCCCCACAGCCTGTGCTCCCCACACTGCCCCCTCCCCTGCTGCCAGGATCCCCCCCCACCTGCATGCTGAGCTCTGCAAATTTGGGGGGGGGTCACAAGTGCCCTGATATGGAGCCTGGCGCCCGGTCAGCTGAGGAGTGGCTGCTGCAGGACTTGAGACACGACCAGGTCGGTTTCCCCCCTTAGGCAGCTGCAGCAAATCTTGCTCCAAGCGGCGGGTGTGAGGGGTCGATGGTGGTTACAACCTCCCGAGGGCGACTCTCCTCCGCCCTGGGATCGGCCCTGCTGGGTCCTGGGTGACACCAGAGATCGATTTCCATCAGGGCCAGGCAGCGACCGGTACCTCAGGGCTGGCGGGGGGGCCCTGTGACCTCGGACTCCAGCCTGCAGGAAGGGGCTCCAGGTTTGGGGGGGCTCAGGGCCGGGGCAGAGGGTTGGGGTGTGGGAGGGGATCAGGGCTCTGGGGCAGGGCCAGGGATGAGGGGTTTGGGGTGCAGGAGGGGGCTCCAGGTTTGGGGGGGCTCAGGGCTGGGGCAGGAGATCGGGGCGCGGGCTCACCTCGGGCAGCTCCTGGTCAGCGGGGTGCTAAGGGAGGCTTCCCGCCTGTCCTGGCACCAGGGACCGCGCCGCACCCCTGAAGTGCCCAGCAGCAGGTCCGGCTCCTAAGCGGAGGCGCGCAAACGGATCCTCGTGTCTCTCACCCGCAGGCACCGCCCCCCTCAGCTCCTATTGGCTGGTTCCGGGCCAATGGGAGTGCGGAGCCGGTGCTCAGGGTGGGGGCAGCGCGTGGAGCCCTGTGGCCCCCCTGCCTAGGAGCCGGACCTGCTGCTGGGCACTTCCGGGGCGCAGCGCGGTGTCAGAACAGGTCGGGACTAGCCTGCCTGAGCCGGGCAGCGCCGCCGATGGTTTGAAACCACTGAACGAACACGTATCCCCGTGACAATGGACCAACTCCGGCAGGGGCAGAACGTTCTGTCCCCCCCAGGCCGGCCGAAGGGTTAAAGCGGGATCCCCCCGTTTCTAGGCGGAGACAAACAACCTGGGCTAAAGAAACCGACGCATTCCATGATGTTTGTTCCCTCCCCTTGTCCTTTCCTCCTGGCGCTTCAGACAAAATCTCCCTCGTCTGTCAAACCCGCGTATCGGGTGCCAGGCCGAGGGGCTCACGTGGGGCTGGGACGGGCTCACGTGTTCGGTGTGGACTGGCGACGCCGGCGCCGAGTTCGGGCACCGGACACTGACCCGCCGGCAAGCGTCTGCTTCGCACGGGGCCGCCAGGTGCTCGTAGCATCACTGGGGCTGACTTCAGTCACTTTAATTAGTGACGCCGGCGCGGCGTGGGATGCGGGGGGGAGCTGGGATACTTGGTGGCTGGTTAACCAGCCCGGTGCCGCAGAAGCCGGCTGTTGGGGGGTTCTCAGCCCTGGGTCCTGCAGCCTGCCCTGAATGCGGCCCCTTCCAGCACCCCGGCATAGAGCCCCATAGCCCCCGAGCCCCACCCCCAGCCCTCCCAGGAGCTTCTGCCCTGCGGCTGTTCAGACCTTGGGGCAAAGGCACCGACTCCGGGGGTGCTCATTCAGCACCCGCCGGCTGCTCGGGAGGTGCTGGGGAGAAGGGGGGACGGGAAGAGGTGGGGTGGGGGCGGGGGCCTTGGGGGGAAGGCGCAGAATGGGGGCGGGGCCTCGGGGCGGAGCAGGGATGGAGGCACCCACCTGTAAAGACGAAAGTTGGTGCCTGTGCCCAGGGGCGGATTAAGGTTTCGTGGGACCCTGGGCCAGAGCAGGAGGGGGCCCCCCCCCCCCCCCCCTCCCCCCCGTGGCCCCCCCCCCCCGCCCCCCCCCCCCCGCCCACAGCCACGCCCCTCCCCCGGGGCCCCCCCCCGTTCCCCCCCTCCTGCCTGCGGCCCCCCCCCCAATTCATCCCCTTCTGCCTGCGGCCCCGCCCCCATTCCACCCCTTGTGCCTGTGACCCCTCCCACAGCCCCACCCCTTTCCCAGGGCCCCGCCCCGTTCCACCCAGGGTCTCCCCTGTTCTGCCCACCCAGTGCAGCCCCGCAACCTGTTTGCTCCTTTCTGCCCCCCCCCCACTGCGGCCCCAAGACAGGAGACGCTCTGTCCCCTACCATGGCCCCCCTCACCCCACCTGCCCGGCACTGCTGTGGGGGAGCGGAGTCGGGGCGCAAGGCCCCCCAACCTGCCTAGCCGGGGCTCTGGCCTTCAGGGCCCTGTCTGCTCAGTGGCTAATCCACCACTGCCTGTGCCCTGGGGGCCATTTACTGACCTCCCCCACCCCCGTTCCAAGCAGCAGGGGGTCCCACCAGTTCTTATCACCCACCTGCAGGGTTGGTTTTCCAGCTGGCCCCATGGTGATATTCTGTTTCCTTGGTGACCGACTTCACATGTCGCCCCAATGACCCTGTAACGGGTTTGGTCAAAGAGACCCCCACTTCTCCCTGCCACTTGGGACTGTCACCTGATGAGCTGAGATTACCTCTGAGCCCATTTTCCCTGCCTGGTTGAGCCAGACACGCCAGCCTGCTGCAACCCAGACCCAGGGTCTGAACCACATTCCCAAAGCTGCAGACTTTAACCGAAAACTGCTCAACAGGTCACCTATCTCCAGCACCCAGACACACAGCTCCCAATGGGATCCAACCCCCAAATAAATCCATTTTACTCTGTATAAGCTTATTCAGGGTAAACTCATGAATTGTCCGTCTTCTATAACACTGATAGAGAGATGTGCACAGCTGTTTGCCCCCCCCAGGTATTAATCACTTACTCTGGGTCAATTAATAAACACAAGTGATTTTATTAAGTATAAAAAGTAGGATTTAAGTGGTTCCAAGTAATAACAGACAGAACAAAGTAAGTCACCCAGCAAAATAAAACAAAACACGTAAGTCTAAGCCTAATACATTAAGAAACCGAATACAGGTAAATCTCCCCCTCAGAGATGTTCCAATAGCTTCTTTCACAGACTAGACTCCTTCCTAGTCTGGGCCCATCCCTTCCCCGGGTACAGCCCTTGTTAGTTCCAGCCGGCATCTTAGGTGGTAACTAGGGGATTTCTCATGACTGGCCCCCTTTGCTCTGTTCCACCCCCTTTCATAGCTTCGGCACAAGGCGGGAATCCTTTGTCTTTCTGGGTTCCCACCCCTCCCTCTAAATGGAAAAGCACCAGGTTTACGATGGATTCCAGTCCCAGGTGACATGATCACATGTCCCGTGAGACTTCATTACCCACTGGCTGGCACCCACGTATACAGGAAGACTTACAAGTAAACAGAGCCATTTACAAACAATTGTCCAGGTTAACGGGATCCATCAAGATCCCAAACCACCATTAACGGCTCACACTTCGCATAATTACAATGGAACCTCAGAGTTAACTTCATATTTCTAGTTTCAGAGACGAGAGTGATACATTTATACAAATGGGATGATCACACTTAGCAGATTTATAACCTTTGTAATGATCCCACAAGAGACCTTGTGCACGAAGCACATTCCAGTTACATCATAGTCACGCTTATGGAGAACGTCGCAGACCCCCCCACACGCCCCCTTAGAGCCCGCCTGGTGCTGACTCATGGCTCAGCGGCTGAATAAGACCTTTTGACGCCCAACTACAGTTGCCAACTTTCTAATGGCACAAAACCGAACACCCCTGCCCCGCCCCTTCTCCGAGGCCACACCCCTTCTCCGAGGCCACACCCCTTCTCACTCCATCCCCTCCCTCTGTTGCTCGCTCCCCCTTCCCCTCACTCACTTTCACCGGGCTGGGGCAGGGGGTTGGGGTGTGGGGAGGGGCGAGGGCTCTGGCTGGGGCTCTGGGCTCCGGGGTGGGGCCAGGGATGAGGGGTTTGGGGTGCAGGAGGGGGCTCTGGGCTGGAACCGAGGGGTTCAGAGTACAGGAGCCGGCCGTTTCCAGGAGCTGCCTCAGCCCCATGGCGCCACCGACTGACTTTTAGCGGCCTGGTCAGTGGCCGAAAACCGGACACCTGGTAACCCCACCCTCGACCCCCGCCAGGACTCCTGGGTTCTACCCTGGCTCTGGGAGGGGGGACCTCAGGGCTGGGGTAGGAGGGGGCTGCAGGTCGGGAGTGAGGGGCACCGTCAGGGCTAGGGTGGGGGCAGGGCTGGGGTAGGAGGGGGGTGAGGGTCGGGAGTGAGGGGCACCGGCAGGGCTGGGGGGAGCTGCCCCCCACCCCCAGGAGCCAGGTTCCCCCTGACAGCTCAGGGAGAGCACCGGGGCTAAAGATTTGCTATGGGATGGGAGACGTCTGGCTTTTGAGTTTTAAAAAACAATAATGGTCTTACCTCTTTTTTTCAGGGGGTGGGGGACGGGCCTGGTGCCCCACAAAGGCCATTTGTCTTTGCTTAAAAGGATAAATAAATCCCAGGACTCCCGGAGCTCGGGGCTTTAAATGAAACACCAGCCCTGCTGCGTGGGCCAGGTCCTGGGCCCGTCAGGTTCGGGTCGGTGCCGGCGCGGGGCCAAGCCAGATGGTCTCACCTGTCCTGGGGTCGGCATCGTCCCGGGTTCCCTCCAGCGCCCAGCGCCGGGGGGTGGGGGACGCGCTGAGAAGATGGGGGGCTGCACCCCAGATGCAGAGACGCTGGAACCCCCCATCCCCTGAGCCACCTGCCCAGCGGCAATGCCGGGAAGGAGGTGGCTGTGGCTGGGGCTGTCTGGGGGGTGCGTGAACAGATGGGGAGGGGCTGGGGGAAGAGCCGGGTAGGGGAAGCAGGGGCTGGCTGAGAGCAGGCAGGAGCCCTGGATCCGAAGGCCAGTGGGGGACAGCCGGACCCTGCCCGGCTCCTCAGGAACTTCCTACCCCGTGGAGGGAGAAGCGCTCGGTCTCAGGCAAAGGAGACGCCTCCAGCAACCAGAAACAGAGAACCCAGGCGTCTGGGCTCCCAGCCACCCCCGCCCCCCACCTGTTCTAACCACTGGACCCCACTCCCCTCCCAGCGAGAGAACCCAGGCGTCCGGGCTCCCAGCCCTGCCCCCTGTCCTGCTCTAATCACTAGACCCCACTCCCCTCCCAGTGAGCAAACCCAGGCATCCGGGGTCCCAGTGCCCCCCTTGCCCCACTCTAACCACTAGACCCCACTCCCCTGCGAGAGAACCCAGGCGTCTGGGCTCCCAGCCCCGGCCCTCCTCTGACCCACTTGACCTTCCAATCGCTCCCATTTCCCCATTTCCTCACCCGCCCGTCACGCGCCCCGACCCGTGAGAGCTGAACTCAGCAGAAACCGCCCGACCCACGGACGCCCGCCCGCTCCCCCCCGTCCCCCCGTGGGCCCAGCCGCCCCCGGTGCCCCCCCCCCGGGCCCAGCCAGCCCCAACCGGCCCCTTTACGACGTTCCCCACCCCGAACCCACTGACCCCCAGCCTGTTCCCAGCCCTAGTTCATAAACCAACCCCCCCACACCCCGCAGCCCCGTGACTGGCCCCAGGGAACCGGCTCAGACCGGATCCGCCGCTGAGCCCCGAAAACAGGAACCCAGAGACCCTGACCCCGGGAAACAGGCGGGGGCGGGGGGAAGCCAGGACTCCTGGATTCTCTCCCCAGGTCTGGGAGGGGAGTGGGATCTAGTGGTTAGAGCCAGGGGGGGCTGGGAGCCAGGACGCCTGGGTTCGCTCCCTGGCTCTGGAAGGGGAGTGGGGTCTAATGGTTAGAGGAGGGGGGCTGGGAGCCAGGACTCCTGGGTTCTCTCCCTTTCTGCTGGGGGATATTTGGTGCGTCACATGCGCTCAGCCCCGCGGCGGGGGGGTGGCTAATGAAGGAAACAGCCCAAGGGGGGGGGTTTGCTGAGTCATGTTGACGTCCCTCCCGGGGGTGGGGCCACGGGGAAGGTTTGTGCTGAGTCAGGGTCCGGGGGGGGGGCGGGGCGCTTCTCTCTGTCCAATCAGCCTCCGAGAGCCGGGAGCGAACCCAGGCGTCCGGGCTGCCAGCCCCTCCCGCACTGTATGGGGCGTGCCGGTGGCTGCTAGCGGCGGGGGCGGGGGGGGGAGTGCCGGGAAGAGCCGGGGGTATAAAGGGTCCCCGCCAGCCCCCCCAGACCCCACAGGCTCTTGCTTCAACAGTGCTTGAACGGAGCCTCTGCACCCCGAGACCGGCCGGCGCCCCCCGAGCCTCTGCACCCCGAGACCGGCCCGCGCCCCGAGACCGGCCCGCGCCCCCCGAGCCTCCGCACCCCGAGACCGGCCAGCACCAGCCCCCACCGGCACCATGAGCTCCCAGATCCGCCAGAACTACGACCCCGAGAGCGAAGCCGGCACCAACCGCCTGGTGAACCAGCTGCTACGAGCCAGCTACAGCTACCAGTCCCTGGTGAGCGCCCGGCTCCGACCACTGCACCCCGCTCCCCTCCCAGCGCCGGGGAGAGAACCCAGGAGTCCTGGCTCCCAGACCCCCCTGCTCTGCCCACTGCTCCCCGCTCCCCTCCCAGAGCCGGGGAGAGAACCCAGGAGTCCTGGCTCCCAGCCCCCCCGCTCCGACCACTGCTCCCCGCTCCCCTCCCAGCACCAGGGAGAGAACCCAGGAGTCCTGGCTCCCAGCCCCCCCCCCCGCTTTTCCAATCTGCATGTCCCCAGCACGGGGACTTCCCCCCAATATCATTGAGCCCCAGCCCCCGGGCCCGCCAGCCCCACCCTCTGTTGTTTACCAGCCGCTCCTCGGGCAGAGTCCAGCCTCCAAGGACCCGGCCGGTCCCCAGCGATGTTAACCATTAACCACTCCTGACGTGGGGAGGGGTGGGGCTGTCCCCTGGCTGTGGGGGGGTGTCCCTGGATTGGGGGGATCTCAGGGGGGGTCTCTGGGGCAGTCCCTGGCCTCCCCCCACTCTCTAGCCTTAGGGGCTAGGTGGGGGCTCTCTAGGGGGGTGTCTCCCCACTCCCTGGGCCTGGGGGCAGCCCCACGCTCAGGGTTCACTGATGTCTCCCCCCTCCCCCCCCCAGGGCTATTTCTTCAACCGGGACGATGTGGCGCTGGCCCATTTCTTCGAGTTCTTCCGGCACCTGTCGGGCGAGAAGCGGGAACAGGCCGAGCGGCTGCTGGGCTTCCAGAACCGCCGGGGGGGGCCGCATCCTCCTGCAGCCCATCCAGGTGAGCCGGGGGCGGGGGGCACAGGTGGGGCGGGTCTGGGGGCAGGAGGGAGGGATGCAGGTGGGGGGTGCTGGGGTCTATGGGAAGGGTTGAGGGGGACCCCATCTGCTCCCCCCAGGCACAGCCCTAACCTCCCTCCGCCCCACCCCCAGAAACCGGAGCAGGACGAGTGGGGGAATGGGGCGGCCGCCATGGACTTTGCCCTGAAGCTGGAGAAAACCGTCAACCAGGCGCTGCTGGACCTGCACAAGGTGGCCATGAGCCACGCGGACCCCCACGTGAGTGACCCACCCCGAGAGAACCCAGGAGTCTGGGCCCCTCCGGCTCTAACCACTAGACCCCACTCCCTTCCCAAACCTGGGGAGAGAACCCAGGAGACCTGGCTCCCAGCACCCCCCCCCCCACTCTCACCACTAGACCACCCACTCCCCTTCCAGAGCTGGGAGAGAACCCAGGAGTCCTGGCTCCCAACCCCCCCTGCTCTAACCACTAGACCCCATTCCCCTCCCAGAGCCGGGAAGAGAACCCAGGAGTCCTGTGGGGGGAAGGCCCAAGGGGACCCCCATCTCTAACTCTCCTCTGCCCCCCCCCCCCAGATGTGCGATTTCCTGGAGACCCATTACCTGGACGAGGAGGTGAAGCTCCTGAAGAAGCTGGGTGACCACGTGACCAACCTGCGGCGCGTGGGGGCCCCCGAGGCGGGGCTGGGCGAGTATCTCTTCGACCGGCTCACCCTGGGCGACAGCAGCTGAGCCCCGAGCTGCCCGCGGCGCCGGCCCTTTAAATCCTGCTGCCCCGCCGGGCCGGAGCCCCCCCCCCCCGATCACGGGGTGACCTGCCCCCTCCAAAGTCTGTAACTGGCATTGAATAAAGGCTTGGTATTAGCACTCGGCTGTGTGAGATGTCTGACGGGGACCCAGGCGTCCTGGCTTCCGGGGACCCCGCTCCAACCCCCTCCCCTCGCAATGCCCATGACAGAACCCAGGTGTCCTGGCTCCCCATCCCCCCACCACCATCACTCTAACCCCTGCCAAGGGGGGTACATCCCCTCCCATCACCAGTCCCCCCCCCCCAGCTGGTTAATGGGGTGTCCGATGGCATTAACTCCCGGGGGGGGCAGCTGCTGTCCCTGCCCCCTTGTACTGGGGCGGAGACCTGGGGGTCCCTGTTCCTGCTCCCCCCACCCTACGAGCAGCATCCCGGCAGCACCCCAAACTCAGCACTGGGAGGGGGGCACCGGGGTGCTTGGCTAGGAGGGACCAAGTGCCCCATTGCACCAGGGGCGCCCCCCACGGTCTGACCCCCAGCCTGAATCCCACAGGTGGGGGGATGTCGCAAAAGGCTGGAATCCCACCCAACACCCCACCCCCGCGGGGGCCACCTCCCAGTGCCGGGCAAGGGGTCCCCGTATACCCAGCCCCTGCACCCCACCCCAGCGGGGCCACGTCCCAGCACTGGGTGAGGAATCCCCATATAAACATGGACCCATGCCCCACCCGAGTCAGCCGCATCCCAGCATTGGGCGAGGGGTCCCCGTATACCCAGCCCC
>NW_020664965.1:0-14256 GCF_002925995.2 Terrapene triunguis | reverse complement strand
CCGTATACCCAGCCCCTGCCCCACTCCATAGCCAGCCGCATCCCAGCATTGAGCGAGGGGTCCCCATATACTCGGCTCCCAAGCAGGCTGAGGGACGCTCCCCACGGGGGACACAGCTGCCGACACTGAGTTCAACTCACGTTTATTCTTAGGCCCGGCCCGGCTCCCTAGGGCCCGGGAGAGACAAAAATGAAACCAAGCGACGACATTTGCAACAGCCATAAATAAAAAACACGAGCCGGGGGGGGGGGGGGCTCACCCCACAGAGGCCCCATGGCACCCGTGGGTGCAGCACCCAGCCCAGGCACAGAGCGGGGGGCCTAGGCACACGGCCCAGGGGATGGCAGCCCAAACGTGATTTGAAACATGATTTTCCTTGTCTTGGGGTTGTTGGGAAACTGGCGGGCAAGGGGAGCCCTGTCTAGACACCTCCCCCTCCCCCCTCTCAGCAGCAGGTCCAGCTGTGTGACCCCTCCCGCCCACTCCCCAGCACATGGCGCCAGCTGGGAGCAGGGTTCTAGATATCAAGCAGCCGGGTTCTCGACTGGTCTGTTATTGGAGGTCTGGGAGGGGGAGGGGACGTGACCAGACTGCACCCGCATACAGAATCCTGGAGCCTTCCTGCAGCCCCGTCATCGGCCATGTTCTAGAGCAGCCCCCTCAGCCTGAGCACAGAGTGATCTAGAACCCAGCAACCGAATCCCAAGCCGAGGATGATCGAAACCCTGCAAGTCGTTCTAGCCTGGCCACGCTGGTGTCTAGTGACTTCAAACAACCTAGAACATGTGCCAGGCAGCTTGGGTTTCTAGCATCTGCCCTGACATTGCTAGAATGGTCTAGAACCCTGCCACCGGCAGCATCTTTCCATCCTACACGCAGTGCTCTAGAATGATCTACAATGTGATCTAGACCACCTCTTTCCGAGGCTATGCTCGCCCGACCACAGGAGTGCTGCAGAACGCTGCGAGAAGGCCAGGACTCCCAGCACACGCTGTTCTAGAATGATCTAGGTGGAGCTGCATTCCAGAAGTCAGGGACCGACCCATCTCCCTTTCTTCACAGCGCCCGCCAGTGCTTCCCCCTTCCCAGAGATGCCATTCGAGATGTCCCCTCCAGAACACCCAACACCCTTCAACATCTCGACCGTGCAATGTTCTGGACTGGTCTAGACCATGACAATGTGGACTTCTACATATGGCCCCAACCCCTTCATTGCACTGAGTTCTAGAGGGATCCAGAACGCTTCAGACTTCACCACCCTCGGTAGCAGGGTCATTCTAGACTGCCCCTCCTTCTAAACAGCTCCAGCACCCTGTTATGTCACATCACTCCAGAACAATCCAATCAAAACCCTACAGCAGGTCCCATTCTAGACTGCTCCAGAACCCCCAATATCACCCGATGCTGCATTCCAGAATCCAATACAGGTACCCTACATCCTTGACCCCCATTTTAATACACAGAATTCTAGAACAATCTAGATCCCCAAACATGATAATCCAGGGCTGCCCTGCATCCTTGAGTGAGAAGTTTTATAGAAGGATCCAGACCAACCCCACACCTTGAAGCCAGGCCCTGTTCCAGACCAGGCCTCTCTCTAGACCACACCTGACCTTGCTCCTAGCCCAAACCATTTGAGAGCCCCCCATCTCTCCTGAACGTTGGCAGCTGCAAACACTAGTACGATCCAGAGTGCTGCAGACAACAGGGAGGTTGTTCTAGACAGTTTGGAGGGGCAGGCCAGAGCCTATAGTGCATAGGGTCCTGGAGCACCTTGGAGACTGGACTCTAGAACACCCATGCCACTGATCTAGAACACGGAACAAACCCATCACTTTGGGGGTCCTGAGGGAGAGCCAGAAGCAAAGGACGGGAGGCAGGAGGGAGATGTTTGTTTATCTCACGTGGAGGGATCACCCCTGGTTTTGAATGATCTAGAACCCAACAACCCTCACCACCAAAGGGGAGGAGGGTTTCTAGACGACAGTCGGTGAGAAGGGGATGTTTATACCCATCTCAGGGGGGGGAACCCGGTTTTGAATTATCTAGAACCTAGCACGAGCAATCTAGAACCCAGCAAAAAGGGAAGGGTGGGTTCTTGAGAGGGCGAGCCAGAAGCAGAGGACGGGGACGGCAAGGGGGTTGCTTATAACCGTTGTGCCTGGGGTGGGGGCACTCCCTAGTTCTAGACCAGTCTAGAACCCCCTCCCCTAGTTCCTCTCCTCGATGATGGAGTTGTTGGGGCTGCTGGGGTCGCTGGGGCTGGAGGGCATGGTGGGGGTGGAGGCGTTGGAGGCATTGGAGGAGGTGCTGGCCTCGCTGGAGCCCTTCTTGGGCGGCTTGCGCCACTCGGGGACGGGGCCCGTCATGGCCGGGGGCTTGATGTTGAGCCGATCCTTCTCCGCCTCCTCCTCCTCGTCGTACCGCTCGTCATCCTCCTCCGTCTCGCTGTGGTGGGGGCTGGAGTGGCGGGAGATGGAGGGCGAAGGGGGCACAGAGGCCGGGCGGGGGTAGCGGAATCCTTGGGCCTGGGTGGAGAGAGAGAGAGAGAGACGTGCCTGGTAGCGCCAGCACCCAGACGCAGCCGCACAGGGTGGGGGCCGCGTGTACGGAGACCCCTCGCCCAGCACGGAGACGCGACCCCTCCGGGGCGGGGTGTGTGTGTAGGGGGGTGATGTAGCACTCCATACGCTTTATACAAATATATTTGTAAGTGTGACTATGATGTAACTGGAATACGCTTCGTGCAAAAGGTCTCTTGTAAGGCATCATTACAAAGCTTCTGCTCTACTGCGTGTGTTCATCTCATTTGTTTGCATGTGTTATATCTATGTCTGGAGTCGGGAGAAGAAGATATAAACGTGTATCACTGATGTAAACATACTAAGTGGAAGCCGTTAAGGGTGCTTCAGATTCAATGAACTGTGAATGGCTGTTAACCTGCAAGTCTCCACTGCATACCTGCAGGGCAGTCCTGAGAAACCCCCTAGCTACCACCTGAGCTGGAACAAGGGCTGTACCCAGGGAAAGGATTGGGCCCAGACTAGGAGTCTAGTCTGTGAAAGAAGCTAAGTGGAACATCTCTGAGGGTGAGATTACCTGTAAAGAGTTTCTAAATGTATTAGACTTAGACTTCTGTGTTTTGCTTTATTTTGCTGGGCGACTTAACAGACAGAACAAAGTATTACTTGAAACCACTTAAATCCTACTTTTTATACTTAATAAACAAAAGTGATTTTATTAATTGACCCAGAGTAAGTGATTAATACCTGGGGGAGCAAACAGCTGTGCATATCTCTCTATCAGTGTTATAGAGGGTGGACAATTTATGAGTTTACTCTGTATAAAGCTTTATACAGAGTAAAACGGATTTATTTGGGGTTTGGATCCCATTGGGAGCTGGGTGTCTGGGTGCTGGAGATAGGTGGCTTGCTGAGCAGTTTTCGGTTAAATCTGCAGCTTTGGGGGCGTGGACCAGACCCTGGCTCTGTGTTGCAGCAGGCTGGCGTGTCTGGCTCAACCAGGCAGGGTTCTGGAGTCCCAAGCTGGCAGGAGAAATGGGCTCAGAGGTAGTCGCAGCACATCAGGTGACAGTCCCAAGGGGGTCTCTGTGCCCGAACCCGTCACAGCGGCGTAGTCGAGCGGGATCTGTGCACAGCCGATTGCTTTGAAACACTGGTAGTGATTTTAAGTGAGTTAAGTGGGGTGGCCGGAGAACAGACGAAGCGGTTACTGGTTTGTTATTTTCTGTTTGCTTATTTCGGGTAAGGGAAAGAGAGGCAGGAAAGTCAGCAAAATAGGTGAGCGTGAAGCTAAGAAGAAGCTAGAACGGCACAGGGTGCAAATTGCTAAGAAGGAAAGAGGGAGCCAGCAAGCCCTGGACTTAAAAGACAAAGAAATCGAGGCCCAGATACAAGCCCAAATTGAGACCCAGAAGCGTGAGCTGGCTGTAATGGAGCGGAAGCGGTGCACAGAGACACGTATCCTGGAGGTGGACGTTGGGGTCCTGGTGACGGCTGCGGTGGGAACAGCCCCCAAGGACTCTGTAGCTGGAAGCAAACCCATGCTGAGTGAAAGGGAGGGGGACGGGGGGATTGTGCTGGCCAGTGAAGGGTCTGTCATAGCTGGGAGCCCACAGCTGGATCAGGGTCACCTTCCCTTTTGGAGGACACAGGGGTGTCTGCCCCAGAGAGGGAAGTCCAGACGGAAGGGGAGGATGGACAGGAGGGTCTGCCCGCCTTTTGTAGGAAGGCATTTTCCCAGGAGGAAGGTGAAGGGTCTGGATCTGAAATGCCAGACCCCTCACCTGTGGATCAGGTTTTGAGGGGAGAGTCCACCCAGTGGACCTGTTGGGATCAGAGCGTGGGGTGACCTTACCAATCCAAAGCACCCCATTGAAAGATGTTCCTGCCAGGCCTGTAAGGCAGGAGGATGAAAAACTTTGCCTTAGGGAAACTTCACAGCAGGTGGGGCCCAACCCAAAGAGATTCCAGAGGGAGGGGCTGAGGGCAGGCATGCCTGCCGCGCACCCTTTCCTTGCCAAAATCCCAAACACATGCCTGAATTGAGAGCCTTCCCCAAAGCGGCAGGAGAATCTGTCTCCTACCGTGGTGCCCGGAGGGACTGGGAAATACAGTGGACGCTGGCCAAGCCAGGCTGTGTGAACAAAGTCTGTCCGTCAGAAATTGGCTGTTAATCGTGTGTCTTTTGCTACTTCATCGAGGGGTCAAGACAAAGGTGTTAACTTGGGGGGAGGGATAGCTCAGTGGGTTGAGCAGTAGCCTGCTAAACCCAGGGTTGTGAGTTCAATCCTTGAGGGGGCCATTGGGGGATTGGTCCTGCTTTGAGCAGGGGGTTGGACTAGAACCTCCTGAGGTCCCTTCCAACCCTGAGATTCTAGGACATCTGCCAAGGCTGATGTTTAATGGTAAAGCCTTTGAACATGTGGGACATACCTGATTTGTGGAAAAAACTGTTGTGCATGCTAGGGATGGTGACAAGACAGTCCCACAAGCATGTTGCTTTTCAGTTTATACCTGTTGTGACGATGTGGGAATGTTCTTAATGTTTTCTCTGAATACTGGATGGGTGCCTCAGTTTCCCCTATGCCTTTCTTAAGTATCTAGGTGGGGGGATAAGGGGGTGAGAGTGTTGCAGAGCCCGAGAGGGAGGTGTGATGGGGTCGGCACAGAGAATGGCCGACACCCTGTCTCCTGGCAATTGATGGCCTCTCCCCCCCCCCCGCAAGGTGCCAACTGAAGATGCTGGAGAACAAAGAGATCAGGTGAAACTGAGGCACGCCGCCTCATGGCATTGGTGGCTAAATGCTGGCCCGGGAAAGAGACAAAGGCCAGAGGAGCTGGAGGGGGTTTCAGTTTCAAGCTGGCTGGGGAAACAGAGGGAGGCCCAGAACCAGGGTCTGGGCTCCCCACCCCCCAAGATGGACCTGACTGAGGGGTCCTGTTCTCTGTACCTACAAGCTCTGTCTGGGACTGTGTTCCTGTCAGCTAATAAACCTTCTGTGTTACCGGCCGGCTGAGAGTCCCAGTGCATCGCAGGAAGTGGGGGGTGCAGGGCCCTGACGCCCTCACACTCCGCAACACCTGTAAACAGGCTGGAAGCCCGGCCCAGCAGCAAAAGCATAACAGGCCGATGCTGCTGTGTGGCAGGGGAAACTGAGGCATGCCGCCTCATGGCATTGGTGGCTAAATGCCAAGACACCTACACTTTAACAGATATTGCTATCTGCATTCTGTTATCAATACTGCCCCCCATCCTGTTTTCAGGCATCCAGGGACCAGGAACCCAGAACTTTGCTAGAACACCTATAAATAACATCATAGGGTTTAAAAGGTACTGGGAGGGTGTGTAACCAGAGACAAACAGCGATTTTACATGTACTGCCTCCGCCACGTCCAAGGCTCTGGCAGTAAGTTCAGGAGGAGGGGGTGACGGTGCACTCCATATGCTTCATAAAAATATGTTTGTAAGTGTGAATATAATGTAACTGGAATATGCTTCATGCAAAAGGTCTCTTGTAAGGCATCATTACAAAGCTTCTAATCTACTGAGTGTGTTCATCCCATTTGTTTGCATGTGTTATTTCTATGTCTGGAGTTGGGAGAAGAAGATATAAACGTGTATCACTGATGTAAACATACTAAGTGGAAGCTGTTAAGGGTGCTTCAGATTCAATGAACTGTGAATGGCTCTGTTTACCTGCAAGCCTCCACTGCATACCTGCAGGGCAGTCCTGAGAAACCCCCTAGCTACCACCTGAGCTGGAACAAGGGCTGTACTGGGGAAGGGATGGGCCCAGACTAGGAAGGCGTCTAGTCTGTGAAAGAAGCTTTTTGGAACATCTAAGGGTGAGATTTTACCTGTATTCAGTTTCTTAATGTATTAGGCTTAGACTTGAGTGTTTTATTTTACTTTTCATGGTGATTTACTTTGTTTTGTCTGTTATTATTTGAAACCACTTAAATCCTACTTTTTATACTTAATAAAATCACTTTTGTTTACTAATTGACCCAGAGTAAGTGATTAATACCTGGGGGAGCAAACAGCTGTGCATCTCTCTCTATCAGTGTTATACAGGGGGGACAATTTAGGAGTTTACCCTGTATACGCTTTATACAGAGTAAAACGGATTGATTCGGGGTTTGGATCCCATTGGGAGCTGGGTGTCTGGGTGCTGGAGCTGCAGCTTTGGGAACGTGGTTCAGACCCTGGCTCTGGGTTGCAGCAGGCTGGCGTGTCTGGCTCAACCAGGCAGGGTTCGGATGTCCCAAGCTGGCAGGGAAAACGGGCTCAGAGGTAGTTTTGGCACATCAGGTGGCAGTCCCAAGGGGGTCTCTGTGACCGAACCCATCACAGGGGGCACGCAGGGGCTGGGGAAGCAGGGACCCCTCGGGGCAGGGGGCACACACAGGGGCTGGATACACAGGAACCCCTGGGGGAGAGGATGCAGGGACCCCTTGGGGGCGAGGTGAGGAAACAAAGGAGCTGGGTACACACGGATCCCTTGGGGGGGGGGGGGGAAATGTATGGGCCAGGGACACAGGGACCCCATACCCAGCGCAGAAACGCAATACCCTCGGGGGTAGCGTGGGGGCTGGGTATATGGGGCTCCTCGGGAGGGGCACAGGGCCTCTCGGGGGAGGCTGCGGGGGCTGGGTATACGGGCCCCTCGGAGGTCTCACACTCACCGCTGTCTCCTCCGGGGGCTCGTAGGTGAAGTTGTCGGGAAAGGCCTTGGCGAGAGCCATGTGTCGGGCAGACATGTAATACTGGGGTGGGGGAGAAGACAAGGGGGTTATGGGGGGCTGGGCCAGGACCTCCCCCTGCCCCCCCCCCCTCCCCCACCCCCCCAGCCCCCCCCCCCCCCCCCCCCCAGCCCCCCTCCGTGTCTGCCTCTGACAGCAGCAGGTTCCCCCCAAGGGGTCGGTTCCCATGGAGGCCGGGGGGGGGGGGAACTCCACCGACCCATGAGCTATTCTTACCCCCCCTTACCCCCCAGCCAGCTCTTCCCCCACATGGCCTGGCCCAGGGATTCCCCACTCACCCAGCCCCTCTCCTACTCACCCGGCCCAGGTACTTCCAGTCCAGCAGGTCGGAGAGGCGCTCGGTCCGGTTGCGCTGGATGATACGCTGGCGCCGGCTCTGCTGACAGAAGCTGTACAGGAAGGACGTCAGCTGGGTGCACGAATCATCCAGCGCCCGGAACCGGCGGTCCAGGATGTAGATCCCTGGGGGAGGGAGAGGGGAGGGAGTGAGAACCCAGGAGTTCTGGCTCCCAGCCCCCCTGCTCCAACTCACTAGCCCCCCGTCCCCTCCCAGAGCTGGGGCAGAACCCGGCCTCTATGTTAAATCTCGACCCATTTCTGAGCTAAGTCCGCTGGGAGAGAGAATTTAAACAGAAAAATGTGAACGATCATTGGGAACAGTCCCAAGAATGTTCTATGAGAGGCCTGAAAAGCCACAATCACGAAGGTAGGTTAAAAAACCAACTAGGCTTATGGGGGATTTGACAGCAACTATACAAAATAAAGACAATATACAACGAGTGGAATGAAGGAGAAGGTGATAATAAAGCATTGCAATCAGAAATCAGGGAATTGTAGAAAATTGATAAGGGAAGCTGAAGGACACAAGACGAAATCTATGACCAGCAGAGTTAAGGACAATAAGAAGGGTTTGTTTGTTTTTTAGTGTATTAGGAACAAAATAAATCCTGTATCTTGACTTTAGCAAAGATTTTGATATGGTCTCCCACAGTATTCTTGCCAGCAAGTTGAATAAGTATGGATTGGATGAATGGACTATAAGATAGATAGAAAGCTGGCTAGATTGTTGAGTTCAACGGGTAGCGATCAATGGCTCGATGTCTAGTTGGCAGCCGGTATCAAGTGGAGCCCTCCAAGGGTCAGTCCTGGGGCCGGTTTTATTCAACATCTTTATTAATGAGCTGGATGATGGGATGGATTGCACCCTCAGCAAGTTCGCAGATGACACTAAGCTGGGGGGAGAGAGCAGATACGCTGCTAGGGTCCAGAGTGACCTAGACAAATTGGAGGATTGGGCCAAAAGAAATCTGATGAGGTTCAACAAGGACAAGTACAGAGTCCTGCACTTGGGATGGAAGAATCCCAAGAATCGTCTATCAGGGATGGTCTAGACAGTATTTGGTCCTGCCATGAGGGCGGGGGACTGGACTCGATGACCTCTCGAGGTCCCTTCCAGTCCTAGAATCTATGAATCTATGAATCATGCAGCGCTACAGACTAGGGACCAACTGACTAAGCGGCAGTTCTGCAGAAAAGGACCTGGGGATTACAGTGGACGGGAAGCCGGATATGAGTCAGCAGTGTACCCTTGTTGACAAGAAGGCCAACGGCATACTGGGCTGCATTAGTAGGAGCATTGCCAGCAGATCGAGGGAAGCGATTATTCCCCTCTATTCGGCACTGGTGAGGCCACATCTGGAGTACTGTGTCTAGTTTTGGTCCCCCCTCTACAGAAAGGATGTGGACAAATTGGAGAGAGTCCAGCGGAGGGCAACGAAAATGATCAGGGGGCTGGAGCACATGACTTATGAGGAGAGGCTGAGGGAACTGGGCTTGTTTAGTCTGCAGAAGAGAAGAGTGAGGGGGGATTTGATAGCTGCTTTCAACTACCTGAAGGGGGGTTCCAAAGAGGATGGAGCTCGGCTGTTCTCAGTGGTGGCAGATGACAGAACAAGGAGCAATGGTCTCAAGTTGCAGTGGGGGAGGTCTAGGTTGGATATTAGGAAACACTTTTTCCCTAGGGGGGTGGTGAAGCACTGGAATGGGTTCCCTATGGAGGTGGTGGAATCTCCATCCTTAGAGGTTTTAAGGCCCGGCTTGACAAAGCCCTGGCTGGGATGATTTAGTTGAGGTTGGTCCTGCTTTGAGCAGGGGGTTGGACTAGATACCTCCTGAGGTCTCTTCCAACCCTGATATTCTATGATTCCATGAATGGAGTTGGTCCATTACTAGACGGACAGGATAGAATTGTGAATAACAACACAGAAAAGCAGAAGTGTTCAGTAAATATTTGCGTTCTGGCTTTTTCCCAAATACAGATCACGTAGCCAGATCATATGATGATGAAACACTTCCTATTCCAGCAGGATCTCTGGAGGAGGTTTTGACGACGTGGGGGAGTTTCTTGTTTTCCTTGTTTCCTATGGGGTATTCGCTTGGTTTTCCAATGGTTGGCATGCAGAGGGGGTGGGACTCAGTTTCCCTGGGTGCTACTGGTTTAACGAGATGATGGGAGAGGGTTTGTGGTTACAGAGGACCGGAGAGGGAACTTGGGACCCCAGCCACTGGCAGGGAGAATGGAGACCCCAGCGACTGGTGACTCGGAGGCCCAGCTCAGGAGTCACAGCCGGTTCTGGCCAGTGGGCGGACAATGGGCTGCGGAGAGAGGACCCCGGTGACCTAACCAGCCGGTTCCGGCCAGAGGACAGAAGAGAGGAGAGGAGGCCCCAGTTTACAACCCTGTTTCCCTGGAGAGAAGACAATGGACAGAGGCGGGACTTGGGGCCATGATCTCAGATGCCCAGCTGGGAAGCAGGGGGGCTTTGGGCTGGAGAGGGGGAGCAGGAGTCCCTCTGGTCTAGAGAACAGGGTGGGATCGTCTCCTTCGGGGGGTGGAGGTCCCGGGGGTCCAGAGCGAGGGGACTCCCTGAGGGGGCCCATGGCAGAGACAGACGTGCTAAGGCTCAGAGAGGTGCGGCTCCAGGAGGTGGAGGGGCTTGACCCTGAGTGGACCCCCGAGAAGGGCTGTCTCACTGAAAGGGGCACCCCCCACGGACCGCACGGGGCCAAGAGCGGGCACCACCTGTGAGTCCGTGACAGAGGTTAAACAGCAGCAACTAAAGGTAGACATTTTAAAATCAGCACGTCCCAAAAACTTGCAACCCAGAGTTTTAAAAGAGCTGGCCGAGGAGCTCGCTGGACCATTAATTTTCAGTAAGTCTTGAAACCCTGGGGAACTTCCAAAAGATTGGAAGAAAGCTAACCTGCGACCTGGGTAATTATAGGCCAGTCAATCGGACATCGATCCCAGGCAAGGTGATGAAGTGGCTGATGTGGGACTTCTTAAAGAATTGAAAGGGGACAATGTAATTAACGCCAATCAATATGGGACTATGGAAAATAGATCCCATCCAACTACCGTCACATCTCTTCTGGTGAAATTAGAAATTTGAAAGACACAGGTAATGGGGCTGAGGTGACCTATTCAGACTTCTGTGTGGTGCTACACGACATTAAGATCAAAACACGAGAAGATAACACATTGACATGGCCCACGTTAAATGGATTAAAAACTGGCTAGCTGATAGATCTCGCAGGGGGCACCGCCATCGAGCGGGCGGGTTTCTAGTGGGGCCCCTCGCTACTGAACGTTTTTATCAGTGACCTGAGGGAAAACATCAAATCCTCACTGATAAAGTTTGCAGACAACCCACACGCTGGGGGCGCGGGAACCAATGCAGAGGATGGGTCAGTGATACAGGGCGACCAGCTCGCTGGGTAAGCCGGGCCCAAGCGAATGCTGCGTGTTAATACTGTTCCGGCTAGGACCAGAGAACGCAGGCAGCACGTACAGGCTGGGGGAGCAGCGTGGTGGGCGATCAGCGGCACCCCGTGGGTCCTGGGCCGTGTGAACGGGGAGATGGTGAGTCGGAGCAGAGAGGGTCTCTCGGCCTCTGGAGCTGGCCCTGGGGCGGCTGGGATCCTGCACCCAGCTCTGTTGTCCACATCTCAAGGGTAAATTGCAGGGGGCCAGAGAAGAATGTGAGGACCGGAAAACCTGCCTGCGAGTGAGAGACCCCCAGGAGCTCCGGCTGTTTAGCTGAGCAGAGAGAAGGGGGGGGACCTGCATGGGGAAGGGATCCCAGGCGCGTCGGTCTAGCACAGGCAGGGCTCACGCCCTCCTGGGGCCAGGCGTGGATGCTGGACGCATTCAGCCGGGAAATGAGGCGTCCGTTTTGCCCAGGCAGAGGGATTGGCCAGAGAACAATTCCCCCGAGTCGTGGGGTAGGGGGGCCCGGGACTCACCGTAGGCCGACGGGTCGGCGATATGCTCTTCCATGAAGCAACCGAATCCGGAGAGGTTGGTCGAGATGCTGGGAATCCCCATGACAGTGCATTCAGCTGGCGGGGGGAGAGGGAGTGTTAGACCGGGGGTCAGGGATGGGGGGGGCGCGGGAACAGCTGGATGCACATACCCCCTTCCCCCGCCCTTGTAGCCCGCTTCTGAACAACCTATGTCCGAAACCACAGAGCGTGATGGCCCATGGACACCCACCAGCTGGAGTGCGGGGGCTGGGTATACGGGGGCCCCCCCTTGCCCGGCGCTGGGACACGGCCCCTCGGGGGTGGGGGGCTGGTTATACAGGGACCCCTCATCCAGAGCTGGGGATAGAACCCAGGGGTCCTGGCTCTCACCCCCCCATCTAACCACTAGACCCCACTCCCCTCCCAGAGCTGGGGATAGAACCCAGGAATCCTGGCTCCCAGCTCCCCCGCTCTAACCACTAGACCCCACTCCCCTCCCAGAGCTGGGGATAGAACCCAGGAGTCCTGGCTCCCAGCTCCCCCCCGCTCTAACCACTAGACCCCACTCCCCTCCCAGAGCCAGGGATAGAACCCAGGGGTCCTGGCTCTCACCCCCCCCATCTAATCACTAGACCCCACTCTCCTCCCAGAGCTGGGGATAGAACCCAGGAGTCCTGGCTGCCAGCCCGCCCCACTCTCCTCCCTGTCGCAGGGGGGAACCCAAACGCTGGGCGCCCCAGTTCCTTGCCTGGCGTGTAGCCCCACGGCTCGTAGTAGGAGGGGAAGACCCCTAGGTGGCAGCCTCGGACGAACTCTTCGTAGTCCACGGGCAGCAGGGGGCTGGTGGAGGACAGGAACTCGGGGTGGAAGATGACCTGGGGGCAGAGAGGGGGGTGTTACCCCCGGCAGGGCAGCACCCCCCTTGTCCCTCCCCCGCAGGGCCGCCCCCCGGCTCACCTTGACGCGGTCGGCGCTGCTGTTAAACAGCCCAAGACGCCGGATGGTGTTGAGGACGGGATCCGTAGAGTCATCCAGCATGTTGTGGGTGCAGACGGGGGGGAAGGAGTGACGCTAGGACGGACAGACACCTGTCAGCCGGGGGAGGCTTCGCCGTCGCAGGACTGGACCCAGGCGTCCGGGCTCCCAGTCCCCACAGCTCGATCCCATGAGACCCCACTCCCCTCCCAGAGCCAGGATTGGACCCAGGAGTTCTGACTCCCAGCCCCTCCCCCCCCCCCGCCCTCACCACTAGACTCCACGCCCTTCCCAGAGCTGGGGAGAGAACCCAGGAGTCCTGGCTCCCCCCTGCCCCCCTCTGGCTTCACCACTAGACCCCACTCCCTTCCCAGAGCTGGGGAGAGAACCCAGGAGTCCTGACTCCCAACCCCCATCCCGCTCTAACCACTAGACCCCCCCCTCCCCCGACCTGGGAGAGAACCCAGGCGTCCGGGTACCTGGGTGGCGAATATCGCTCTCTTCATCATGGTGAAATCCTCCTTGTCCAGCATCTTGTTCATGTCGGGGAGGTTCCCGCTGGGGGGGACGGAGAGGTGTTAGTGGGGGCGGGGGGGCAGAGCCCAGGACTGGACACCCCCCAACTCCCATTCCCTGCACCCCCCAGCTCCCTGCACCCCAAGGTGCCCCTCAAAGCCCAGAGCACCCTGCCCCATATAGCCCACCTGCCTCCCCCTCGCTCCCCAGCTCCCACCCCCGGCCTTCCGCTACAGAGAAGCCGAAGGGCTGGCGCAGCCCCCCCCTGCACCTCACTGCTGTCCCCGGGGCCGCTGATCTCGGGGAGCCGGGGGTGGGACTTACACCAGCAGCGATTCATACAACTTCTTCCCAAACTTCTCCTTCACGGCATTGGCTGTGTCCCTGCAGAGACAGAGAGAGTAGGAGAGATCCTGGGAGCCCGGACGCCAGGGTTCTCTCTCCGGCTTGGGGAGGGGAGCGGGGTCTGGTGGTTAGATCAAGAGGGTGGGAGCCAGGACTCCTGGGTTCTGTCCCCAGCTCGGGGGGAAATGGGGTCTGGTGGCTAGGGCAGGGGGGAGCCAGGACTCCTGGGTTCTCTCCCCGGCGCTGGGAGGGCAGTGGGGTCTAGTGGTTAGATCAGGGGGCTGGGAGCCAGGACTCCTGGGTTCTCTGCCTGGCTCTGGGAGGGGAGTGGGGTCTGGTGGTCAGGGCACGGGGGAGCCAGGACTCCTGGGTTCTTTCCCCGGCTCTGGGAGGGGAGTGGGGTCTAGTGGTTAGAGCAGGGGGGCTGGGAGCCAGGACTTCTGGGTTCTCTCCCCAGCTTTGGGTGGGGGATGGGGTTTGGTGGTTAGGGCAGCGGGAAGCCAGGACACCTGGGTCCCGGGAGGGGCTCACCAGAGCTGCTTGCGCACAGCCTGCCCCTTGAGGCTCTCCACGTTGAAGTTGTTGGTCCGAGCCGGCATGATGAAGAAGGTCACCACGGTCACCTGGCTGCCGTTCACCTGGGGGGGACGGGACAGAGGGGGTGAGTGGGGGGCCGGGGCCATTCCCCAGCAGGGATGGGGGCTCCAGGAACAGCTCAGCCCCCGTCCCAGAGACACCCCCCCATCTTTCCCCCAGAGACACCCCACCACTGCCCCCTGCCCAGCTAGGAAACCCACCACGGGCCCCATCCACCCTCCCCCACTGCCCT
>NW_020664964.1:7475590-7490240 GCF_002925995.2 Terrapene triunguis | reverse complement strand
CATTGTGAAAAGGCACCAGGAGCTGCTTGGCAGCTCTGCCTGGGGAGATCATGATGTATTTATTACCTAACTGAATATTATCTCATTCTTTGCTGAGCAGTGGAAGCTGAGACCAAAAGGGTGAAATCCAACAAGGTTTATTACGACAACAATGAAGCAACACCCATATTTACACTTCCTGTTTCCTGTTGGCTTCTAAACAAAGACTACAGCTCTCAGCAATCAATGCTGGATCTAGCAACACCACATTTCCCTCGTCTTAGAACAAACTCAATCTTACGGCAGTAATACTAATCCAATAACCTGCTACTATAATAAACATAAATTATGTAATTAGCAAATAAACAATAACTAAGAAGTAGTTATGTAACTGTAATTAGAATTCTAGTTATAATAGAAGACTGTTCCTTTAATAATTACAGAACACAGTCTCTAGCCAATACAGTTGGCTATCAGACTCTGACAGCATATTCGTCAGGCCCAATATCCTGTCAGTTATCCTGTATTGTCAGCAGCAAAGGGCTAGTTAGATAGTCTGAAACATTGCACTATGTCTTAGTAAGCAGGGGCAAGATGAATAGTGCTCCAGACTGACCATCTGACAGCTTGTAAGCGTGAGGTCCTTTGGACGGGGTCCCTGGGGTGCAACATGGACTGTGGGACCACTGAGCCCTCTGTCCCTCCAACATGGGGTGCCCCTCACACTGTGATGCTGTGTCAAGCCACATACCCCTGGCAGGCACTACCCTTACACAGCCATCCATAGACAGCAACACACCCAGCTGAGTTACATGAATGCTTCTCCCAGTCAATCATGAACCAACAATAGGGAGGATCCAGCCAATTCCCCCCCAGCTCCCCAGCCAATTCCCCCCAGCTCCCCAGCCTTCCACCCCAGAGCTGTACCATCTTGCCCTGGTCAGAAGCCTAACCAGAATAAGTTCATTACCCAGACTGCCCCTGCTTCGATGTAAACTGAGCTGAGATTTCCCAAGCACTTCAACCAAACCACACTGTTTTAGGTAAAATATAAACTACAGAAAGATAGATTTTAAGTGATTATAGGTAGCGAATGTAGAGATCAAAGTTGGTTACCTAAGAAATAAAAGTAAATTCACAATCTGAGTTCTATAAACTAAACAGGATAGTATAGTTCCTCAATACACAGGCTGGGACTCTTTTCCAGCCTGAAACCGCCCTCCCACATACAAAGTCTTTGTCCTCCAAACATGTTTCCAGGTGTTGAGTTGTGGGGGGAGTGAGGCCAAGTGATGATGTCACTTCCCCTCTTTTATAGTTTCTTCCAGCTTGTTGGAAAAATCCTTTGCTGTGGTGTGGGGATCAGGTAGTCTCCATTGGTCAAGCAGTCTCCATTGTCTACGTGTTCTCTCTGAGAAGTTTCCATTGTATACAGTTTCTGAGATCCTTTCCTTGATGGGTGTTGATGAGCCATTAACCCCTGTCTGCCTCCTCCATTGTTGCACCTGAAAGGTTGGTTGTGGGTGTTCCCAACCTCACAACATATTTCAGTAACACATACATAGCAAAACTTCATAACTTCCTATACCATGATAGCACATACAATCCAACAGGATATTAATGTTCAACAGATCAAGACTTTTAAAATGATACCTCTCAAGGCAAACTTTGTACAAAACATATCATAATTCTATGACAGTGATGAATATGGGAGTTCCAGAGTGCTACTCTGAGGTACAGAGTGTCATAGTCCTTTTTAGAAACAATTTTCAGTGGGGAAGTGAACCTGGGTTCTCCTTTTCCTAACATTCCAGGTTTTCATACTTCTATAAACAAGCCACATTTGAATTTCAGTTCCCTGACCCCACAGCATTTATCTGCATCTTATATTTTTGTGGTTTTCATTGAACTGTTTGTCTGATATCCGGCAGCAATGATATATCAGATATGGGCCCGTGTAATCCAGCAATGTTTAATTTAGTATGCATCTCTCTACCGTGCAATAATTCAGCAGGTGACTTTTGTGTTGTGGCATGGCGTGTAGCCCTGTAGATTTAAAAGTAATCGTAGTGAAGGTTGTCCGCACTTTTCTTTCCAGCATAGCTGTCTCCAGACTGTCTTTCAAACTTCTATGGAATTGTTCAATTTCTCAATCAATTTGATTGTAATACATGATTATTTTCTACATGTAATGTTAAAGTGTCATAGAATCATAGAAGATTAGGGTTGGAAGAGACTTCAGAAGGTCATCTAGTCCAACCCCCTGCTCAAAGCAGGACCAATCCCCAACTAAATCATCCCAGCCAGGGCTTTGTCAAGCTGGGCCTTACAAACCTCTATGGATGGAGATTCTACCACCTCCATAGGTAACGCATTCCAGTGCTTCACCACCCTCCTAGTGAAATAGTTTTTCCTAATATCCAACCTAAACCTCCCCACTGCAACATGAGATGATTGCTCCTTGTTCTGTCACATGCCACCACTGAGAACAGCCGAGCTCCATCCTCTTTGGAACCCCCTTCAGGTAGTTGAAGGCTGCTATCAAATCCTCCTTCACTCGTCTCTTCTGCAGACTAAATAACCCCAGTTCCCTCAGCCGCTCCTCGTAAGTCATGCGCCCTATCCCCCTAATCATTTTTGTTGCCCTCCGCTGGACTCTCTCCAATTTGTCCACATCCTTTCTGTAGTGGGGGTGCCCAAAACTGGACCGAGCCCTGGGGCACTCCGCTTGTTGCCGGGTGCCAACTAGACATCAAGCCGTTGATCACTACCCATTGAGCCCGATGATCTAGCCAGCTTTCTATCCACCTTATAGTCTATTCATCCAATCCATACTTCTTTAACTTGCTGGCAAGAATGTGTGAGACTGCTTTGCTAAAGTCAAGCTATATCACGTCCACGACTTTCCCCATATCCACAGAGCCACTTATGTTCCCTTCTGCCAGAAAGGTTTCAAATTCCAGTGAGGAAAATTGTGTTCCATTGTCCAACACAAATTTTTCAGGTTCCCTTCCCTGCTAAAGACAATCGACACGAACTTGATGAGTGTAGCAGAGATGACATATAAATATAATAATGGACATATAATATCAATGGCAAGCTTTTTCCATGTGGCATCTGGAAGAAGAACAGGCTGTAATGGTGGCACATGATCACCACCATTTTGTCATGTAACTGGCTAGTAATGCACGTTTTTACAGCTGCTTCAACCTGAGTATGCATTCTTGGCCCCAATACAGGTCACATAGACATTCTTTCATTCTGTCAGTCCCTTGATGTGTATCATGTGCCACATGTATGAATTTTGTCTGCAGTGTGTCGGGTACAATCAACCAGTCAGTACCTCATAATACCCATCCGTCTAGTACAGAATTGTTTTGAGTATGCTACAGTAAAGGGGCAAAGCTGGATCAAGCATTTGGGGTTGTGTAGCCATTTTGTTATCAGCTGTTCCTGCAATCTTTGTTGAATGGGGCATGCTAAGTAAGCAGCTTTGAATTATTCTTGTGTAACGGATGTGGGGTGCCTGCTATAAGTGCAACTACATTGTCACCATCTGTCGGCAAGGGCAAGCAGGACAAGCATCACATTTTGAATTCCCAGCCTTTATTCTGTGACATACATGAAAGACAGTAGTCTTGCTGACCATCTAGCAATCTGGCCTCCCACTCATCCAAGTCCTTTAGAAGTAAACAGTGTCGTCAAAGAGCTATGATCTGTATGCGACTTGAAAGTCTGGCCCCAGAGCTAAGTTCTCCATTTTTCCATAGTCCATAGCAAGCAAGTGCTTTCTTTTCAACAGATGAATACTTCCTCTCAGCTTCTGTAAGTGTTCTTCAAGCAAATGCAACAGTGTCCTCCATGTTGTCATCCTGGATTTGAGTAAGTGTTGCTCCCAGTCTGTAGTCTGAGGCAGGGTCAAACAATGCAAGTGCTGGACTATTTTCAATCAAATCTTTCACTGTTGCAAAACAACTTGTGCAACAGTCATCCAGGCCAAGCTCGAGATTCCCTGGAGTATGTTTGTAACAGTGACTGAAGTGTTGTTCAGAATAAACTTGGCATACCATGACATAAAAACTAAGAAAGCATGTAAGGTTTGTGTGTCTCTTGGAGGTGGTGGTTTTTAACCACCATGATGTGGTCCAGGTCAGGTTTCAATCCAGTCTCCAAAATTATGTGCCCCAGAAATAACAACTCTGTTTGTCAGAATTGGCATTTGGCTAAATTCAGTTTCAGGCCTGCAGTTTTGATGTGGTTTAGTACTAGGGTGACCAGATGTCCCGATTTTATAGGGACCATCCCGATTTTTGGGTCTTTTTCTTATATAGGCTCCTATTAACCCCCACCCCCTGTCCTGATTTTTCACATTTGCTGTCTGGTCACCCTATTTAGTACTGCATGGAAATGTTTTTCATGTTCCTCGCAAGTCTTCCCAAACACAATAATTTCATCCAAATAATACTGGACTCCAGGCTGATTCTTCAGAATCACTGACATTATTCTTTGGAAAATGCTGGGTGCCAATACAAGTCCGTATGGTGCATGTTTCAAGTGGAATAGATCCTCAAGCGTAATAATGCTGTGAGATCTCTCTGTCCTCCTGTAGTATAACTTGGTGATATGCATTCTGTAGATCGAGAGTAGAAAATGTCTTTGTGTCACAAAGCTCCACCAATGCTTCTTCTATGTGTGAGTGGATAGCTGTCAATCACAATGGCTTTATTAGGCTCCCTTAAATCTATGCTAAGACAAATACCTCCAGTCTTTCTCTTTATCACTACTATTGGTGAGACTCATTCAGATGATGCAATCTCTTCAATAACACCATTTTGTACTAATTTTTTAACCTCTTGTGCTACAGCATCCCTGACGGAGAATGGTAGAGAGGGAAATTCTGTCATACAGCTGTCACTTGAGGTCAAAATTTAATTTCGTGAGCAAATCCAAATGCACAGCCATTGGGGCTCCTCTGTACCATCCTCGTTAAGAGCAGAGACCAGAGTTTGTGCTGTAGTGGTGCCAGGTGGGATAAAAGCAATGTGCCCATTGCCTGCCTACATGTTTAGTGAGGGAAACAAATCGCTGTTTAGGATAGCAGTACCCCTAGGCATAGGACAGAATTCTGCCGGTACACATTATGTATCAAATGTCAGGGTTGCAGGTAGTCAACCAAGCACAGGGATGTGGTTCATCAAGTAGCACACTAGGTGTAAGCTCAGTTCAGTAACTGATACATGTCCAAAGTATTGCAAGCAAATCAATTCAGGTAGTATAGGAACTGCTGAGCCAGTGTTCAACATTCATTCCACCACCTGGGGCTTCACTCCTGCTGCAGCAGAGACATGAACAGCACACGTTATTTTATCCACAGTGTCTGTGGAGCTGCTTCCATCCACACCCAATGCAGTAAGTTACCTCTGGCATGGTAACCGCACGTACTTGTTGATTAGGATGGGTTGCTTTAGCATACCTTAGGGAAATGTCCGCTCTTTTTGCAGGCCACTGAGCTCCCTCTGCAAGCTTTCCAGTATAGTCCAGGGATCGGCAACCTTTGGCACACAGCCTGCCAGGGTAAGTCCCTGGCGGGCCTGGCTGGGCTGGTTTGTTTACCTGCCGCGTCCACAGGTTCGGCTGATCACGGCTCCCACTGGCTGCGGTTCACTGTCCCAGGCCAATGGGGGCTGCAGGAAGCGGTGCAGCCCGAGGGATATGCTGGCCATCCTTCCCGCAGCCCCCATTGGCCTTGGACGGTGAACCGCGGCCAGTGGGAGCTGCGATCGGCCAAAGCAGCGGACGCGGCAGGTAAACAAACTGGCCCAGGCTGCTAGGGACTTTCCCTGGCAGGCCACGTGCCAAAAGTTGCCGATCCCTGTGTAGTCTGTAGAAGGGTGTTACATTCACAGTGGTGACATTCTTTTCCTTGTGTGTTTTGAAATCACTGGGCATGTTACTTCTCATTTACATTGCCCTTGTAATTTTTCAGCTGCCTTGTTGTAGTCCAGATGTAGTGGTTGCACGGCTTGCATCGCACCTGCTGTTCCTGAGCTCATTATATTCACCTCCACCATTGCTGACTCGATGTGATTAGCAATGGTTACAGCTTTCTGCCATTTCAATTCTGGTTCAAGCAGTAGATGTTCTCTAATACGAGGCACAGCTGTTTTCTCCATGAGCCGATCTCAAATAATTTCATCTGCCATGTTGCCAAAAATCACATGTGACAATCAGTTCCCTTAAAGCAGCAATATACTGATCTGTCAATTCCCCTGGTTTCCACGCTGGTGGAATTTATAGCATGCAGCTACCACATTCACTTTAGACACACACAAGAATTAATGCAGAGAGTGCTGTATCATATTTATTATTCAGAAGGGAAGAGTGTAACATATAGCTGCCCTTCTGCTCCAAGGCACTTAAATAAGCAAAGCACATTTTCTTACTTCAGAGAGTTCTCTGTCATTAACTGCAAGGACATCGTACTCAGATACTCTTATCCAAGCATTAAAAGCAATTGGAAGCTCTCCTAGGCTTTGAAGAAAGGGTGCAGGTGGATTCAGGGGCAGGAGAGCCATCCTAGTCACCACTTTGTTGAGCAGTGGAGGCTGAGACCAAAAAAGTGAAATCCAACATCAAACAGCTCCAGAAGCAGCTGCTGCAGCAGCCCCTGGCCTCAGCACATACAGATGCGCTTACCCTTTCTGCTAGTTCTCTAACCTCAAAGACTACAGCTCCCAGAAATCAATACTGTATCTAGCAATATCACACGGGGCTCTGCTAGGCCTTGTTTGCACACTGGGGGGAGTTGGGTTGGGGACTCTCAAGTATTCATAGAATGTCCCCACAAAGCATGGCAGGGAGGCAACTGACAATTCATTCTCTAATCAAAGAATCTGCATTGCCTTTGTTGTAATAACCTGGAGCTACCCCCTCGCTGAGCCCTGAGTATTTTTCCAGGGGAAACCCCTCAATTCACACGAGTCCCAAAGTGGATTTGGATCTCAGTCAGTGTAGGTCAAAGACAAAGAAACATAATCAAAAGAAGAAATAAAAGATCTGGTCCTGCTGATGTAGATGCTGCTCTCTCTGTAGTTTCCAGCCCTTTCTAGGATGGACACTTCAAGTCATCAGAAAAGGATGTTTCTCTTTCTCCTGCACACACCCTTAGAAGTTGTGTGGCAAGAAACAAGAGCTGATTTTCAAGCATTTTTCTTCACCTTTTTATCTCCTCTTGCTGTTTTCTCCAAAATTAAAGGTCTAATAGTCTTTAAAAGTCTTTCATGGGTTCATTCACAGATTCATAGATTCCAAGGCCAGAAGGGACCATTATCATTCTGACAGCAGATCTTTTAGAAAAACAGCCAATCTTGATTTTAAAATTTCCAGTGAAGGAGACACCACCACAACCCTTGGTAAGTTGTTCCAATAGTTCAGTGGTTCTCAAACTTTTTTGTTTGGGGACCACTTGAAAATTGCTGAGGGTCTCAGTGGACCACTTAACGTTCTTTCCAAAAGTTGTTGTACCATTAACTAACTATTGTAAAGCGCGTTGGATAAAAAAACACCTTAATAATAATTAACATTTTTTTTTGTTCTACAAATAAAAGCACACAACTCATATTTTAATATCAGTATTCTTACCTTTCTAATGCGATGGATGTGCCTCTCTCCCCCACCACAGCCGACACAGAGCTGAGGCTGGGAAGGAGTGGGGTCTCTCCCTCACCACAGCAGCCACAGAGCTGGGACTGGGAAGGAGGGGGGTCTCTCCCCAGCACCAGCAGCCAGAGAGCTGAGGCTGGGAAGGAGGGCCTTCCCTCCCCAGCACCCGCAGCCCTGGAGCTGGGGAAAGTCACCTTTCTCTGGCTGCTGCAGCCCTGTACGTCCCAAATTCCCCCCACCTCCTCTTCTCACCCCACTGCCCCCTCCCACTTACCCCCTATTCCCCCCAAGGCCACAACCTCACCTTACATGTGTGTCTTCTCCAGGGTCCAGGCACCTAATTAGTGGAGCCACGCCTGGGTGGCACATTCTCTCATGTGCGGCCTTAGAGGGAACTATCTGCGGACCACCTGAATGGAGCTCGCGGACCACAATTTGAGAACCACTGCAATAGTTAATTACTCTCACTATTAAAAAATTATGCCTTATTTCCAGTCTGAATTTCTCTAGCTTCGACTTCCTGCCATTAGCTTGTGTTACACCTTTCTCTGCTAGACTGAAGAGCCATTATCAAATATTTGTTCCCATGTAGGTACTTATAGATTTTCTCACAGTTCTTGCACAACAAAGATGTGAAAAGAACACCCAGAGTGTGGAGAGACACACACTGAAATCTGTTAGCTTATGCCCAGGGCATAGGCTCCTGAACAACTGATGGGAAATAACTGGCAGATAGAAGGGAATTCTGGATACTCGCATGAAAATGAGACACATTGAGTTCCACATCAAAATAAATTATTATTGTGCTGGGAATTCAAATTAGCAGCCCAAGTTACTGACCTGTCACCTTCAGTTCCAGAGTGGCTTCCGCATAAAATCTGCTTGATCGGAAGAAACAGATAAACTGCCCATGGTCAGAGGGGGTGATGTTGCGTATACGCAGGACAACGCTTCCATCCACAATACCATCCTTCAGCAGCTCTGTTCTGCCCTGATAATTTGGTATTTGCTGCTCAGCCCGATCTTTTTCATTCTGATACAGATGGACAGGTTCAGAGAACTTGGATCGGTACCAGCGCACCTCCATCTTCTGAGCACTTGTGTTACGGAAGAGGTGACAGGGTAACAGGGCATCTTCCCTGCCGCTGAAGTGCCGCCGATCACGATCGTGGCTTTTTTTTTTGTTTTCCGCCGCTTGGGGTGGCAAAAACCCTGGAGCTGGCCGTGGGAGGAAGGCCAGAAAATCACAACAAAACCAAGAAAAGGAAGGTCTACATGATTGGGGACTCCCTACAGAGACCATGATGGGATGATCAGGTCCAATCACCTTGAAATTCACTGTTAAAGGAACCAAGACACACAGAAAATTAGACCAGAGGGGAGCTGGATTGCTTTCATAGGTAATGAATGGTGATCTCTCACAACCGCCTAGGCTGCAACTTGACCAGCTAAAACTGAGCTAATGGTGTCTCACTGTATCTGCACTGGAAAACAGGTCAAACAGGCTTAGCTAGCACATGTTAGCTAACCCTTGAGCTAAACTCAGCCACTTTTCCTAGTCAATACCAATCCAGAGAGAATTAAAAAATGGGTGATCTCTGTCTCTAAATGTTGTGAGCTGGTTAATGGCTGAAACCAGAACAATTAACCTGTGGAAGACTGTTTGCTAGACTGGAACCGAGGCAGGTGGCCTCTAGAGAGAAGGATGATACAGAACACCTGAAAGGAGAGGCTGTGTCTGTGACATGCTGTGGAGCTTAAGGCGTGGTCTACATGGGAAAGTTTTACTGGTTATGCAGGTGTAATTATACTGGTATAACTCCTATGTGGACCCCCTTATTCTGGTATAATAGTGACCTTTTTCAGTTTGCCTTAAACCCCTTCCCCAGTGACATAAGCTAAACTGAAAAAAAAAAGTACTTTGTTTTATATTTGTAACTTGCTATGTATCCTTTCAAATATAGATATTTGAAAAACAATAAAATATAGTACAAAATCCTTCTTTACCCCTTCCACTTATGACATTCTCTGCTTGGTAGCACATCACACAAAATGAATTTACAGCATGTGTCAGTCACATTCAGTTCAAATCACTCTGTTTCATATATTTGACTTATTTGTGTAATGTGCAATTCAAACTTTTGCAGCATAGATTCATAGATTCCAAGGCCAGAAGTGATCTAGTCTGATCTCCTGTGTAACACAGGTCACAGAACTTCCTTGTATTTCACACTGGTGACACCCCTGCTGGAATTCTGTGTCCAGTCCTGGCTCTCACAATTCAAGAAGGATGTTGATAAATTGGAGCGGGTTCAGAGAAGAGCTATGAGAAGATTAAGGAATGACTTGATAATGAGCTCAATTTAGCAGAGAAAGCTATAACACAATCCAATGGCTGGTACAGAAGCCAGCAAAAATAAGTAAATAAATAAATAAGAGGTGAAAACAGGGGAGTTTGAGTGCGAGTTCAGTGGGAGGAGAAGGAAGGAGGCAAGCACCTATTCCATAGGGGACAGTGAGTGAGTTTTTGTAGTTTTGTGTGGGGTTTTTTCTTTTTTTTCTTCTTCTTTTTTCTTCAGTTTGGCAGAGGCTGGTAGGGCATAGTTTTTTGTGAGAGAAGCAGAGTTCAGATTAGGGGGCAGGGCTTCCCTGATTAGGCAGTGGGGCTTCTCTGATTGGGGGTCTATAAAGGCAGCGAAGCAGCCATCCAGTGGCACAGGAACCAGCAAACAGAGCTGAAAACAGGGGCGTTTGAGTGGGAGGTTGGGGAAGGGAGTGTGTAGTGGTCTGTTTCTGCTTTGGTGTTCATTGGGGGGGGATTTTGTTTGAGGATTTGTTATTTTCTCCATGATAGGAGCTTAGGCGGGAAGGCTGTGACAGATACAGAGGCAGCAGTGGTAGTGAGACAAGGAATGGGTGAGACAATGAAGACAATCAGATGTGGAAGCTGAAGGATGTAAAGTATCCGGAAGCAGGTACACAAAAAGAGCTTGGTTTGTATGAAGTGCCGCCTGTTAGACTAGATGGAAGAGAAGATCAGAGACTTGGAGATGCAAGTGGAAACTATGGTTGTTTAGTTTTGATGGGGATTCAAGCAGATGATGGAGGGAAGACAAGAGAAGGCTGAAGGGAAAAGTCAAGACTGGCAGATGCAAGCTGCACTGATGAACTCTGAGGGGAGACTGCTGGATGAGGAATGCGGCCACTGGAAGCATGTGACTATGAGAACCAGGCAGAGGGAAAGACTGGCTAATGAAGGAGAAATAGAGCTCAGGAATAGGTTTGCTGAGTTGGAAAATGAAGAAGGGGCACAGCAGGCAGTCACAGAAGGTGGGAGGTCAAGGAAGAAGAGAAGAACGGCTAGTCCTATAAGAAGAGGGGAAGGATACAGGATGACTCACAAAAGATTGCAAGTGTGAACAAAAGACAAGAGGACTTGCAATCAGAAGGAACAGGAGGAAGCAGGGCCGGCTCCAGGCACCAGCACAGCAAGCTGGTGCTTGGGGCGGCTCATGGAAGGGGGTGGCACGTCCGGCTCTTAAGCGGCAATTCGGCGGCAGGTCCCTCAGACCCTCTCGGGGAAAATTGCCGCAGAAGAATGAAGCGGCGCGGTGGGGCTGCCGCCGAAGTGCCGCCGATCGCGATCGCGGCTTTTTTTTTTTTTTTCCGCCGCTTGGGGTGGCAAAAACCCTGGAGCTGGCCCTGGGAGGAAGGCCAGAAAATCACAACAAAACCAAGAAAAGGAAGGTCTACATGATTGGGGACTCCCTACTAAGAAGAACAGACAGGCCTGTCACCAGAGCTGATCCGGAGAACAGACGAATGTGCTGTCTGCCAGGAGTTAAGGTACAGAATGTGGACCGGAGGCTGAAAAGAATTCTAATGGAAGCAGTAAAGAATTAACTGATTGTCCTTCACATGGGGAACAAATGATACTGCTAGATTCTCACTGAAATGCACCAAAGGAGACTATGCCAAGCTGGGGAAGACACTTAAAGAAATGGAGGCTCAGGCGATCTTCAGTGGGATTCTGCCTGGCCCTAGAGGAGGAGAGTGAAGGCAAGACAAGATTATGATGATCAACAGATGGCTCAGGCAGTGGTGCTACAAGGAGGGTTTTGGGATATTTCATGACTGGGATGCATTCATGGACAGAGGACTGTTCTCATGGGATGGACTCCACCTGAATAGGGAGGGAAATAGACTGCTGGAGTGGAGGACGGCACAACTGATTAAAAGAGCTTTAAACTAGGAACTCGGGGGGAGACTGCTGGGAGATGCTCATGTAATCCTCATGCCTTATTCTAATATTGACCGGCAGGAAAGTCAAGAGAGAATACTCCAATGGGGAAAGGAAGAGCAGTATGTAGGAGAATGGACAGTAAGAGGAAAGATAGTGCCAATACCAATGAAGCTAAAGTCAGGTAGGCAATACTGTAAGTAGAATAACTGTACTCAATCGGGTGAGGAATCTGAGTGAAGCCAAGCAGCAACAGTTAAGATGTTTGTACACCAATGCAAGGAGCCTGGGTAACAAAATAGAGGAACTAGAACTACCAGTGCAGGAAGTGAAACCAGATATTATAGGGTTAACAGAAACATGATGGAATAGTAGTCATGAGTGGAGTACAGGAACTGAAGGGTACGTGCCGTTCAGGAAAGACAGAAATAAAGGCAAAGGTGGTGGAGTAGAATCGTATATTAATAAGGAGTTAAACTGTAAAGAAATCAGAAGTGATGGAATGGATAAAACAGAGTCTGTTTGGGTCAAAATCACTTTGGAGAAGAAAGCTACCAGAGGCTCCCCTGGATAGTGCTTGGGGTATGCTAGAGACCCCCTCCCCCCACACATCTGATTTGGATATGGATAGAGACCTTTTTATGATTATGGGAGACTTTAACTTCCCAGATATAGATTGGAGGACAAGTGCTACTAATAATAGTAGGGCCCAGATTTTCCTGGATGTGATAGCTGACAGATTTCTTCACCAAATAGCCACCAAACCAAAAGAGCTGATGCTATTTTAGATTTGGCATTCATGAGTAGTGAGGACCTCGTAGAACAGCTAGTTGTAGGAGACAACCTTGGTTCAAGTGATCATGAGCTAATTCAGTTTAAACTAAATGGAAAGATAAAAAATAGATCTGCAATTAGGGTTCTTAATTTCAAAAGAGCAAATTAAAAAAAGTAAGGGAATTAGGGAACTGGACTAGACTGAGGAACTCAAGGATCTGACTGTGGAGGAGGCTTGGAATTACTTTAAGTCAAAGTTGCAGAACCTATCTGAAGCCTGAATCTCAAGCAAGGGGAAACATTTGTAGGGAAGGGTTACAGACCAAGTTGGATGAGCAAGCATCTCAAACTATTAAGAGAAAGCAAAAAACCAACAAGGAATGGAAGATGGGATGGATCAGTGTGACACTCTTTACCTCAAATTAGCACCCTGGACCCCTCATATTCACTATTATCATGTGATTATGGTTTGTTTTGTAAAAAGTATGCCTTGTGAAGTATCATTTTAAGTGTGTGGATCTGTTGGACCTTAATATGCTGTGGATTTTATGTACTATCATTGTATGTGAAGTTATGAAGTATTGCTATACATGTTACTGAAATATGTTATGAGGTTGAGAGATGCCCACAGCTGGACTTTCAGTAGGGACAAAGAAGCCGCCATCGCTGGCCAGACAGGTGTTAATGGCTCATCAACACCCAGCCTTCTATCTCAGAGACTTCTTGTAGAAGGCACATATGCAATGGGGCAACCTAACTCACGTTACAGCAAGGATCTTTCTAGCATCCTGAAGAAAGCATAAAAGAGAGACAGTGACATCATCTCTTGGCCTCTCTCCCCGCCACCTCCATCTCAACACCTGGAAGATCGTCTGGAAGAGAATGGTCCCAGGCTGGAAGGGTATCCAGTCTGTGTATTAAGGAACTGTAAGCTACCTGTAGGATCTGTTAGGGTGAGAGACAACTTGATTCAAATCTTACTTAGTCTGTTAAAGTTAAAATTTAGACTGCATTTCTATATTTATTACTTAGGTAACCAACTTTGATTTCTATGCCTGCTACTTATAATCACTTAAAATCTTAGTTAGCCTTTTTTGCATCTCCATCACATTGTTGACTCATATTTAAGGCTAAGATTTTGGTATGGGTATTTTTAATAAAAGTCACGGGCAGGATGTGGGCAATAAACAATAAATCATGGAAGCCCAAGCCCCGCTATATGGGGCTGGAGCCTGAGCTCCACCTCCCAGGGCTGAAGCCTTAGCTCTGCCGCCCGGAGCTGAATCATAATTTTCAGGAAGTCATGGAGGTCCCATAAAATCATGGAATCCATGGCTCCTCCTGGGCCCTGGCGCTGGGCTCCTGGCTCCTCTGCTTCCTGGAGAGGAAACCCCAGAGCTGCCTTGCCCGGCTCCTGCCCTTTCCTGGCTCCCTCCTGCATGGCTGCATCCTAGGCCACCTCCATGTTGGCCCAGAAGGTGCCTCAGGGCCTGCTCTGGGAGCTGGTGTCTTCCTCCTCCAGAATGTCAGGCACTTCCACCGCTTTGCCTGGCCACAAGCTGCTTCCCTGCCAGCAGGGACAGAGGGGCCTCTCTCCTCCTGAGGAAGCCGGCAGCTGCTTCCCACTGGCTCTGGAGTCACCTGCACAGCCTTCTTCCCCAGGCCCTGCTTGAGCCTCTCCATCTTGGAACTGAGTGGGGAGCAGCCATGAGTCTGGGGTCAAGGCAGCCTCTCACTAATGGGCCTGCCTGCTCCATCCCCACCTCCCCTCCGCTGGGGCAACTCCCCCTCACTGCACACCCCACCACGGGGCTCAGGGACTGCAATCTACACACACTGGCAGCAGCTCACAACACAGGCTTCTCCCAAAGTTCCCCCGCCCCACCGTGATGCCGGGGGAGTCTCATCCTTTCAGAGCAGTGGGGTTTTCAGTCTGTTTGGACAAGCAGCTCCCTCCTCCCCCCCCCCCCCCCCCCCCCCCCCCCCCCCCCCCCC
>NW_020664964.1:7324078-7475490 GCF_002925995.2 Terrapene triunguis | reverse complement strand
CCCCCCCCCCCCCCCCCCCCCCCGACCACAGGCCCTCCCAGACTAGAGAAAGAATAGAACCGGGGAAGGCATCTGAGCTTGCCCTGAGAACTCGTCCCCAGCTAAACTTCACAAGGTCCCAATCATATGAGGCATGAGTCCCCTTCAGTTCCCACTGATTGGGGTTGTGGGTGTTCAGCAGCTGGCAGGGTCTGACCCCCCAGAGGAACACTGCTTTCCAGAGCTGGGAAGGGCAAGCAGGACCCTGTTCCCAGTCTCCCTGGCTCCAAGTGTGACTTCTTGTAGTGACTGAGGCAGGGGATTGGGAGTCAGGACTCCTGGCTTTCATTAGTGGTTTTCCTATTGACTTAAGGGACCTTGGGCAAGCCATTCCCCCCTCTATGTTTCAGTCCCCCCCCCTTTCCCCCCCCTCCCCCAATAAACCTGCTTTTAATTTACATTTAAAAAATCCAATTAAAATTTTTAAAAATCCCCTTTTGGGTTTTTGGTTTTGAAACAACCATTTATTTTTATTCACCTTCATTTTAGAAGAACTACTTCATTTACGAGAATCATAAATTGCTCATATTCCATTAAAGGAGAAAAGGCAGCAAAATTAATCATATCAATCATCTGTTGTGTGTTATTTGCTCAGTCTTAAAAGAGAATAACTAGAGGGTCGGACATTTGTCTGTTTATGCAGGCCCAGCTAACGGGGGGGGGGGGAGGGGGGGCGGCAGGGGCAGGAATGCTGTGTCTGTCCCTGAACCAGTAGCAATTGCACAGGATACTGCCGCAAAACCTACATTTTATTGTCAAATCATCTAAGCCATTCCTCTTCTGCTCTTCTTGTTTTACAAGTTTTAGATCAACAAAACCTTCCCCCTGACAGTCACTGCCCATCTGACACTGCAGGCAGAGGAGCCTGAGCAGTAACATTGTGACATCAGAGGTAACTCAGCCACCCATCATTCACTCACTCCAATAACCCTGAGCATAAACCCTAAGCCTGCTGCCTGCCTTGGTCATCTCTCCCATTGAAACCTGCAGTTTCATTTGCTGACTCCTTTTAACCAATGGGGTTGAATTATGCAAATCACCTGCAGAGAGTTAGCACTGACTGACTGAGTTGACTCTAAAGCAGAGGTGAGCAAAGTACGGCCCGCGGGACCGTCCTGCCCAGCCCTTGAGCTCCCGACTAGGGAGGCTAGCACCCGGCCCCGCCCCTGCTGTCCTCCCTCCCCCGCAGCCATGCTGCCATGTGGCAGCGCTCTGGGCGGCGGAGCGGTGTGCTCCTGCCGAGCAGAGCGGCAGCGTGTGTAGCTCTGGCCAGGCGGCGTGGCTGCCAGACATGCTGCTCTGAGCGGCATGGTAAGGGGGCTGGGGGGTTGGATAAGGGGCGGGGAGTCGGATAAGGGGCAGGAGGTCCCAGGGAGCAGTCAGGGGACAGGGGCGGTTGGATGGGGTGGAAGTTCTGGGGGGAGGGGGCGGTCAGGGGATGGGGAACGGGGGGATTGGATAGGCGTGGGAGTCCCGGGGGGCCTGTCAGGGGGCAGGGGTGTGGATAGGGGTTGGGGCAGTCAGGGGACTGGGAGCAGGGGGGTTAGATAGGGGGTGGGGTCCCGGGGGGGTGGTTGGGGCGGGGGAGCCCGGGAGGGGGTGGTTAGCGGACAAGGAGTAGCAGGGGTTGGATGGGCTGGGGGTTCTGAGGGGGGCAGTCAGAGGGCAGGAAGTGGGAGGGGGCAGATAGGGGGTGGGGGCCAGGCTGTTTGGGGAGGCACCGTTTTGCAACCCCAATGTGGCCCTCAGGCCAAAAAGTTTGCCCAACCCTGCTCTAAAGTCACAATGCCCCTCAACTCACAGCACCAATTCAAGGGGCGTGGTGTGGAAACCAGGCTTTTGTGGTGGTTTTGTTTTCCAATTGTCACCAAAATCAACAAGATTCTTCCCACTCATGCCTAGAAATTCCCTGAAATTTTGAATCAATTGGATGTAGTCTTCAATAATTATCACGTTACAGACAAAGAGATGCCACTGAATTGAGCGTTAGGCCTCACTGCCCTCAGCCAACAATGACCTCAGTCTCCCCGCTATTAACTCAGCAATAACTTCAAACTGGGCCAATCAGTGTGGAGACTCTCAGGGACTGGAGGCTGAGCATTCTCAACAGATGGCCATAAGACAGCACTAGTCATGAGAGGAGATTAATCTGGTGGAAATCTCTGTCAGCGCACTATTCCAGCCCCACCTCTTTGTGAGGGCCTCCTACAATGATGGCTGAAGAACAGCCCCACCAGCCTCAGGAAGAAGAGCAGTAGAGAGAAATGGAACAAGAAAAAAGAGAAGAAGAGACAAGAAGGAAGGAGGAAAAGGGAAGGAAAAAGGACAAATTCTAAATGCCCCCAGTCAGTCACAGATTCATAAATTCCAAGCCCAGAAGAAACCACTCTGATCATCTAGCCTGGCCTTCTCTTTAATATGGGCCATAGAACTTCCCTCAAAATAATTCCTATAGGAATTAGAGCAGATTTTTTACAAAAACAGCCAATCTTGATTTAAAAAATGCGAGTTGTGGAGGATCCATCACAACCCTCGGTAAATTGCTCCAAACCCCGACTATTAAAAATGTTCACCTTATTTGCAGTCTGAATTTGTCTAGCTTCAACTTGTAGCCATTGGATCTTGTTATACCTTTGTCTGCTCAAGTGAAGTGCCCATTAACAAATATTTGTTCCCTTATGCTAATCCCTTAACTTTCACTTTGTTAAGCTAAATAGATTGGGCTCCTGGAGTCTATCATTATAAGGCATGTTTTCTAATCCTTTAATCATTCTTGTGGCTCTTCTCTGAACCCTCTCAAATTTATCAGCTTCTGCCTCAAATTGTGGACACCAGAACTGGACACAATATTCCAGTAGTGGTTGCACCAGTGCCCAGTACAGAGATACAGAACCTCTCTACTTTTACCTGTGATTCTGCTATGTATGGGTCCAAAGATCGCATTTTCCCTTTTGGCCACAGTGTCCCACTAGGCGCTCATGGTCAGCTGATTATCCACCATGAATCCAAGTCTTTTTCAGGGTCACTGCTTCCCAGGATAGAGTCCCCCATCTTGTAAATATAGCTTATATTTGTTTGTTCCTAGAGGTATAAAACTTTACATTTGGACATATTAAAATGCATGTTATTTGCTTGTGCTAAGGCCACTAAGCAATCCACTTGGCTCTGCATCAGTGACATGCCCTCTACATTATTTACCACTCCCCCAATCTTTCTGTCATCTGCAGATTTTACCGTTATGATTGTATATTTGCTTCCAAGTCACTGATCAAAATGTTAAATAGCATAGCACCAAGAACCGATCCCTGCAGGACCCTACTAGAAAGACACTCACCCGATAATGATTCCTCCTTTACAACTATATTTTGAGACCGATTAGTTAGCCAGTTGCTAAGGGGCGGAGTCCTAGGTGGGACATTTTTCTGCCAACTTACCTTGTGTTTTCTGAGCCTAGAGCTCAGCTGGCAACATATATCTTAGACTGAACAGGTTCCAACCCTCACTGAGAATCTTACCTTATACACAGGGAATGTCTGCTCTCTACAAAATCAACACAGAAAGGCAAAAACTCCCAAAGCAGCTCCTCCTCAACACTCAGGTGCATGAACACAAACCCTCTCTTGGTCCTCAAGGAGAGACCGTGAGAAGGAGACTTGGTGCAGCAAGGCTACAGGGGTCTCCAATGTTCCTCCGGCCTTGCACCCCGTCCTGCCTGGCTGATGTCAAGGAAGCTCTGTGAGGTCACAGCCTCCTCATCACCTTTGCCCAATAGGCTGAGTTCCTGCCAAAGGCCATTGTGAAGGCACTGGCACACCCACCTCGCCCTTGCAGGGCTGATGTCTGCCCCTGGCCAGCCCAGTTGTATGTTTGAGCAGCTCCCCGGATCACCCCACTTGCTCATTATTGATTCTGGGGAGCAAACAGGCTTTCCAGTAAAACAGCAGAGTCTGTTCCTCACCCCACACTGAGTTTTTCATAGATTATGAGGCCATTAAATCGGCTAATCCGGCCTCTATTTCACAGGCCATGAAATTTCACACACCACTTTCCATATTAAGCCCAATAGCTTGTTTTTCACCAAAACACACCTTCCAAAAGACAATCAGTTGTGATGTGAGGCCATCAGGAAACAGAGAATCCACCTCTTCCCTTGGTAACTTGTTTCCATTAGTTAATCACCCTCGCTGTCAAAAATTTGTGCCTTACTTCTCATTTGAATTTCTCTGGCTTCAGCTGGCAGCCATTTGTTCTTGTTGTGCCTTTCTTGGCTAGATTAAAGAGCACTTCGGTACTCATTATTTTCTCTCCATGAAGGTACTTCTACACCATAATCAAGTCACCTCTCAATCTTCTTCTATAGCTAGGGCCCTACCAATTTCACGGCAGTGAAAAACGTGTCATGGACCATAAAATTAGCCCTGCCCCGTGAAATCCCATCTCCCCGTGCTGCTGGGAGCATCCCAGCCAGGAGCACCCCAGCAGGAGGGTCCTAGCTGCTAGTCCGCCGAGCTCTCCCCTATCCTGGCTTCCTGTACCAATCTAACTTCCCAGGCTCCTCATCCAATCGCAATACCCATGAATCTCCAGCCCCTAGCTCCTTCTTTCGTTCTCTTTGCCCAGCCAGTCCCAGTTCTCCTGAACCCCAGCTCTTCATCAGATCCGTCTGCCATTCCCCCTCACCTCCTTCCACCCACCCCATTGGATCTCACTCCCCGTCTCCTCTCTGGCTGCAAGTGTCCTTGCTCACTCAGACCTACTCTGCACCCTCCCCTCAACTCCAAATGCCAATTTCTTTCACCTCCTGCCAGCTTCCAGGATCCCTTAGGCTCTTTCTCCCAATCTACTCACCCCTGTCCCCTAGTCTCTGCATTTGAATCTAGCGCTTCCTCCTCTGAGCCCAGCAGGATGGGGGGTGGGGCATTGAAAGCACAGGAGAGACAGGCTCTCTGCTCAGGTACCTGGACCCAGCACAGACCCAGCAGATCAGAGCTACAATTGTAGGGAAAGTCCTGGAGCATGCCAGTGCAGACACAGTTGTCAGGGGGAATGGAGCTGCTAATGTCAAAGAAGTCTCTATTGGGTGTGTGTGAACTCTGACTTTTCAAAAACTTCTCATTTGGTCAGTTTAGGTAGATTTTCAGAGACAGCAAAAGGCGCATCCCTGGCACAAAGGCCACCTCCTTGGGAAATTTCAAGTCCCTGCTCCAAAGCCTGGGGGTGCTAGAGCTTTTCAAAGAAAACAGCACCAGAAATGTTTAGCATGGGCTAAGCACGGTCGTCATGGAATCATAGACTTTAAGGCCAGAAAGGACCATCGTGATCATCTAGTCCCCCTCCTGTAACAGACCCACAACATCTCACCTAGCCTCATTCTCAGCAACAGCTGAATTATTTTAATGGAAGTTTCAGGAAATATTCAGCCTCAGGGCAGACACCCAGCATGGAAAATTTCAGCCCAAACAGTTACAGTGTGACAATGTTATAAGCAACTGAAAACAAAGGCTTATCATGGGAAGCACTGGGCAACCTTAATAACAGGTAGTGCTGGCAGCCTCCCGCCCCCATAATGTGAGGCACTCACAGCTGGGCTGGAGCGATGGGATGTCAGTCAGGGCCAGCAAAGGTCAGGATGTCAGAAATCGTCCTGATTTGAATTCTCACGCCAGAAAGCTTTGCAGCGCCCCACAGCCCCTCCCCCCACTTCAAAAACAACTTTTGACAACTAGCTCTAGGGTCTGACCCCACCAGGCGCTTGGCTCAAAGGGCTCAGCAAGCCAATCCCCATGGGGTTCAACGGAAGTCGGGGCGCTGAACACCTGACATGACTCGACCTTTGGTACGTCATACAGCCAGGTGGTGCAAACCATACCACACTCTGCCAGTTCAGCCCTGCCACAAGCAGGGGTAGCTCCTGTTGACTGCTAGTGGATTGGCCACTGCTTATACCTGGGTTGAAGTTGGTCCTTTGTGTTAACTCTGTTTTCTTTGTACCAGCTTGTGCCATCAGACGTTTTGCTGCCTGCCCGAGGTAAATAAACACTTTATGTCTTTGACACAACTCGCCTGCAGTACAGCACCATGGAGAGTATCACACGAAACAACATAATTCAAAACAGGAATGTCTAAAAAAGCACCCGATCCTCCCTCGTCCACTGGGTCTCTGCCTCTTCCCCACCCCAATAAAAAAAAAAAAAAAATCATCTTCTCAGCTCAACAGTTAAAGCCACCGGGACATTTTTCCTCACCTATGTCTAATCAGCACCACTAATGTGGATTTTGTGACTCCGATTCTGACCTCACTTACACCAGCATTCTACTGCAGTGACTTCAGTGGAGTTACTTTCCATTGTGTGAGAGCAGAATCGTGCCCAGAGTGCAAAAAACAGCAATTAATCCAGAAACAAAAAATTAATCATAAAATGCTGTGAATACCCAGAGTGACCCCACTGAGGAATCGGACAGCCCTGCAGACAAAGCACAGAGCAGGTACTTGAGGAATGATTCTCTAGTGTTAGTAGTTTAAAAGCTGGAGCCAGTGTCAGGAAGGGCAGGGAGGGTGACTTCTCTCCCCGACCTGCCCAAACACGCACTGTAACCCCTTTGGGGTTTAGAGAGCATGGACCCTTTAAATCTTTTTCTTGGGGATTGGGGGTGCTGATTATTTCAGGAAGAGGAAGTCCTTTTTGTGGGGCGTGGAGGGGGAGGGGAGCAGAGAGAAAGACAAACTGGATGTTAGCTAGTGAAGTGGGGAGGTTGTCGCATGTCACTGTGTGGCTTTGCAGAGAGCAGCAGAAGGGGGCACCGAAGGGGTTTGTTGGGGAAACTTTACTGGCGCCAAAGACAACAAGGAGCACTGAAGACTCACCCCTGGACTAGAACTTTGCCCGGGACTCCTGAACTCTGTGTACAGACACATTGCTGAGTGTCTGTCCTTTCAGACTCTGCTACCACTGGGCCTGTGAGGCCTTGTGTTGAATGTAACCCTGTTTTACCGCTCCCCCTAGCTTCCTCCTCTTGTTTTTCTCCTTTCAGTCTCCCAGTAAATAAATATTTCCCTTTCCTGTACTCATTGTACTCTTTCAGCGTGTGTGTGTTCACACTGGGGGGTTTGGAGCAGGTGCCCCTGGGGTGGAAGCAGTGGTACTCAAACATTTTTAATAATGAGGGTGCTGAAAGCCATTCCCCTTACCCCATCCACTCCCCCGCCAGAGCTGAGGCCAGGAGCCCTGGGCGTGCAGGGCCGGCAACCCAGGGGTACTGCAGCACTCCCTGCACCCCTAGTTCCCATGCCGATGCATGGAAGGGGCTTTCCCGGCTGCATTCCTGCACGCGCCTTCTCTTGGCCAGAGCTGCCTGCAGAGCAGACTCCATCGGCCACGAGGGCGCTCAAGTTACATAACAAAAACAGGAGAGAAATTTCTCTCTAAAGATAAAAAAATAAAGAAGGAAGAACCCAGAAACACCGGGACTACAACCAAAAGCCTAGAAACCCCCTTGAAAAGAAACTAACGATGAGTTTATATGGGGGGGAGGGGGGCAGGGAAATTGGTGGTTGAAGGCCGGAGGGCGCTTTCTGTTCCTTATTGCTGTGATGCTCCCACCTGGGAACTGTTCTTAAACATTTACAAATATTCCTTTTCTCTCTCTTGGTGCTCCTGAGTGCACGCCCGAGGAACTTCAGCTCAGGAATGGGCATCTGGGTGAAACACCTTTTGAGTAGCTGCCATTAGATCACTAAATCAGACATTGTTCTTCAATGGGGGTGAAGGGATCTTCTTATTGAGCATGTGAGACTATTACTGGTATTGAAAAGGCTGCAGGTTTAATTTACTTCAAGGAGCAACATGCCCTATATCTGGCCATTACACTACATTTAGCTATATGCAGGACTATAATTGTCTTATAATGACAAGCACAGTGTGACTGGCCCCTTTAAAAGGAAGTCATGCCCAGTGCCACTGTGAGTGAACCTGCTGCCCAACTGGGCTTAAAAAGGCACGTGAGGAAGTGGTGGCAGAAAGTTAGAGGCTCCTACAGATGAGTTTGATACACCTGGGGAACAAAACTCCAGTCAGGTAGGGCTGGAAATGGCCTGCTAAAAAGAACAAGGGACGAGGAAGAAGAGAAACCGAGGCAAGATGTCTGCAGAATGATCTCAGGTCACAAAGGGATGCATAGGAGATGAATGACCCTGTTACACACAGTATCAACCTTCATAAGCTCATGTATGGCTCTGGAGAAACTTCAGCTTTCTTCCTTGATGGATTCTATTTTATGTAGATTTTTATACCGTGCTAAACACCATAATATCTGAGCACCTTCTAATAATGCATTAAGCAATGTGACCACACATCTGTCATGGTGCAGAAGTGTCTTTTTAAAAAATAAAAAATACTTGTTGCAGTTAGGGTTACCATATGTCCGGATTTTCCCGGACATGTCCGGCTTTTTGGGCCTCAAATCCTCGTCCGGAAGGAAATCCCAAAAAGCCGGACATGTCCGAGAAAATAGGGAGGGAGGGCCCGGCGGTGTGGGGCCGGGCCGGGGCCAGCAGTGCTCGGCCGGGGGCCAGGGCCAGGCCGGGGCCGGCGGTGCTCAGCCGGGGCCGGGATGGGGCCGAGGCCGGGGCCGGCGGTGCTCAGCCGGGGCCGGGCTGGGGGTGCTGGGCCGGGGGCCGGCGGCCCAGGGCCCGAGCAGAGCCGGGTGGGAGACGCCGGGGCCAGAGCCTCTTGGCCTGGGCTGGCCGCCGGAGGGAGCCGCTCGGCCAGGGGGGCCGGACTGGGCCGCGCCGCACCCCGCCCCAGCTTACCTGCTGCCTCCCTGTTTCAAGCTTCCCGCGAACATTTGATTCGCGGGAAGCATTGGAGGGGGAGGAGCAGGGGCGGAGCGTTCAGGGGACGGGGCAGAGTTGGGGCGGGGACTTTGGGGAAACAGAGTTGGGGCGGGGCCGGGGCCCTGTGGAATGTCCTCCTTTTTTAAAACTAAAATATGGTAACCCTATTGTTGCTATCAGTTTACAAGAGAAAAGGTTGGTTTCTTCAGTGTTGATTGGACTACTGCAGTTTGAAGGGGGAAGGGGAGACTCGGCTGCCTGAGCTAGTAGAGTTGAACACTAAGCAGATAGTGACAGTTAATTAGCAGTGCTTGTAGCACAGCCAACAATCCAGAATCTTTCTAAAGTTCTAAATTCTGTGTTTTGAACACACACACACAGCATTAAAAACATTCAGGTTGCCAAGTCAAGCACTCAACAATTGGGAAATGCCAGACAAAGCTGTAGCTGGTGATTTTAACACTTCCCAGGGAGTGACTGACCTTTCCCAGCAGCAGCCTGTGGAGTTCATAGACTTACCTAACCACCTTAACCCCTTCCAGTCCTGTTTGGGGTGGACACGCCATCGAGTCCCCCACAACCCTCAAGCCTTCCCTCACAACTCTGCAGCACTGGAATAGCAGAACCTGAAGAGGATCAGGGGATTAACTTGTCCTCAGCATTTCCTCTCAGAAATCCACGTGGGAATGAATGTTGCTCCAAACACAGAGCTGCCCGGGCCAGTGCAGCTTCTTGCAACACTATGCAAATGTATCAGTTTGCAAATATGCATGAACACTGATTGCTCTGAGGATTCTCCTGAGCAGTTGTAGGGCAGCGAGGTTTGCTCACCTGAAATAACCATGCCATATATTTGACTTTAGCAATGTGACCTGCAGATTACTCTCCTTGTGGCAGATTTCTATTAGCTGGATTATTTTGCTAGTGCAGGCTGCAGAAAGAAAAGTTTTTAATAATATTGACCATGCGATTAACTTCACAGTGTTAACCCTTGTGCACTCTGAATTACTAGCTTATAAAATACTAACTGCATGTTTTATAAAAAAATCTCTGCAGTTTTTTCATAGCATTTATACATAAACAGCCATGTTATAAACTCAAGAAACTGATGGGGAATTAGCTCACACAAGAACTGATACAAAGCAACATGAAGGGTCTTTTTCGGTGCAATGAAAACCAGGCCAAGATCCAATCCTTAACCTGAGCTGCTGCACCTGCATGTTTCAGGGCTCTCTCAACAGATTAGACACACTGGGCTAGACAACATGATCTCCACTCATTAGGAAGCAGGAGTCCTAAGATCACACATGCACCAAGGCCCGTGGCCAAGAGCGCACAATATGTTGCTATTACAGTACTATGCTAGCTACTACCGATCCCAGTGCACTATGGGAACTGATTTATTCGTTTCTGGGTGAAAGTGCTCTCATGATTGCTGATGGGATAAAACCTTTAGACTCGGCATCTTCCAGCCCATAGCGGTTGAGAGTGAAAATCATCTCCATGTGACAACTGCTATTCATCACCTGAATTACTGGATGGTCTCAGTCCAATGCCAAGTGTCCATACGAGCCCAAACACCCTCATAGTAGGCAGCCTTGTTGGATTTTTAGCAGAGACACCCAGGATTGGATGGACAGAAATAGTGAACAGCCTTCTCGCTCCTGCAGTTTTTAGCATCCAGGAAGGGCTGTGGCAGACTGGCAAGGTGGGGTAGAAACCTCTTCTGTGGAGAGAGGATTTGGGCTCGCACTCTGGCAACTTTAGCTATTTTGACATGTAAAAAGGAGTCAGTTGGAGACATCAGCAGCAGCTTTGATGTCACAGAGGAATGTGACAGAGAAAAATAAGCAGCTGGCACAAAAAACAAGAGAGCTGTTTTCATGGAAATGCTCCTAGTATAAAAAAAGAGAACGTACGACTTGGTTCTTATACAGTGCTCTTGACATGAATGCCTCAAAACGGTTTATAAAAGGGGCAAAGCATCATCATCCCCATTTTAGTCAGAACCTGAGTCACAGGCTGTGAATGGCTCAGCTATTTAGGTTTTATTTTTACATTTCCCCAGGGAAGCTCAGCTTACCTGCTTTTCAGTGAGGTCTCCCTCCTGTTTAACATTGCTTTGCATGAAACGTTCATAAGTTACAGTGAAAGAGCAAAAAGAACAGGAGTACTTGTGGCACCTTAGAGACTAACAAATTTATTTGAGTATAAGCTTTCGGATGCATGCAGTGGAAAATACAGTAGGAAGACACACACACACACACACACACACTGGGTGTTACCATATACACTATAAGGAGAGTGATCAGTTAAGGTGAGCTATTATCAGCAGGAGAGAAAAAACTGTTTGTGGTGGTAATGAAAATGGCCCATTTCCAGCAATTGACAAGAAGATGTGAGGAACTTTAGGGGGGGAAAATAAGCATGGGGAAATAGTTTTACATTGTGTAATGGCCCATTCACTCCCAATCTTTATTCAAGCCTAATTTAATGGTGTCCAATTTGCAAATTAATTCCAATTCAGCAGTCTCTCATTGGAGTCTGTTTTTGAAGTTTTGTTGTTGTAATATTGCGACTTTTAGGTCTGTAATCGAGTGGCCAGGGAGACTGAAGTGTTCTCCAACTGGTTTTTGAATGTTATAATTCTTGACATCTGATTTGTGTCCATTTATTCTTTTACGTAGAGACTGTCCAGTTTGGCCAATGTACATGGCAGAGGGGCATTGCTGGCACATGATGGCATATATCACATTGGTAGATGTGCAGGTGAACGAGCCTCTGATAGTGTGGCTGATGTGATTAGGTCCTATGATGGTGTCCCCTGAATAGATATGTGGACAGAGTTGGCAACGGGCTTTGTTGCAAGGATAAGTTCCTGGATTAGTGTTTTTGTTGTATGCTGTATGGTTGCTGGTGAGTATTTGCTTCAGGTTTGGGGGCTGTCTGTAAGTGAGGACCGGCCTGTCTCCCAAGATCTGTGAGAGTGATGGATCGTCCTTCAAGATAGGTGGTAGATCCTTGATGATGCGCTGGAGAGGTTTTAGTTGGGGGCTGAAGGTGACGGCTAGTGGCGTTCTGTTACTTTCTTTGTTGGGCCTGTCCTGTAGTAGGTGACTTTCGGGTACTCTTCTGGCTCTGTCAATTTGTTTCTTCACTTCAGCAGGTGGGTATTGTAGTTGTAAGAACGCTTGATAGAGATCTTGTAGGTGTTTGTCTCTGTCTGAGAGGTTGGAGCAACTGCAATTGTATCGTAGAGCTTGGCTTGAGCCAGGCAGAGCACAGGCAGGCCCCGTCCTAGCCTCCTCTGAACAACACTGTTAATGCACCTCGCAGCCAACCTGCTACTTCACTGAACACCAGGGGGGGAGTTGTATGGGCCCGGGGTGCCTGGGCTCCAGCAATATTTAGGGCCCGGCTCCACCAATGTTCGGGGCCAGGTCTCTCCCCTGGCCCTGCCTGCAGCCCGCCCACACCTCCCCTGAGTGTGCCTCTTGATAGCGCTCCCCCGCCCTAGGGTTAGGGTTCCTATGGGTAGGGTTCCCCATCTCAGAGTTAGGGTTCCTATGGAAAAGCCACTTGGAGATAAGATTAAGGTTCCTAGCGGTAGGCCTCTTGGAGTTAGGATTGCGTTTCTATGGGCAGGGCTTCCCGCCCTAGGGTTAGGATTCCTCTGGGTGGGGTTCCTGACCCTAGGGTGAGGTTTCCTATAGGTAGGCCACTTAGGGTTAGGGTTCCTATGGCTAGGCCAGTTGGCGTTGGGATTATGGCTATTATCGGTAGGCCATTCGGCGTTAGGGTGAGAAGTCTTATGAGTAGGGCTTCCCGCCCTAGGGTTAGAGTTCCTATGGGTATGGCTTCCTGCCATAGGTTAGGGTTCCTAGGGCTTGGCCACGTTGTGTTAGGGTTTGTGTTTTCATGGCTTGGCCTGTTTGAGTTCGGGTTCAGGTTCGGGTTCCTATGTCATGCCACTTAGAATTAAGTTTATGGTTCCTCTGGGCAGGGTTCCCCACTGTAGGGATAGGGTTGCTGGGGCCAGGGCTCCCCACCCTCGGGTTACGTTTCCTAGAGCTTGGGCTCCCGGCGCTATGGTTAAGGATCCTATAGATAGTGCACCCCGCTCTAGGCTTAGCGCTACTGTGGGTAGGAGACACGTAGTAAGGGTTAAGCTACTATGGCTGGGGCTCCCAGCCTAGGGTTAGGCTTCCTATGGGTAGGTCACTTGGCGTTAGAGTTATAGTTCCTATGGATAGGGCTCCTCACCCTCGGTTTAGAATTCCTAGGGGTATGGACCCCCTAGGGTTTGGATTCCTAGAGGTAGGCCACTTGGCTTTAGGGTTAGGGATACTATGGGTAGGCCACTTTGCCTTACGGTTAGGATTCCTATAGTTAGCGCTCCCAGCCCTAGGGTTAGGGTTGCTATGGGAGGGCTCCCTGTGGCACGGTTGGGGTTTCTAGAGGTAAGCTACATGGAAATAAGGTTAAGGCTCCTCTCGGTAGGCCACTTGGAAATAGAGTTAGGGTTCCTCTGGGTAGGGCTCCCGGCCCTAGGATTAGTGTGCCTTATGTGTAGGGATCCCCGCCATAGAGTTAGGGTTCCTATTGGAAGGCCACTTCTACATAAGGTTAGGGCTCCTATCGCTTGGCCGCTTGGAGTTAGGACTGGATTTCTATGGGTAGGCCTCCCCGCCCTAGTGTTAGCTAGGGCTCCCCACCATAGGGCTAGTGTTCCTATGCCATAGGGTTTCTAACCATAGGATTACTGTTTCTATGGGTAGGGCTCCCTGACTTAGGGTTTGGGTTCCTACGGCAACAGCTCCCCACCTTCGCATGAGGGTTCCTATGGGTTGGACCCTTGCAGTCATAGTTAGGCTGCCTTTGCGTAGGCGACTTGGAGATAAGGTTAGGGGTCTTATGTGTAGGCCACTTGGAATTAGTGCCAGGAGTCCTATAGTTGGGGCTTCCCGTCCTAGGGTTAGAGTTCCTAGGGCTTGGCCAATTGGTGTTAGGGTTAGTCTTTGCATCTGTTGCATCTTACTTGATGTCTGACATTAACCTATCACTGAGCTTTCAAAACAGCTTTTCTTCCATTATTGAGGTCAAGCTACTACCTGACGCCTGGTTGTCGCTCCTTGAGCTAGATTCACTGCCACTTTAGGCACTTATATACCCGAGTATTTAATACTCCTGTTCTGCTGCTGCCTATCCGCGTAGGTTCTAAAACTCGCTTGGCACCTACATTTTTGCAGTAAAGTGTCCCGAGATGCCTGTGCGCTGCAGCCCCATCCCCAGTATTTGCTGCTTAAACCGCAGAAGAATGCACAAACCGGGGGACAGGTGGCATCCCTCTACCTAATTTGCTTGCGGGTCCCGATCTAGTAAGGATTTCACCTACCAGATTGGGTCCCGAAAGACTAGCTCACACAAGCGGACAAGAGGAGGGGGCACTTCCGGATAAGTTTGCTTTGGGACAAATAATAAAATAGTAATTATTAAGCCCTTTGTAGGTCCATGAAGAAATTTGGATCGAAAAACTGGGGGTGAAAAAACAAGAGGTTTCGCAAGCATTTTTTCCATCAAAAAGAAAATGTTGTTCTCTTTTGGCAACCAAGAAGGACTCTCTGAAACCATAGTTAACTGGAAAGTCAATTTTTAGAAGAAAATGTCACACTCAGAGGAGCAAAACATAGTACTTTTACTTAAAAACGCCTTTGCAATGGAAAAAATAATGCTGTTTTATGGGCGCTCCCAGAAAAAAAATCAACCGTTGCAGGCAAAATCTCGGTTTTCTCTAAAAAAACTGCTTTTCTGTACCAAAAGAGTTTCTAGACGTTTTTGATAACAAAAGCTAAAGTTTTGGCTGAAATGTCTATTCCATCCAGTGAATACACTTTTCCCAAGCTTTCTCTCCGCACAGTACTGTCTTCCACTAAAAATGGAACTCGTTCATCGAGATTTACTATCCCAATCAATTTTGGGGAGAAAATGAGTAAGTGCCTTTCTCTGTTGAAAAAGAAAAAGGAACTTGTTAAACGAGATTTACATGGAAAATCAATTTCGCGGAGAAAAAGGATCAACTTTTGCAGGAAAAAAATCTTTTTTCCCTGAAAAGAAAACAAAGTCTCATCAAAAAAATTGTCTTAAAAGAAATGATTGTGCCGCTAGAAAGCTGGGGGGAAGAGGTTTCGTTCGAAGGAAAACAGATTTCAGTGAAATCGACCCCTTTTTGATCAAAATAATTAATTCTTTACGGACTGAAAAACAGCTTTTGAAACCAAAAAAACCTAATTTCTTGCCAATTGGTGCTCGCTTAGTAAAACATTTTCAGCTGTAGCCCACGAAAGCTTATGCTCTAATAAATTTGTTAGTCTCTAAGGTGCCAGAAGTACTCCTGTTCTTTTTTCAACTGTATTATTTCTGATTGGAAAAGCGTTTTTAATTGGAAAAAGAATGTTTTAAGAATAAGCTTCGTCAAAACAGTGATTGAAGCCTTTTCTCCGAAATATGGCTTTTCCAAGAAAAATATAGTTTTTACAAATTCCTTTTTCTTTGACAAACACAAAAATTATCAATTTTGGATCAGATATAGGCAAAATATTGCTTGAGAAACCACTTCCTTTTTTACCCCCAGTTTTCAGCGCAAATTTGTCTATGCACCTGAAGGGAGGGGAGTCACCCGTAAGAAGATTCTGAGATGGTGGCTACCACGGGATACACAGAATTTGAAAACGCGAGGCCAGAAGACTGACCCCACTGCTGCAACCCCTTGACGTACACCTGCAGGGCCTAGGTCTACCTGACAGAGAGGGAAGGGAGGGAAGAAAGAAGGTCAACAAACACACACACTCAGGAAGGGATGGGAGCCACCTATGAGTAGATTCTGAGACAATGGCTACCCCGGCCCACACGATTTGAACCCATGTAGCCGGCATCCTGCCCCCACTGCTGCTAACCCTTGACGTATGGCTGCAGGCCCTAGTCCTACCTGGCAGGGTGGGAGGGAGGGTGGTCAACAAACACACACACAGACACACACACACACTGAGGAAGGGAGACGAGCCACCCGTGAAGAGAATCCGAGACGATTTCTACCATGGCACACACACGACCTGATACACTGCTGAGACCCCTTGACCTACGCCTGCAGGGCCTAGTTCCATCTGGCAGAGTGGGAGGGAGGGAGGGAGGGAGGCAGGGAGGTAGGAGGTCAACAAACACAAACACACACACACAAAATGAGGAAAGGAGAGGATCCACCCTGGAGGAGAGGCTGAGACAATGGCTACCCCGGCACACACACGATTTGAACCTGCGATGCCGGCAGTCTGACACACTGCTGTGACCCCTTGACCTACGTCTGCAGGTTCTAGTTCTACCTGGCAGAGGGAGGAGGTGAACAAACACTTTAAAAATAACACAAGAAATAGTTAGGGTACAAACAAAACAAGGGTTTTATTTATAAAAAACTTGGTGGTTAACACCCAAATAGGCATGAAGCCCAGACCCAGAACTTAACACATGTGGGTTACAAAAGGTATTAAGCAAACAGTTTACTTCACCAATCTTTTGCATAAACCGTAGGAAGCTGAAACCGGAACCAGGGAAACACACAGGAACACACAAGACCAATGAACCAGGAACCACAGCGAGGATGACAATGAAGACGACAGGGACAAAGTAGGTGTCAGGAACAGGTATTGTATAAATAATTAAATTGGCATTGGAGCGGGGCATTGGAACATATATCTCAGGTGAGTGCCCTAACCACTAGGGTGCAGTCACTCTCCCTCTCCCTGGACCAGTGTATATTTAATTAGTTATCAAAAAGTGGAACAGCTTCAGCAGGAGAGATTGAGAAAGACCTGCCCCAGAATATTCCACTGCCCAGTGGTTATGGCACTCTTCTGAGAGATGGGAAACAAGTTCACATTCTTTTTCCACTCAGGAAGAGATGGGAATTGATCCTGGGAGACTGCCCTAACAACTGGGCTAAATGTTGAAAGGGACAGAATGGGGGGCGGGGGCACCTGCTCTTCCTGCATTTTTTGTGAGAACTGGCTTAGGCACCTAACTCCGAGAGTTCACAGCTGAGAAAAGACAGGCACTTCCAACTGGCTCGCACTTATGCATCTAACTCCCTCTGAAGGGTGGGGCTTAGGACCCACCCCTCACTTTGGCATATCCTATTAGCTATCTTAGGTGGGTTCCTCCCTTAGTATTCTGGCTTTTGTGGATCCCATTCTTAGGCAACTGACTCCCCCCACCCTCCATGTATTGTATGAAGAACCTGGGGCGCCTAACCCTGAGCAGTGGATTCCACTGCATGGCAAGACGGCTAAAAGTTAGGCATTACAAGGCTGAGCCCAGATCCTCAGAAGGTATTTAGGCACCTAACCCCCATTGATCTGGGTCTTAGACTTCTCCCTCTACTTGGAAGTCTGAGCCATGAACCCTCTCCAGGAGTTGGATGCCTAAGACAGGCAGGGCCAGATTTACACCTTGCATGCCCCTACGCACAGCATCTTCAGCTCCCCCTGCCTACAGCTGACCTTTGTGTTCCAGAAAAAATGACATGAAAAGAAATATAGATGATAATTTAAATATTTATGCAATTAAATAACAAAAAATACATGTAATTAAAACAATCCCATAGATAGCAGGTAGGGTCCCCTGCCATCCGCAGCTTGGAGTTGCAGGGTACCCCCACCACCCGGCCGGGAGCTGCAGGGTGCCCATGCCGCCCGGAGCCCCGCCCCATGTAGGTCCCTTGATAACTAGGGGCTAGATTTATAAAAAGACTTACATCTGTATCCTCTTTAGCCACATACATCCAACATTTAGGTGCCACTGACACTCTCAAAACCCCTTCTCAGCTGCCACCTAAAGCTGTCGGTATCTAAAGTTGCTGTGCAGTCTAGGTATCTGCTGGTAGGCATGCACAATGCCAGATAAGTAGTGATGTTGCCTCACAGCTAAGAAGTTGCTTGGAGTGCCAGCCAAAGCCCCAGTGGGATTCTGAAACTAGGCATTCCTTTGCCTATCTCACCTGCAGAGCTGATATGATTTGGGTTCTGCACATAAAACATTCAAGGGACAGCATATCAGGAAAAAAATTAATGGGTGCTTAGGACCAGCTCCTCCTCCTCCCCCTCCCGCCCTGCGCCTCCTGCCCGCCGCGATCAGCTGTTCTGCAGCATGCAGGTGGCGCTGGGGAAAGGGGAGGAGCGGGGATGGGGCATAATCAGGGGAAGGGGTGGAACTGGGAGAAAAGAAGTGGGACAGAGCAGGGGTAGAGTGGGGTCAGGGTCTAGGGTGGAGTGGGGGCAGGAAGAGGCAGGACAGGGCCTGCGGCAGAGCGGGGGGTTGAGCAACCCCAAAGCAAGGAGGAAACCGGTGCCTGTGGTCTGTACCTGGCCAAGGTTGTCATGCAGTTGTTGGTGTCACTAGGCATAGCTACCAGGTAACTCGGGGGGATGGAAGGCCATAAGTGCCAATGAAACCTCCCTGCTCTGGGTCTAAGTGAACCACAGAACTCCATCTTGTGAACTTTCACCTACTTCCATGCTAATAGCCTATGCTGAAGCAGAATATGTGATGGTCAGCTTTTCTAGCAGACAGCTGCAGTTTTGTTCGCACTAACAGAAACGGTAGTGATAATGCGGGGGAAAAAGGGGAGGAAAAGGCCTAGTGCGTAGAGCTTGCAAGGTCAAAGATAAGCATGTGAATGGGAAAGTTTCTAACATGCACAATGTGTACCTGGGGTAACTGCTCGAGGAGGGAGGGGTAGAAGGGGTAGAGGGAAAAGTAACAGAACAAAGCTTACACAGAAACAGCTTGGAATATAAAAGGGTAAACTTGCTTGTATGTGCTGTGCTTGATTTGAGACGTGCCTGTCTCCCTGCACCACTTTGAGATCTCAAATAAACTTTGTTTTCTTCTCCACCCCTGGTGTGTCTATTGGTGCAGCGCACACCGGGCAACGAACCCTGTTGCCCCCTCTGGGCCCATCTGGGCTGGCAACACAGTGTTAGGGAGAAGATTTAGTTTGGGATAAGATGAGACAAGTTTGGAGTGAGCTGTTGTATCTCCTTCCTGGGTGAATGCTGTAGAGGAGCCTATGAACTTCCCCCCACATGGAGCACCTTTCCTCCTTATCCCTCCCCACTTCAGCAGCTCTGCAGAGGCCATTTATACCACCAACTAGCAGCTTCTGCAGGAGCTCCTGAAAGGGAGCATAAATAGAAGTTAATTTTGGTAGCAAACCTCTAACAAGCTCTCCTATGCATGTGCAGATTTTTGTGTCTTGTAACATAGCCAAATGGATTTTCATGGAGAAAGCAGAAGGAACCATGTTAAGTTTAAGACTTTCACCGATTTTGAAGTTTCTAACCCAACTCTGGAGCTCTTTACAAATTGGTTAACATTGGCAAAACTACCTACTTCCCTAACCTCATTCTCCAAAGTGACTGAAACATTCGTGCTGATACTCTCCACAAGACTCCCGCCTGAGCCAAAGCCCAAACAGGAAGCTTCAGCTCAAGTCTTGGAAGTCTGGCAAAAGCATAAGCAATTGAAAGATAGTGGTTAGGAAAGGAAATGTTTGATAGCCTTTGTGAGGAGCCACCACCACGAGTTCCCCCAGTGGGGTCAGGCTGAGACCAACGGACAGACTTCTAGCCCTCCCCCAAACCCGGAGCTCGCCCTGTGCAGATATAGGGGCGGCGTTTACATTTTGGGTGGTGAAAAGACAACAAAATATTGTTGAACTGCCACGTGAGTCCCCGGAAAGACGGGAGACCGCGGGCCAGGAAAGCTGGGAACGGCAACAAGTAGCTCCGGTAAAGTTGTCACGAGCATTTATTTGGTGAAAAGTGGTAAAAGTCACATGACATCAGTGAAAAGAAGAAGAATACGGTAAGTAAACAAAGAAGAAACCACCAGGCGGAGGGGCTCCCGGGGGCAAGGAGTCCCAGCCAGGGCGCCACCCGGTGCGGGATACTCCCCATGGCAGCGGATCAGGCCGCGGGGAGCGGTTGTTTCCGTTTGTGCTGGTGCCGGCCGGGTCGGGGCTCGCGCACACAGAGCTGGCAGCGGAAGAGCGGAGGCGGGAAGCTGACGTCGCGGCGCCTTCCCGCGTGTGGCGCGTAAGGACTGTGGCCGCGAGAACTTTCCTCTCCGTTTCAGCTGTGAAGCAAGGCCGGTTGCATGGGCGGCAGGTATCACAGGCGGGGAGGGGAGGCTGAGCCACAAGCAACAACCAGGCGTCGCCCCACCCACGCTCCGCCGCTAGTCCCGTCTTGCGTCTGTGGCTCGTGCCCTGGCCCTGCGCTCCGGGGTGGGGCTGGGGCCCCCACGCTCGCTCAGCGCTCCGAGGTTGGGGGTTGGTGCCCACTCTCCCGGGACTCCGGGGCACTAGCCTAGGAAGGGGCCGGCGGATGCTTTGTGGGAGCGGCCCATGGCTGGTTGGTCTGATCTGATTGGCCCACTGCTGCTTGTAGTGTAGGAAACTGCTCCCTGTAGGAATGTGCTATGTGCTAGCTGTAGCAGTTACTAATATGTAATGGAGTGTAAGAAACTGCTGTTGTAAAAAAACAGATAGCAGTTTGTCCCCTGCACTCATGGCAGGACAAATTTATCTAGGCCATTCCTGACACGTGTTTGTCCACCCTGCTCTTAAAAATCTCCAGGGATGGAGGTTCCCTTCCCTGGGCAATTTATTCCAGTGCTTAACCACCCTGACAGGAAGTTTTTCCTAATGTCCAACCTAAACCTCTCTTGTTGCAATTTAAGCCCATTGCTTCTTGTCCTATCCTCAGAGGTTAAGGAGAACAATTCTTCTCCTTCCTCCTTGTAACAACCTTTTATGTACTTGAAAATGTTTCAGTCTTCCCTCATAGGTCATGTTTTCTAGATCTTTAATCATTTTTGTTGCTTTTCTCTGGACTTTTTCCAATTTGTCCACTTTTTTCCTGAAATGTGGCGCCAGAACTGAACACAATACTCCAGTTGAGGCCTAGTCAGCGTGGAGTAGAGCGGAAGAATTACTTCTCGTGTCTTGCTTACGATACTCCTGTTAATATAACCCAGAATGATGTTCCCTTTTTTTTTTGAAGCAGTGTTACACTGTTGACTTATATTTAGTTTGTGATCCACTATGACCTCCAGATCCCTTTCTGCAGTACTCCTTCCTAGGCAGTCATTTCCCATTTTGTATGTGTGCAACTGATTGTTCCTTCCTAAGTGGAGTACTTTGCATTTGTCCTTGTTGAATTTCATCCTATTTACTTCAGACCATTTCTCCAGTTTGTCCAGATCATTTTGAATTGTAATCCTGTACTCCAAAGCATTTGGAACCCCTCCCAGCTTGGTATCGTCTGCAAACTTTATAAGTGTACTCTCTATGCAGTTATCTAAATCATTGATATTGAATTGGTATTGAATAGAAACGTATCCAGAACTGATCCCTGCAGGATCCCACTCGTTATGCCCTTCCAGCATGACTGTGAACCACTGATAACTACTCTCTGGGAACGGTTTTCCAACCAGTTTTGCACCCACTTTATTGTAGCTCCTGCTAGGTTGCATTTTCCTAGTTTGTTTATGAGAAGGTCATGCGATACAGTAACAAAAACTTTACAAAAGTCAAGATATACCATGTCTACCACTTCCCCCCATCCACAAGGCTTGTTACCCTGTCAAAGAAAGCTATCAGCTTGGATTGACACAATTTGTTCTTGACAAATCCATGCTGATTGTTACTTATCACCTTATTTTCTTCTAGATGTTTGTAAACTGATTGCTTAATTATTCGCTCCATTATCTTTCCGGGTACACAAGTTAAGCTGACTGGTCTGTAATTCCCAGGGTTGTCCTTATTTCCCTTTTTATAGTTTGGCACCATATTTGCCCTTTTCCAGTCTTCTGGAAGCTTTCCCGTCTTCCATGACTTCTCAAAGATAATTGTTAATGGCTCAGATATTTTCTCAGTCAGCTCCTTGAGTATTATAGGACGCATTTCATCAGGCCCTAGTAGTTTGAAGACATCTAATTTGTCTAAGTAATTTTTAACTTGTTCTTTTCCTATTTTTGTCTCTAATCTTACCTCATTTTTATTGGCATTCACTATGTTAGACGTCCAATCATCACCAACCTTCTTGGTGAAAACTGAAACAAAGACGTCATGAAGCAACTCTTCTATTTCCACATTTTCTGTTATTCCCCCCCTCCCCTCGTTGAGTAATGGGCCTACCCTGTCCTTGGTCTTCCGCTTGCTTCTAATGTATTTGTAGAATGTTTTCTTGTTACCCTTTATGTCTCTGGTTAGTTTGATCTCGTTTTGTGCCTTGGCCTTTCTTATTTTGTCCCTATATACTTGTGTTATTTGTTTATATTCATCCTTTGTAACTTGACCTAATTTCCACTTTTTGTAGGTCTCTTTCTTGATTTTTAGATCATTGAAGATCTCCTGGTTAAGCCAGGGTGGTCTCTTGCCAGACTTCCTATCTTTCCTACTCAGTGGTATAGTTTGCTCTTGCACCCTTAATAATGTCTCTTTGAAAAACTGTCAATTGTCTTCAATTGCTTTTCCCCTTAGACTTGCTGACTTGTCCTAATTTGCTAAAAACTGCTATATGATGTAGCTAATTCCTACAGATACCCTACAGTGTAAGAAAATGCTATGTGAAACTACTACCAGTAGGAAGTTGCTATCTGTAGCAGGGAGAGGTAGTGAATTGTTACCATTAGCAGTTACTGATCCATATGGTTGTATCGTGCTGTTCTTACGTGCTGACTTGTCCTAATTTACTAAAACTTGACAGTGGTGTGGGATGGAAGCATAAAGTGTTCAGCGTCCAAATGACCCTGCCTGGATTCATGTTAGTGGGATGTGGGACATGTGGAGGATAATTTAAACTCTTAATTTCCTTAGAGTTCGCCTTCAGTATACTTCTATGTTGGTGCGATCTCATCAACTCAGCAGGTAGGCAGAGGCAGCAATGCACTTGTCCTGTTGCCTTGACTGAGAGAGGTTTCTGATCAAAGGGAGCATAGATTTCGGCAAGCTATTGGAGATGAAAGGGCTTGTTCAGAAATAGATTTTGAAGTCTGTAGGGTAAAGATGAACCAGATGGGTTTGTCTCCATGCAGCTATATTTTATTCTCTGGGGGCTGGGTAGAAAGGAGAGAGAAGTATTTTGGGTTTCCTATTTCCCTTACTGAGGACCATCGATGCTCACCTGAAATTTTTCCTGGGCGAAGCAGTTCCTATCTGTTTATTACAGGGTCAAAATATGGCTGCCATCACACAGAGGCATTAGTGGTGGTGGAGGTGAGATGAGGGCCAAAAAGTCCTTTCCTTCCCCCAAACACTCCCATGCATGTGGAAGCTGTAAAGTTGCTGCTGCCTAAATAACCTGATGGCAAACGGGTAGAGGCAGAAGGCACTGCCAGCTACGGTATATTGAGCACCTCAGAGGAGCCATGCACTGTATGGAGTCCATGCTTTTACATCTATTCTGTACTGGTGAGGGCAACCCTCACTCCACAGTGCTCCTGGTGGTCCCAGGGCTTCCCCTGACTTCCACCAGCACAAGCACTGCTCCTATCACTATTGCTTGAAGATGTACCACCTTCTCTTCCTCCCTGCCATTGCTCAAGCTTTAGAGCCATAACTGAGCCTGGAGTTGGTAAAGTGCTCATGATCTCTATAAAACATGACATAGGTTGATTATAATTGTTGCTACTGAGGATCTCAAAGTCAGTGGGGAGGCAAAGAGTTCTATTGAAAAACTGATGTGATGTTTTTGGTAAGGTGAATAGCTCTTTAGAGGTTCAGGCTTCTCCCATGAACAAATGAGCCAGTGAAGCAGCCTAGCAAAATAAACAAACCTACCCTGCTATTTACATTAGGAGGATAATTGATGCTGAATCCTGCAGCTGACAGAATGTGATATAAACAAGTATCGCACAGAAAAAATATTTCACTGCTGTGTTTTCCACAGAAATGGAGATGAGACAGTGTTCAAAAATACAGGGGAGGGGTGAGGACCGATGAGGTGTGGGACTGTTAGGGAAAAGGTGGGCTGTATGGCACCATTGTAAAAACAAATATGTTTCACGACCATTTTATTAGTTTTAACTCATGTTTTTAAATCATCACACAAATTAAAGTTGGCTATACAAGCCTATATGAAGCACTATATCTACATCCTTCTTGGTTTCTTGTAAATTTGCACAACTCTGTTAATAAATTTTAAAAATGCGGTGCATTCATTTTTGATGGCTTCTCATGTGTCAGATCTTCCAGTCCTTCATGATATGCTCCTGATCAGGCAGAAGGCCACTTTTTTCAGAACACAAAATTCTATTGTGAGAAAAAAGAATGCTTAACTGTAGCTGTTGAGACAGGGAGTAGAAAGAGATGAATTCCTACTTCTTTCATCCCAGGAAACATAGCACAAAAATTGGGTTGAATCATTAGTGATGATAAAGAAGAAGTTGAAATCAAATCTACATTTGTTCATCGTATGATATTCCACTCTGTATTCAAATTCTCTATTCTCTCTTGATCACATGGCATCCCCATTGCTGGTAGTGCCTCCACTCAATTGTCTGTTTTATAAGACAGGCATCTGTAAAAGCTCGTTCTCCACTATGTCTTCCAGAGAAGTTTGCAGCTCCATCAAATGCACAAGCAGCCATCTGTTTGGGGTTCAGTTGACAAGCATTTAATTCTTCTAAGATGTGGGTTTCAGAGATGCAGCTGATGTGTCTTCTATAACCTGAACATCTAGAAATTTATCTACTGACCTACCACTGAAATCAAGATAATATAGGTTGTGACTTAATACTTGACACCCATTTGCGTCGGTGCATTCATCAGCCCTGTATGTACATTTTCTGAATGCAGAGAGAGAGTTCTTCACTTTTTCAACCGCTGAGTCTTTCACTGTTGCACTGGATGCTTCTAATCAGTCAGTTGAGTTTCTTGCAGAAAGATAGTGAGCATTTGCTGGTCTTGGGCGGAACCAGTGTCCAATTTCCAGATTAACAAATGACAATGCACTTAACATTGGCCTCCAGTTTGTAGTGTGTGGTATCTCTTGCTTAAAGAGAAAGTATTATGTGACAGCCATGTTTGTTTGCATAAACTATGTTGTGGCTCCAGCATTCTTAACAACCTCATTAAGTACTTCTTCTAAAATCGGCTTTGACAATGACTGGCTTGTAAGGCTTTCTGCATGTTGATGCAGTCCAGAGGATTGGTGTTTTGCAGCCTTTTCACATAGTTTGTCAGCATTGTCTTTGCTGATCAGTCTGGCAAACCAAGCTCCTCCACTTCTACTATATAAATCCATGGTATGCTCACATCTTGAATACTGCATGCAGTCCTGATCGCCCCATTTCAAAAAAGATATATTGGAGTTGGAAAAGGTACAGAGAAGGGCTACTAAAATGATTAGGGATATGGAACAGCTTCCATATGAGGAGAGATTAAAAAGGCTGGGGGACTTTTCGGCTTGGACAAGAGACTACTAAGGGGGGGGATGTGATAGAGGTCTATAAAATCTTGACTGGTGTGGAGAAAGTGAAAAGCTCCCTCACATAACACAAGAACTAGGGGTCACCCAATGACATTAATAGGCAGCAGATTTAAAACAAACAAAAGGAAGTATTTCTTCACACAACATACAGACAACCTGTGGAACTTTTTTCCAGGGGCTGTTGTGAAGGCCAAAACTAGAACAGGATTAAAAAAATAACTGATAAGTTCATGGAGGATATGTCCATCAATGGCTATTAGCCAGGATGGGCAGGGATGCAATGCCATGCTCTGAGAACCTCTGTTTGCCCGAAGCTGGGAGTGGATAATGGGATGGATCACTCAATAATTGCCCTGTTCTGTTAATTTCCTTTGAAGCACCTAGCATTGGCCACTGTTGGAAGACAGAGTACTGGGTTAGATGGACCATTGGTCTGACCCAATATGGCCATTCTTATGTTCTTATGTAAAAATTAATTATAATATAAAAATGTTTAGTATAGAAACTCCCAACACCAGCCAAAACTGATCACTTGGGCAACACAGCTCTGTCTGCTGGATACCTAGGCAGAGTAGGTGAGTTCATGTAAATACAATCTGGTCCTGAAGCCTTCCCCCTTTCCCTGCCTCATCACTAGCTGTCAGGGGAGAGCTCATTCAGACCTTGCTTACAAATCATAATGCGCCAACATTGTTAGAAAAAACAACAGCTGTGTGAGGAAGCTAGTATTTGTTCATACTTTTCAAACCTATTATACTTTTCCAGGTACAAGTATTTTATCATACATTGTCTATGCTTTTAAAGTGTGTATTAATGTTTCAATTTCAATTCAAATTTCTAATCAATGACAAAATTGGCAACACCGTTGTAACTAGTTGACCACTGGTGGGTGTTGAGGAAATTCAGGGGGGGTGTAGTGCCCCCTGGGGGGGTGTAGGGAAGGCCCGGTTTCACTGAATTAAGTCTCCTGTTGCAACACCTCAGTAGGTTACATCAAAGAGGAGCTGCAGTGACTAGGCATTCAGATGCCTATGCCTTTAAGAACTCAGCCATGGGAAGCCCATACTGAGAGGTACTGTCTGTGGGAGGGGAAATAAAAAAGCCCCTCTGCTCCTCCCACCCTGTTATTTTTGCCAAACACTTGTGTCTCAGTCCACGGGGGTAACTGTTACCACCTCTGCCCCGCTTGTGCTGAGGTTTTGCCCTCTGTCACCCTCTGGCAGCACCTCACCCCTGGGCTTAACTCCATCTCCTTCCCCCCTCCCATCCCTGATTTTTGCCTTCAGCCCCTATCCTAACCCTGCTTCCAGCTGCTTGACCCCCCTGACGAGTCAATTTTTGTCCTCTGCTCAGACCCTGGCCACCCCCCTCCTCCGATTTGCCCTCTTTGCCCCTTCTTAACCCCTGTAAAAAGCAGTTAGCAGAATCTTACGGCTAATAAGGGCAGAGTGAAGGGCAGTGGCTGCAGCAGATGTTCTGAGCATGCTCAGTTTGTGTGAATATGCTCAGTACATCATAAGTAGCACATTCCTACAGGGAGCAATTTCCTGTACTACACTGTGATTGCCAGCTTCAGGAGACCAACTGGGCTAGCTGTGAGCCCTTGAGGGTACATCCACATGGAATAAAAGACCTGCAGTGTGTCTGAGGCTAGGCCAGGTTGGCTGACCTGGGTTCGTGGGGCTCGGACTGTGGGGCTGTAGAATTGCTGTGTAGATGCCTAGCCTGGGCTCTGGGACCCCACTTTGAAGGGAAGGTTCCAGAGGCCAGGCTCTTGCCCAAAACTGACCAGCCACACTGCAGTTTTTATAGCTCCATGAGCCTGTGTCAGCTGACCTGGACCAGCTGTGGCCAGGTCTGAGCTCTTTTTATCACAGTGCTAAAAAACCGAGCATAGGCAGGGCCGGCAGAGGGACTAGAAGTCTGCAGTATAGCCTGTCAGAGTATGTTTATAGTGCAAGGTAAGCTTGGTGTTAGTGGGACTGAATCAGAGGACGTGTTAGAAGATCCTGGGCTTCAGCATCTACACTGATTCTTAACCCTATGTTAAGAATTTTCGAACCTGGCCTTGAGCCTGGGGTTCTGCCGTCCACACCATAGCAAGCAGACCTGAGTTGAATCAATCATATTTTAGACTTTGTAGCCCCCTTACTCCTGAGGGAATTCTGTGCCAAAAAAAATTAAAAATTCTTCATACGATATTTTAAAATTCTGCAAATTTTATTTGTCAATAAATAAATGTGGAGGCTCTAAAATGGCAGTGGGGAGTACAGGCCACTGGGTGCATGGAGGTGGGAGATGGTGCTGCAGCCTCCCCACCCCACCTGGGGACATGAATTCAGCCGTGAGGCTGCACCCAACCCTGACATAGTGCAAGGGCTGGGCCTGCCCCAGAAACACCTCAGGGCCCTGCCCCTCTATGCCAGGTGCACCAGGCATGGGCAGGCAGGCTCAGGCCAGCAGGATTCAAGTGTGGGGGGGATCCAGGTGTGGGGTGAGGGGGTTCTGTGTGGGGCAATCTGGGTGCAAGCAGCTCAGCGGGGGGGGGGAGATCTGGATGCACATTGCGGGGTTCTGAGAGCAGGGGAAATGGGACTCTGCAGGTGGGTCCAGGTGAAAGTGGTTGAGGCTCGATGGGGGTTCTGGGTGTGGGGTCTGGTGCTGAGGGAGTGGGGCTCATTGGGGTGGGGGGTTTGAGTGTGGGGGGCTCAGTAGGCAGTGTTATAGGTGCAGGGGTCAGAATCCGGATGTAGGGGGGGTGGGCCCAGCAGGAGGGGTCTGAGTGCTGGGGAGGTTGCGGGGGTCTGGGTGCAGGGTGGGTCTGGGTGCAGGGGTGTGTGTGTGAGGCTCGGGAGGGTGGACATTCAGGTGGGGGGGGCTTGGTGGGGGAGGGGGTTTGGCTTGGCAGGTAGGTCTGGGTCTGGGGTGTGGGGGTGCAGATGCATGGGGACTAGGTGGACAGGGTAGCAGCTCCCCATATAGTGACTCCTCCCCCCATAGCTGATGAGCAATGGGAGCAGGAAGCAGGGGTGTGTGCAGAGCTTTTTGCAGCTGGGGGAGGTTTTTGGGGGTAGGTCTGACCCAGACCCGGCTGCTCCTTGAAGGGTAAGAGGAAGTTCCATCATCCCCCACCCTGTTGGGGCAAGCAGCTGAGCCTAGTACAGGGTAGGAGCCACTGGCCAGGGCATTACCAGCTCCCGCACCTCTGCAGTGATTTACCTCTCTGCTGGCTGCTCCGGGTGCCCGAAATGACATTCCCGTGCTGCTGGGGAGGACTGCATGACTGCTCTTGCGACTTCCCTTTGTGTCCCCGTCAGAAAGTCATTTTTCTGTGGGGAAACAAAGAAATCTGCAAGGGACATGAATTCTGCATGGGCGCAGTGGTGCAGAATTCCCCCAGGAGTACTCCCTCCTGAAATGTGGCCACTCTAGTCCTTTGTCCGGGGTGCACTGTGACTAAGCTTTACTGCCCACCCTGCATGTTACAGGAAGTTTGAACAGCCTGCTGAGCAATATGGAGAAGCCCCCTTTCCAAGAGGTTCTTGCTTGCGCTTTCACTCCTGTCTCAGGAAATGGGTAGAGCTTCCATGAGGTGCTGGCGGACATTTTGACGGCATTTTCTGACCCAGCAAAGGCAACCGACAAAGCTCATAATGGAGCAGAAGGATGAGGAGGCAGTGGCAGAGGAGGAAGAGTAACCTGGCATGGCAAACTTGTACTTGCACGATGCTGCTCTGTATACTCGGTATAGCTGCTGATGTCCCCTACATAGACTGATGTTTCTGGCAGAGAGCCACAAGCTACTGCTCCATGTCTGTTGCCACCCAATTTGGTGTTGGAAAGTTGACTATGGGTAGAATGGTAGCGAGGATTTCTCAGGCAATCCAACATGTTGTTTACTCCAAGGTATAAGGCATGAAAGATACTACTGAAGTAATTGCTTGCTTTGAGAAAATGGGGTTTCCAAACTGCATTGTGGCTGTTGATGAGACTTATGTGGCCATAGTTTGCCCTCAACAAGGAGCACATGAGTACATAAATAACAACCACATTGTTATGCGGGCCCTCGTGGACCACAGAGATCAATTTGTGAATGTCATTGTGGGCTACACTGGAAAAATTCTTGATGCCAGGGTCTTTTGCTGATTGGGAGTCTACATTCATAGACAGGCTGGGATGCTATTCCCACCAAATGATGACATAAAATATGGAGTTACTGTCCTCACTGTTATTCTGGGGGACCCCGTGTACCCTCTTTTGCCTTGGTTTATGAAACTGTACTCTGATTTCAGAAGCCTGACAAAAGAAGGTTTAATTATGCTCTCAGCTGGTGTAAAATCGTTGTTGAATGTACTTTTGGCAGTTTGAAATCCTGTTGGAGATGTCTGCAGACCCATTTGGATAACAGTATAATTAATTCTGTTGCATCACTGTGGCTTGCTGTGCTCTTCACAATCTTTGTGAAGCCAGAGGTGAACCATTTCCCCCCTGAATGGACCTATGACAGAGAGGGGCTGCTGAATCAGTACACTCAGCCAGAAAGTGTACCTACCACAGTTGGGACTGGATTCACCCAGGTGACAGAAGTCAGGGATGCTTTGTGTTCTCACATTATGAACTTGCATGGCCCAATGGAAGAGGAGGAATTGTACTTCAAGAATGTGCTTTTGGAGTGGGGTAGGATCAATTAAATTGGGGGGTTCAGTGCTTGGGTGGGGTGGGGGCTTGAGTGCCATCCATGCAATGTGCTTATGAAAGACATGATAAATTATGAAATGGCGGGGAGAGGAGTCAGAGTATGGGTTCATATAAGGAAGTGATTGAAGTGTGATTTGCTATACATAACTTTATAGAGCAATAGTGTTTGCTTAGTAATGTCTAATTGCTCCTGATCATGTGTTTAACTTTATTATTTCAAATCAAGATTGTATGATTGTCACACTGTCTGGAGTGACTCACAACCGTCAGTGCCTACCTCAGGGCAGACTGTCAGAAAACAGGGCAGATACCTCAAACTGGTGGTATGTTCTATAATTAGATTTCACTAAGCTAGTGACAAATGTGAATTTCTGGATCACTGTACCAGTCTTACCATGGAGTCACAGACAGTCCCCTTAGACTCTCCAGTCTACCTTATCACCCAGACGAACTGCACTTTGTGATAAAAAGTCACTTAAATCAAAAATCACACCACATCAGGTTGTGCCCTGTCCCAAGAGACTAGTCACCCCAGATGAAATTGGTGCTCTAGATCAGCGGTTCTCAAACTGGTGGTCGGGACCCCAAAGTGGACCACAACCCTGTTTTAATGGGGTCGCCAGGGCTGGCGTTAACTTGCTGGGGCTCAGGCTTCGACCCTGGGCAGCGGGGCTCAGGCTTTGGCTTCAGCCTTGGGTGGTGAGGCTGAAGCCCTTCGGCTTCAGGTCTGCCCCCCCCCCTCCGCCGGGAACGGGCTCAGGCTTCACCCGCCCCCTTGGGGTCACGTAGTAATTTTTGTTGTCAGAATGGAGTCACGATGCAATGAAGTTTGAGAACCCCTGCTCTAGATCTTACGCCAAAGACAATGCTGGGAGCCAATTCTATAGTAAACTAACTAAAGGTTTATTAGCTAAGAAAAGGAAATGAGAGTTATTGAGAGGTTAAAGAAGGTAAAATAGACTCACAGGTGAGTCACAGTTTGTAATTCCAAATGGTGGCAGTGATGTAATAAACTTCCAGTTTCCCAAAAGTCAGGGTACCTAGATTGTCTCTGGGATTTCTGGTTTGCATCTGGTACACTTCTCTGTAGGAGTCCAAGCAGTCCAGAGATGAAGGATCTTTCCCTGAATCCATACTTGTAGCTTCTTTTCACAGAAAACAAGCTCATGGTTTCACTATCCACATGGACTTTTCCTTTGATGATGGAGAGTGAGGAATGCATTTTGAGTCTTTGACCTCCAGTCATCATACACAATGACCACTTCCTTTGAAATTAGCACTTTTCTGTTAAAGTTCTTCATTTGCATTTCACAAATCTTGCTTGATGGCTTGTTTGATGACCATGAAGCAGCTTACTTTTCAAAAGGCCTGTTCTGGTTGGTTTCCATTGCAAACACAGAAGGCTTTCTCATGGAGTGTTTGCAGCGCGGTGGTCAGAAGACAATGGAAGGATTAATGTTGATTCACTGAATTATTGCTATGCGCCAAGGGGGCAGGAGGTAGCTTCCATTTTCAGTTGAGTCAGCTGGAAATTTTGGGGCTAGAGAGGACAAAGGAAGTTGGCTGATAGGATTGTGGGATATCTTTGACAGACTCCTGGGACACATGCCAAGCGGGGCTGTGTCTATACTGCAAAGCAATAGGGCTCAAATCCTGGGTAATGGCTTGACATGAGCTTGGACCCTCCACCCATAGGCTCCTGGGACCCTAGGTTCTGACCCGAGTCTGAGAGATTTGTGTGTAGACAGAAGGGAGGTTTGGGCACATGCCTGAGTCTGAGCCTGGGTTTACATTGCAGTGTAGGCAAACTCAAAGGCTTGGTATATCCCCAGCTCCAACTGTGGACATAGCCTTAAGTAAATAAATTGAAGATAGTGAAGGGTTAAAATCCATGTGCATTTTATATAACAACCTGGTACACCTCTACCTCGATATAACGCTGTCCTCGGGAGCCAAAAAATCTTACCGTGTTATAGGTGAAACCACGTTATATCGAACTTGCTTTGATCCGCTAGAGTGCGCAGCCCCGTCCCCCCGGAGCGCTGCTTTACCACGTTATATCCGAATTCATGTTCTATCGGGCCGCTTTATATCGGGGTAGAGGTGTATATGGATTGTGCCAGCTCTTTTCCAGGCCCAAGGTCCAGAGTATGGTCAAGAGACCAGAGGCCTAGCAAATAGTGATTAGCTAAGAGAAAGCTGGAGTAAACAGATAACATTGCCTTTGCTAAGATAGGCCTGGTCAGCAAAATGCCAGATATTGGAGCAATAACTGAATAATTATGTTTCAAATGGAACAAAGGATCCCTGTTCCTATTGTGTTAGTGTAGGCAAACGTTCTTCCCACAGATCCAACCTTGAGTTTATGAAAAGTTGGCACATGCCAATATAAAATATGGCATCCTTCCACCTCCCTTCCAAGGGACCAATGCTTGCCTTAAGACATAAAGGAGACAATCTTTATTGCCATATACTTTCACAGTTTTTGTTTTAACCGCTAGGAATGTACCTGTTGGACAATCAAAGGAGTTGCTCCATTCTTATAGACCCCAAATCAGAATTCAACATATATATTTTATACTAATAACATTTTATCAAAGTATTAATTAAATGTTAACTTGCTAACTTGAGACTATGGGCGGAGACATTATGTAATCTGTTAACCACTGGCTAATGTGCTATCTTGCCTTGCTTCAAAACCTGTGGAACTGCCTACCCCATCACTTTCCCCCGCCCATGGAAAATCTATATATTCTATTGTAATCAATTGATTGACAGTGTCTCTGAGCCTAATAAGCAAGGTGACACTCCGCCAGCGCTGTGTGTAATAAACTCCTATGCTTGACCTCTACACGGTGTGGATTTATGTCCTTCAATAGTAAAATCTGAAATCAGTTTGATGCTTTCAGTGAGGTAAATGATTTTTTTGTTAAAGTTGCATTTGTTGGTAGCTTAACAGAAAATGTTTAGGGGGGCATTTCAGATTAGACAGTTTAAAGTAAACAACTTTAGGTAGAAAGTTCAAATTAGTTTTGGGATTAAGGTAACTTTTTTGGAGGGGAATTTAGGTTGTTTGAGTGATTTAACTGATGTGACAAAAAGAGGTGTCAAATTCCAAAAACATACCACTGAAAATAAGATGAATGTAGGCAGAAAAATGGCCAACAAGTTCAGTGGTTTAACTGAAGTGAACAAGTTTAATAAAGAAAAATTTAAATTGACTGGCATTTTAAGGAAAACAAGCATGCAAGAAGACAAGGCTGCTGTGGAGAAGTTAAATGAATTTTTTACATCAGTCTTCACTGCAGAGGATGTGAGGGAGATTGCCACACCTGAGCCATTCTTTTTAGATGACAAATCTGAGGAACTGTCCAAGATTGAGATGTGAATAGAAGAGGTTTAGGAACAAATTGGTAAATTAAACAGTAATAAGTCACCGGGACCAGAGAGTATTCACCCAAGAGTTCTGAAGGAACTCAAATATGAAACTGCAGAACTACTAACTGTGGTATGGAACCTATCGCTTAAATCAGCTTCTATATCAGATGTCTAGAGGATATTTAATATTATGCCAATTTTTAAAAAAGGTTCCAGAGGTGATCCTGATAATTACAGGTTGGTAAGCCTAACTTCAGTACCAAGCAAACTGGTTGAAACTATAGTGAGCAACAGAATTATCAGACATGTAGATGAACATGATTTGTTGGGGGAAGAGTCGAGGTGGCTTTTGTAAAGGGAAATCATGCCTCAGCAATCTATTCGAATTCTTAGAGGGGGTCAACAAATGCGAACAAGGGTGATCCAGTGGATATAGTGTACTTGGACTTTCAGAAAGCCTTTGACAAGGTCCTACACCAAAGGCTCTTAAGCAAAGTAAATAGTCATGGGATAAGAGGGAAGGTCCTCTCATGGTTTAGTAACAGAAAGACAAGAAAAGACAAGACAGAAAACAAATGGTAGGAATAAATGGTCAATTTTCAGAATGGAGCGAGGTACATAGTGGTGTCTCCCAAGGATCTGTACTGGGGCCAGTTGTGTTCAACATATTCACAAACGATCTGGAAAAAGGGGTGAATCTGAAATTTTTGCCAAAATTACTAAAGCTAGTTAAGTCCCAACCAGACTGCAAAGAGTTATAAAGGCATCTCACAAACCTGGGTGACTGGGCAACAAAATGGCAGATGAAATTCAATGTTAATAAATGCAAAGTAATGCACATTGGAAAACATAATCTCAACGATACATACAAAATGATGGCATCTAAATTAGTTGTTACCACTGAAGAAAAAGTTCTTGGAGTCATTGTGAATAGTTCTCTGAAAGCATCTGCTCAATGTGCAATGGCAGTCAAAAAAGTGAACAGAATGTTAGGAACCATTAGGAAAGGGATAGATAATAAGACAGAAAATCTGCCACTATATAAATGCCAAGATGTAAATCCATGGTGCACCCACACCTTGAATACTACATGCAGTTCTGGTCACCCCATCTAAAAAAAAATGTTACAATTGGAAAAGGTACAAAGAAGGGTAACAAAAATGATTAAGGGTATGGAACAGCTTTTGTATGAGGAAAGATTAAAAAGACTGGGATGTTTTAGCTTGGAAAATAGATAACTAAGAGGGGATATGATAGAGGTCTATAAAGTTGTGACTGGTGTGGAGAAAATGAATAGGAAAGTGTTATTTACACCTTCACATAATGCAAAAACCAGGGATCATCCAATGAAATTAATAGGCAGCAAGTTTAAAATAAACAAAGGAACTAATTCTTCACATAATGCAAGTCAGACTGTGGAACTCATTGCCAGGGTATGTTGTGAAGGCCAAAACTATAGCAGGATTCAAAAATAAAAACTAGATAAGTTTATGGAGGATCGGTCCATTAATGGCTATTAGCTAAAATGGTCAGGGGTGCAACGCCATGTTCTGGGTATCTCTAGCCTCTGATTGCCAGAAGCTGTGAGTGACATGGGATGGGATGGGTGACTCGATAATAGCCTATTCTGTTAATTCCCTCTGAAACCACTGTCGGAAGACAGGATACTGGGCTAGGTGGACCATTGGTCTGACCCATTATGGTCATTCTTATGTTCTTTACTCTCATCTGGCCCTAAATTCCCTAGTCGAACTGCAGTGAATGATAGAACCCAGCAGGGGAGGTTTTAAGTCCATGTCTAAGGACAAGGACTCCAAAAGGATGGATTTAATGGGCAGAAAGATTTACACTTCTTCCTCCTTGCAAATGCAGATTGTAAACCAGCAGGGATTGCTGTCCATGTATGACTTTTTGTAAATTGGACAGCTATCAACTATCCTCCTTGCATTGACTCAGAACAACTGGTTTCCTTCTCTGGGCCTTCAGGATGCTTACTTCCATTTGGCGATTCTCCCAAGTCACAGAAGATTTCTCTGGTTTGTAGTGGCAAACTGTCACTTTCAGTACACAGTCCTTCCCTTTGGTCTGTCTCTTGACCCCTGAGTTTTTACTAAATGTATAGTTGGGGTGACAGCATACCTCAGGAAGAAGGGAATCCACGTCTTCCCATATCTGTACGACTGGCTACTCAGGGGCACATCCAGGGAAAGAGTCCTTTCTCACGTACTCATTACACTGTGCTTACTCGACTGTCTGGGTCTCATCCTAAACACCAGAAAGTCAGCGCTGGTCCCCACACAGAAAATTGAGTTCACTGGGTTCCTAATAGACTGTATGACTTCATGAGCGTTTCTGCCAACTGACCATTTCCAGACAATTCGCTGCCTTTGTCTCAATCTGCAGTCTCAGCTTTCCATGACCGTTTGTATGTGCCTGAGGCTCTTAGGCCACATGTCCACATGCACGCAGGTGGTTCAGTTCACAAGGTTGCGCCTTCACCCTCTTCAAATGTGGCTTAGGACTGTTTACTGTCCAATCCGTCATCACCGGGACAGGTTGGTCTGTCTCCTTCCATTGATCCTGGACTTCTTGTAGTGGTGGATGGTTCAGGGAAATGTAGGTCACGACATTTCCTTTGCATGACCCTTACCAACCAGCACTGTTGTCATTCCCTGGTAGGTTGGGGAGTGCATTTGGGGTCACCGAAGGTTCAGGATCTGTGGTTGGAGCAGGAAGTGCCACTGCATATCAATGTCTTGGAGCTTCGGGCCATCTACAATGCCTGTCTCACTTTCCTAGACTTCATCAAGGGTTTGGTAATTCACATGCTATTATGTGAAGAGGCAAGGCTGAGCACACTCCAGGGTGCTTTGCCAAGAGGTGCTCAGGTTGTGGCAGTCCAGACTCATCTTGTGAACCATCTCAGCAGGAATTTTTCCCTGAACCACAAGTGGTCTCTGAAGTCCAGTCTTTGGAGAGTCATCTTTGCATTGTGGTATGTTCCAGTGGTCAACCTGTTTGCTACAAGGGACAAAAGAAAATGCTATCTGTTCTGCTCTTGAACGACACTTTCCATCTCAGCTGGCAATTGGCTATCCTGTGTGCTTTTCCTCTGATCCTGATTGTTCCACAAATCGTTCTCAAACTGAAAGCAGATTGGGCCAAGCTCACCCTCACCCCAGCATAGCTGAGGTGGTGCTGGTTTTCCGACCTTCTTATCCCTTATGTTCCAGCCTGACTTGCTCATGCAGAATCACGGTCACATGTTGCATCCCATGCTCAGCTCCCTGCATCTCATGGTATGGCTGCTCCAGGGTTGAATGAGGAGGAAGAGCGATGTTTGGAGACAGTTTGATAGGTCCTACTCAGTAATAGAAAGCTCTCTACCAAGATGGACTGTTCAGCAAAGTGAAAGCTTTTTTTCAATGTGGTCCTTGCCCTGCGGAGTTCAGCTTGATACTGGCTAGTATCCAAGACATCATAGAGTATTTGCTGCATCTTCAGTTATCAGCCTTAAGCTTAGCTCATTGAGGATGCATCCAGTGGTGATCTCAGCCTTTCATCCACCCATTCATGGAGGATTGGTGTTTTTCAATGCTGTGATGGTGAGATTCTCCATTCACCCCGGCATGGGAACTTAATATGATGTTAGGAACTCTCATGGGACCTCTGTTTGAGCCTCTAGCATCTTGCCCCTTTCCTCTGTTATGTAAAAAAATCCTGCATTCCTCGTGGCAATAATACCTACGAGGAGAGTGCATGAGTTGCAGGCTTTGATGGCAGAGCCTTGTTAAACACCATTCTCCAAAGACAAAGTGATGGTGCAGCTGCACCCAAAATTTGTGTCTAAAGTGGTCTCAATTTCATTCGGTATATTTGCCTGTGTTTTTTCCTAAGCCACATTCATCTCCTGAGGAGCAAGTGTCTTCACCCTTTGGACATCAGATGATGTTTGGTCTTTTATCTGGACAGGACTAAGTCCTTCCAGTCTTCACCTCATCTGTTTGTGTCATATCCAGACTGTATGAAGGGACAGGCAGTCTCCTCAAAGATGATCTCTAAGTGGATAACTTCCTGAATCAAGACTGCATACGAAACAGCTTCGGCTACACCCCCTTCTATGGGTACAAGCTCATTCTATGAGGGCAAGTCTTCACTACCCGCCGGATCGGCGGGTAGCAATAGATCTATTGGGGATCGACTTATCGCGTCTAGTGAAGACATGATAAAATCGATCCCCGATGGCTCTGCCGTCGACTCCGGAAATCCACCGCGGCAAGAGGCGGAAGCGGAGTCGACGGCAGCGCGGCAGCGGTCGACTCGCCGCTGTCCTCACAGCCAGGTAAGTCGACCTAAAATACGCAACTTCAGCTATGCTATTCACGTAGCTGAAGTTGCGTATCTTAGGTCGATTTCCCCCCCCCCCCCCGTAGTGTAGACCTAGGCTGAGAATGCAGGCTACGTCAATAACATTCTTAAGTGACGTCACAATATTGGATATTTTCAGGGCTGCCACATGGTCATTGATACATAGGTTTATGAACCATTATGCCATTACTGTGGCATCAAGAGCAGATGCAAACTTTAGGAAGGCAGTCCTGCAGTCCTTGTTTAAATAGACTCCAAGCCCCACCCCCTGTGGGTACTGCTTGTGAGTCACCTAAGAGGAATAAACAGCTGCATCTACTCATAGAAGAAACGGTAACTTTCTGTAACTGTGTTTTTTCTAGATGTGATACAGATGTGTATTCCATGACCACCCTCTGTCCCTCCATTGGAGTCTAGTCTCTGAGTGTTCAGTGTGAAGGGACTGAGGGGGCTTGGGGTGGCGCCGCCTAATATAGACAGGGGAGGGGCTATGGCCAAGAGGTACAAGCCCCACCCCTCTACGGGTATTACTAGGCAAAATTGTCTGTCTCTGGTGCACTGGGTGTGCACACACCCAAGTAGAATACACATCTGCATCATAGAATCATAGAAGACTAGGCTTGGAAGAGACCTTAGGAGGTCATCTATTCCAACCCCCTGCTCAAAGCAGGACTAACCCGAATTAAATCATCCCAGCCAGGACTTTGTCAAGCTTTGTCACATCTCAAAGAACCACAGTTACAGTAAGTAACCATTTCTTTCTGACTGTATGACACCTTTATGCCTGTGGCTTATAGGGAATGCTGGGGCAAAATTGGTCACTAGTCCTTTCTTGCACCAGAAAATAATGATTCCACCATGACAGGGGAATACTTGTCTACTGCCCAGTCCTCTTTGTGCTGCTGACTTACCAGGGGTTAAGGATCTGGTCTTACGTCTAATTAGTAGGGCTGCAGGTTTGTCAAAGTGGAGAAAATGTCACGGATACCATGATTTTTCTGTTTGTGTTGGAAGGCTCTAGGTGGGCCACCAGCCCCGTGTGGAGGGCAGATCCCGGGGGGCTGTTTGGAGAGTGAGCCTGCTGTGCACTCATCCTGCAGCGGTGGCGCCTGTGTCCTGCAGGACTTGGGCTTTGCAACTTGGCACACGGGGTTGCGGTGCCTCTCAGGTTTGGCCTGACAAAGGGGTAGGAGGGTGTGACACAGAAGCTCCTAGGAGAAAGGTCCTTTGTTCTTTGCAAATAACTCTTACTTAGACTTGACAAACTCACTACACCAAACATGTCTTACTCTTTATGGATAAATATCCTGTAACATGTAAGATATCTATGAGAAAGCTTGTAACTTGTCAAGATTCATAATCATTATGAGGTGTATATATGGGGTAATATATAAGGAATAATGTATTTATATTAAAAAAAACAAGGAGGAGTCCGGTGGCACCTTCAAGACTAACAGATTTATTTGGGCATAAGCTTTCATGGGTAAAAACCCATGCATCTGAAGAAGTGGGTTTTTTACCCGCGAAAGCTTGTACCTAAATAAATCTGTTAGTCTTTAAGGTGCCACCAGACTCCTCGTTGATTTTGTGGATACAGACTAACACGGCTACCCCTCTGATACTTTGTATTTATATTGAAAGTATGCTTTATGGATTTGGAGTAACTCCTGGTCACTAGGGGATAATATGTCTCAGTAATGGTTCATTCAGGCAGGAAGAAATTGTCATCCTGCCCTGTTTTGTTGGTGGTGCAATGCATGGCTCAATTGTTTAGCCTTTTACCCAGTCCTAAGAAGTTCATTGGAAAACCATCAGAGACAACTGCAAACAATCAAAATCTCCTGAAGGTATATATAAAAAAGAAAAATTACAACAAGACAGGGGTTTGCCCTGTCTATGAACAGCAACAAAAGACTATTTAATGAAAACATAAGCTGAGGAGACATCCTGAGGAGCAGGAGTGTTCTAATGAAAAATTGGATCCTGTTTCCTGTGAAGCCAGCCAGCTCTGCAGCATACTGAACTTTTTTGGGAAAACCTACTTTATTAGATAGGAAAGGTACTTATTAATAAGTATAGAGACAGGTTTTCATTTTATAGTTTTGTTGTGTATTTTAGCCATTTGTTTCTACCACACCTTCCTGTTTTTGTAGAATCTCTGTTTTTTCTTTTGTTTTATTGCAAGTGCTGTGTGTTACACAAGAAAGGGGGTTTAAGGTAAAACTAGTAAGCTGGGGCACAGTGTTCCTCTGGGGACAGAGGATCTGGGATTTCTGAGAGTATTCAGTGTTAGAGGCTGGATATCCCAGAGGAATGATTCAAAGGGACTCGGTGACAGGGTTGCATCTCTTGTTTAATCTACAAGACAAAGATAGGGCTGGTATAACCCAGAGGAGAGTGCTGAGTATCTGAAAGGCTGGTGTTAGGGCACAGACACCCAGTCAGGCACAGGCAAGATTTCCTCATGCTTCAAGCATGAGGAAAACAAAGTGACCCAAGAACCATCATAGTGGGCCAAACCTGAGTGGCACTGCAACCCTGTGTGCCAGATCACAATGCTTGGGGTGAGTGTTTGTGTGGGGAGCTGGCTCTCAATCTCTGGACCCAGCCTCCTGGGACACAGGAGCCACCACAGTGGGGTGAATGGAGGGTGGGCTTGCTTTCCAGCCCCCTGGCCACATGGGGGGGCCTCCTCATTTTCCCCGGCCAGGGATTAGGGTTGTGGTGCTGGGGCAGAGGGTGTTACTGCAGCTGGTCGCTGCCCCTTTGGCTGTGGTGAGAAGGACACTGACCTACGACTTTAAGAGCTATAGTTGAATTTCATATGTCATGGCATTTTTTATAAAAAAATTATGGAGTGGTAAACCTGTTACTTTTACTAGATTTATTGTGACTGCTTTGTGATTTGTGATTTCTTAAAAAAAAAAAAAAAATACTGTGACAAATTTGCAGCACTACTAATTAACCATGTATTTAACTCATGGAAGTGTGTGTTTATTGATGGATGTTTTGAGTTTCTTCCAATTCTTATGTGATGCTGGCAAACTAGGTGGTGCCAACTCATGCCAAGGGTCCATGCCTCACTTGGATATTGTCAAATATATAGCTGGAATCAGTCTTGTGCACCTGTATGTTAGTATTGTTAAAATAGATATTAGAGTTATAAAAATGTGATGAACGTTTACTTTATTGAATGCTTTTAAATTGCTGCGTGCTCTAATCTCTTAGAACATCTGTATCCCATATTTTAAGGTAATATTTGAGTATTTGAATTGTAAGGCTGTATAACTGTGTAAGGTCTGGTCTACACTACAGAGTTAGGTCGATGCAAGGTAGCTTATATCAACCTAATTATGGAAGTGTCTACACTTAAATGTCACTCCTGCCAATGTAAGTGCCCCCCTATGCTGACTTAATAACTTCACCTCCACGAGTGGCGTAGAGCCAAGGTCAGTGTTGTTATGTCAACACAGTATCAGTGTAGACACTGCATTGCTTATGTTGACTGTTACTGGCTTTCTGGAGCTGTCCCACAATGCCCCACACTGGCAGTACAATTGATACAAGTGATCGTGGTGAGGACGCGCACCACTGACACAAGCAGCAAAGTGTAGACACGCACAAGCGATGTAATTTCTGCCATGGGCGTATGCCGATGTAAGTTAGGTTGATTTTATTTTATAATGCAGACATGGCTTAAATCACCAGACCCCAGAAGAGAGACCTTAATTAGTGTGAAATGTTGGCCTCCAACAGAAGGTGTTATGTCCTGCCTCATAAGGAAGATCAAGCAACACCAGACAAACTATTGTGGAACATCAAAATGGACTTTCTCCCCTCTCCCCCCCATGAAGAGGAGATGTGCAAGTGAATTCTTCCCATCAGCTGAATTTGCAATTTGAAGCAGAAGGGGGGAAGGGATAAAAACCTCTAACAAGGAGGAACTATATCTTTATGCTGCTTGGACTATGAGGGGCAAGGATTATGAAGCATAAGCAAAAGATCCCCAGTGCTTAGCCTGGGTTAGCCCTAAAGGACACATAGAGGTTGCTTATTTCAAAACCTTTTTTTGAAACTTCAAATTGGAACTCATTTGTGTGTGTATATATGTTTACTTGATTTAATCTTGTAAATAATTCTATTTCTTTTTCCTATATAATAAATCTTTAGATAGTTTATTATAGGATTGGCTACAAGTGTTGTTTTTGGCGTGAAATCTAAGGTGCACTTGACCTGGGGTAAGCGGCCCTTTGGGACTGGGACTAATCTGAATGTTGCTGTGTTCTTTGGCGTAAGGGACCATCTATCACAAAGGCAAGCCTACCTGGGTGGCAAGACAGATTGGAGTATCGAAGGGGACTATCTGTGACTCCATGTTAAGGCTGTTTTAGTGCCTGAGGAGTTTACAGTTGATAATTGGTTGGTAAAATCGAAGTATAGAACTCTCAGCCAATTTGGGTTTTTTTGCTGTTTCCTAAGAGTCTGCCCTGAGGTTGGTACCCACACTCTTGAGCCACTGCAGGACAGACTGACATCTTAATTTTGTGGGGAGAACTTATCTTGGTGGGGCTATGTTGCAGGGGCTGCAATATTTGTGAAGCTCATATGGAGCACAGACCATACGGATGCTGAGAAACTGACAGTAAGTGTTGTTGGGCAAAGCAAATGAAACTTCTTGTCCAATGGGAGGAGCGGAGCCCACTTGAGATACTCACAGTGGGCTGCATAGATGGATGGTAGATGCAGTGTTGAAGAGAGGGATTGGATATGTCAGTCCAGAATTAGGATCCTAAAGATTAAAAATGATGGGATTTGCTGGCAGATCGTGCAAAGTATCTCAATGCAAAACCCACAGATTCTTATCTACAGGCACAGTGATTGAAGGTACCATTCGGAATAGGTATACTGAGTGAGTCACCTGTGGTTCCTTTAGAAACTTCTTTTATATTTTCAGAATTGTTCTTTGAAAATTGTCAGTGCTCAAGACAGCATATGAAACCTTAATGTTAAGGACAACCTTTTCAGACATGATCATTAGACATTCAGACATTAGGTGCCTCCTTTTGTGGGTTCTCAACTTGAGATGCATTGGGCCTAATATTTTAGAGGTGATGAGCATCTTCAACTCCCATTGATTTTATTTGGATTTGTGGTTGCTCAGTGCCTCTGATAATCAGATCCAAGCTATCCCAGGTTTTAAAACTGCCTGAAGGAAATTAAATCCAGCATGTCAGTTCCACTCCAGAACAAGGAGCAATGGTCTCAAGTTGCAGTGGGGGAGGTCTAGGTTGGATATTAGGAAACACTATTTCACTAGGAGGGTGGTGAAGCACTGGAATGCGTTACCTAGGGAGGTGGTGGAGTTTCCTTCCTTGGAGGTTTTTAAGGCCCGGCTTGACAAAGCCCTGGCTGGGATGATTTAGTTGGGAATTGGTCCTGCTTTGAGCAGGGGGTTGGACTAGATGACCTCCTGAGGTCCCTTCCAACCCTGATATTCTATGATTCACTCACTTAATAACTAAGCAGTAAAAGTTGGCTACAGATTTATGCTGGGGAAAAAGCCTCCAAATTTTTTGAATAGCCATGAAAGTACTTTAATGTGGCTACCTAAGTTTAGTATTTTTAAATACAGTAGTTCATTTTGTGTGCGCAGTCAGTAATGATAGAAAAACAAGCCTAAATTCTAAGAGGAAGTTTTTTTTTTCTTTCAACAGTCAGCTGTGGTAGCACTAAATTGTTTTCATCTTACACATACACCAAATGTCCCTTTTACTACCACTTTTACTACTCTCAGCAATTAAATTTCCAGTTAGTAGCAAAATGTGCAGAATTATGGGGTTAGGTTCAAGGGAGATCCAGGGTACAGGTCTGATAGGCAAACTTGCTCTAGAATAAAAGTTGTGTGTATAATACTCTTGTCTTCTACTATGAAAGATACAGACATGGATTGGGATGGATTTAATCTTTTTTAACATCTGATTTCTCTTGCTTACTTAGGTTGGTATTCTGAAAAAGATGTTTTTAAAACCTTTTACGTATCCACTACCCGAAACAAGGTTTCTTCATGCAGGCAGAAGTGTATATAAACTTAAAATCAGATATGGCAACTTCCTCAGGTAAGCAAGTTTCTTATTCCTAGGTATGAACCAAACCCATACTTTCACCCCACAACAGCATGAGGCTACAGTAAAAATGTATTGTACTGCTATCTCAAAATGAGGATTTTGGGAGATTCTTCATTTACTAAGCACTAGCACCACTTCTGAAGGTTCCAAACTGCAACAGTTCTATTTTTGGTCATGTAGGACTGGATATTTCAGCTTCAAAGTTCATTAACACCAGACTGAGCATTGGCCAGAGGGAGTTACCTGAGACTATGAAATGGTCTTCATGCTCTCTCTTCCAGACGAGTTGAGGACACTGCCCTTTTATTATTATTGGTGGAGCTCGTACCTATTACTGTAGTTAAGATTGCCTAACACTTTCCATTATAAGGCCTTGTTTTCAGTTGCTTATAATTTTGCTAAACTTTAAATGTTTTGTCTGAAACTTTCCTGTTGAGTATCTGCCTCAGACTTTTTTTGCAACTTTCATCTAAAATAGTTCAGCTATTTACAAGAATGAAGTTAAGGAAAAATATGTTCTTCTGCGAGTGATTGTTCATGTCCATTGCAAGCAGGTGTGTGCGCGCTGCGTGCACGCCAGCCGGAAGATTTTACTATAGCAGCGTTTGTAGGGTCGGCTTCGGCGCCCCCTGGAGTGGCGCCTTCATGGCGCTGTATATAGGGGCCAGCCGACCCTCCACCCCCTCAGTTCCTTCTTACCACCGGTGACGGCTAGCTGGAACTTCGCTTGCTCTTCAGCAATCGTAGCAGTGTTCCGTCATTGTTGTAAATAGTTAGTTTGTTGTTAAGTGTTAGCTTAGTTAGTTATTACTTGGGGGGTTTTCCCCAAGTCTTCGTCACCCCGCTGGGGCATGCCCGGGTCCCCAGGATTCAAACTCTGCCCGGACTGCGGGAAATTCATGCCGAAGAGTGACTCACACTCTTCGTGCTTGAGGTGCCTAGGCGAGAGCCACCAAAAAGACAGGTGCAGTATCTGCAGGGCTTTTCGCCCCAGGACTCTCAAAGATAGAGAGCAGAGACTTAAAGTCCTCCTAATGGAGGCGGCCCTGTGGCCGCAATCAGATCCCGGGCCTACTGAGACGGCACCGAGCACTTCATCCTCGGTGCGCAGTGCTCCGGCACCGGAGATGAGTCGTGAGGCCAAGGCCACCAAACCCCGGCACCGGAGAGAGTCGGCGCACAAGAAACCGTCCTCTGTGAGACACCGTTCCCCATCGCCAGTGCCAGTTAAAAAGAACAGGCCGGTGAGGGATCGTTCTCCACACCGGGACTCTAAAGGGCCGGCGCCGTCCACGTCTACTACAGGACAATTCGTGCCACAGACCCATCCGGCCATCCCATTGACTCCCGCCCCGGAGAGGTTATGGTCGAGTCCGGAAAAGCCTAGATTCCCAGACACGATGGAGGAAGTGCGCCTCCCATCGACGCCGGAGGCGTTCGAGGCCGCCTCAGACCTCTTGAACCTCCCGCTGCACCGGTGCAGAGAACCTCCGGCTACCGCTCGGCCCCATTATCAATCTAGGGGTAAACCGGCATTGCTCTCGCCGCGCTTCCCGCGCCGCGCCACTCTAGCGGCACCGGTGCAGACAGCACCCTCTACGGCGACAGTGGGTACCTCCTATGTCCTCCTACTCGGAAACTTCGGACTCGGAGGCGGACTCGTACTGCTCTAACAGATCGAGAAGTAGGCGATCGTCCTCGCGTACGAGTGCCCAGCCATACCCACCACAGTGGCAGCAGCAGCAGTGGCAACCGCCCCCTCAGTGGCCGTTCTGGACGCCATGGGCCTACCACCAGTCAGTGGGTCAGGCGTACGGACCCCGCTCATGAGCCGCATCTGTCTCTTCGACGTCCGCGGTACCGCCGCTAATGGCACCGGCACGGCTGTCTGACAGGAGTGTGCCACAAAGGGACACGGCACTGCCTAGCCAGACAACGGCACCAACGGGGACCTTGCTCCCAACACCGCAGGCACCGCCCAGCACGCCTTGTCGCTCGGTGTCGACCCCGGTACCGGCCGCGGTGCCGCATCCCGAGTCTGCACCGGCCGCGCAGCCTGAGTACCGTGTGCCGCAGGCCCTCGTAGAGGGAGAGGGGGTAGATGAAGGCCCTCCTCATCTCTTCCTCCTCATCTCTGGACGAGGCAGTAGCGGGAACTTCAGCGGCACCGGCTCTGGAGGACAATAGGATCCTCCAACAACTGCTTACTCGAGCAGCCCAAAGCCTCTCGATCCAGACTGAGGAGATCGAGGTGGACACGGATCCGGTGATTGATATCCTGACCCCTTCAGGCCCATCCAGGGTAGCCCTACCTCTCATAAAGACCATTACGGACACAACCCGCACCTTGTAGCAAACCCCTGCCTCATTGGCCCCTACGGCCAAAAGGACTGAGAGGCGATATTTCGTTCCAACCAAGGGCTATGAACATCTTTATACACACCCTCCCCCGGACTCCCTAGTGGTGGATGCCGCCAACCAGAGGGAACGCCAGGGTTTTCAGGGGGCTACGCCTAAAAATAGAGAGGCCAAAAAGTTGGACCTGTTCGGGCGCAAGGTTTATTCAACGGGGGGCCTGCAGTTGCGCATTGCCAATCAGCAAGCCATAGTGAGCCGGTATGGACACAACACGTGCTCGGCTTTGTCTAGGTTCACGTACCTCCTTCTGCAGGACTCGCGAACTGAGTTTTCAGCCCTGGTTGAGGAGGGAAGATTGATTACCCGGGCTTCCCTACAGGCGGCCCTGGACGCGGCCGATTCAGCTTCACGCACGTTGGTGACTGGTCTGGTCATGAGGCGTGGAGCCTGGCTTCAAGTGTCCGGCCTCCCTCACGAGGTCCAACAAACGATCCAGGACCTCCCTTTCGAAGGGCCCACGCCCTTCGGAGAAAACCGATAAGAGGCTTCATAGCCTAAAGGACTCACGGACCACTCTCCATTCACTAGGCCTCCACACCCCTGTCACTCAGTGTAGACAGTTTAGGCCACCGCAGGCCCCTCGGCCGTACCAACCTCAAAATCGAGGGGATGCCTTGCACAGAAGGCCAAGGACGGGCAGGAGGAGGCAACAACAGCAGCCCTTCAGCCGGTCTTCTACCCAGCCAAGGCCTACACAGGGGCCTAGACCACCATTTTGATGGCCCGGTCGAGGACGACCTACTGGTCAGAACTCTGGATCCTACCAACCTTACCTTTTCGTCACGTCTGTCCCCCCTTCTATCATGCATGGGCCCGGATCACGTCTGACGCTTGGGTGCTTCGCACGGTAAAGGAGGCATATTCTATCCAGTTTTCCTCCCTCCCACCCCACCAGCCCCCCTCCCCGTCCCTCTTCAGGGACCCTTCTCACAAGCAACTTCTACTTCATGAAGTTCAGCCCCTCCTCGCATCAGGGGCAGTAGAGGAGGTTCCTCAGGAGCTACGGGGCAAGGGCTTCTATTCTCGGTATTTCCTAATACCGAAAGCGAAAGGGGGCCTCAGACCCATTCTAGACTTGCGCGGTCTCAACAAGTTTGTGAAGAAGCTCAAGTTCCGCATGCTTTCCCTGTCCTTCATCATTCCTTCCATGGATCCAGGAGACTGGTATGCCGCCCTCGACTTAAAGGACGCATACTTTCATATTGCGATAATCCCTCGGCACAGGCGTTACCTCAGGTTTCTCGTGGGCAACGCTCATCTACAATTTACGGTTCTGCCCTTTGGTCTGTCAGCAGCCCCAAGGGTCTTCACGAAGTGCATGGCAGTCGTGGCTGCCTTCCTACGCAGGCACGGGATCCAGGTGTTTCCCTACCTGGACGATTGGCTCATCAAGGGCAGGTCCAGGGCGCAAGTGGAGGCTCAGGTGGTCTTTGCCAGGCAAACCTTCCTCGAGCTCGGCCTCCTACTCAACGAGGCCAAGTCCACACTATCTTCAACCCAAAAAATCGAATTCATAGGAGCGGTTCTGGACTCGACACACGCCAGAGCATATCTCCCAGAGGCCAGATTCCGGACTATATCCAACATTATTCTCGGCCTCCAACGTTACCCCACCACCACAGCAAGACGCTGCCTCAAATTACTAGGGCACATGGCAGCATGTACCTACGTGGTGAGACACGCCAGACTCAGACTGCGCCCACTCCAGTCTTGGTTGGCACGGGTTTATCGGCCAGTCAGGGACTCCCTAGAATCGGTGGTGACGTTACCTCGGCCGGTGCTGGACTCCCTTCAATGGTGGCTCGACCCGCCATTGAAGGGAGTTCCTTTCCTCGACCCCTCTCCCTCCCTCTCCCTGGTAATGGACGCATCGGATCGGGGATGGGGTGCACATCTGGGCGACCTCAGAACCCAAGGCTTTTGGTCACAAGAGGATCTTTCGCTCCACATCAATGTCAGGGAATTACGAGCTGTGCGCCTCGCATGCATAGCCTTCAAATCCCAGCTGGCAGGCAGGTGCGTTTCTGTCCTCACGGACAATGCTCCAACGATGTTCTATATCAACAAACAGGGTGGTGCTCGCTCCTCTCCCCTTTGCCGGGAAGCCCTCGCATTATGGGACTTTTGCGTACAGAACGTAATTCACCTGACAGCATCCTACCTCCCCGGGGGCACAAAACGGGCTCGTGGACGCACTCAGCCGCTCATTCCAGGGTCACGAGTGGTCTATCCGGTGGGATATAGTTCTCTCAATTTTCCGGCTCTGGGGTCATCCCCAGGTGGATCTGTTTGCCTCCACCGAGAACAGGAAATGTCACCAATTCTGCTCCCTCAGGGGACCCAGTCCGGGGTCCCTAACAGACGCCTTTCTCCTCTCTTGGACAGACGGGCTATTTTACGCCTTTCCCCCAATTCCCATGATTCACAGAGTAATCCTCAAGGCCCGCAGAGATCACGCTCGGCTCATCCTGATAGCGCCGGCGTGGCCGCGCCAGCACTGGTACACATCTCTCCTGCACGTGTCTATGTGGGTGCCACTCAGGTTGCCCCTACTCCCGGACTTGATCACACAGGATCGCGGTCGCCTGCTTCACCCGAACCTGGAGTCGCTCCACCTTACAGCCTGGATGCTCCATGGCTAAACCCGGTGGAGTTGCAATGCTCTCATCAGGTCAGGCAGGTCCTTCTGGGTAGCAGGAAGCCCTCTACAAGGACCACGTACTTGGCCAAGTGGAAGCGCTTCTCCCTCTGGGCCACACAACGGGGCCAGGCTCCCTCGCTCACCCCGGTCCCCCTCATATTGGACTATTTGCTGCATCTGAGGCACCTGGGACTGACTCTCTCGTCAGTTCGAGTACACCTTGCTGCAATCTTGGCGTTCCACCCGGGAGAGGGGGGTACCTCAGTGTTTGCGAACCCACTCGTTACGCGGTTCCTTAAGGGCCTTGACAGACTGTTCCCACACATTCGTCAACCTGTCCCCGCTAGGGACCTCAATTTGGTCCTGTCCGCCCTCAGAGGGCCCCCCTTCGAGCCGCTGGCTTCGTGCTCGCTGTTATATCTTTCATATAAGGTCGCGTTCTTGGTGGCTATCACATCAGCCCGGAGGGTGTCAGAACTCAGAGCTCTAACATCTGAACCCCCGTACACCGTCTTCCACAAGGACAAGGTCCAACTCAGGCCGCACCCAGCGTTCCTGCCTAAGGTGGTTTCCCCATTTCACATGGGTCAAGACATTTTTCTCCCAGTCTTTTATCCGAAACCACACTCCTCTGCGAGGGAGCGTATGCTGCAGTCCCTCGACGTTCGCAGGGCTCTCGCTTTCTATATCGAAAGGACAAGGTCCTTCAGGAAGTCAACCCAACTTTTCGTTGCTGTGGCCGACAGGATAAAAGGGCTCCCGGTCACGTCACAGCGAATTTCGGCTTGGATCAGAACCTGCATCCAGGAGTGCTACTCTCGGGCCAATATACTAGCCCCGCCTATCACGTCCCACTCCACAAGAGCGCAGGCCTCTTCCGCTGCGTTCCTGGCCCAGGTCCCGACGCAGGAAATTTGTAGAGCGGCCACCTGGTCCTCAATCCACGCCTTTACGGCGCACTACGCCATCACACACCAGGCCAGAGATGATGCTGCCTTTGGCCGTGCAGTCCTCCAGTCTGCAGTAACCTCCGACCCCACCGCCTAGATTCGGGTTTGTGAGTCACCTGCTTGGAATGGACATGAACAATCACTCGAAGAAGAAAAAACGGTTACTCACCTTCTTGTAACTGTTGTTCTTCGAGATGTGTTGTTCATGTCCATTCCAATACCCACCCTCCTACCCCTCTGTCGGAGTATCGGCAAGAAGGAACTGAGGGGGTGGAGGGTCGGCTGGCCCGTATATACAGCGCCATGAAGGCGCCACTCCAGGGGGCGCCGAAGCCAACCCTACGGACGCTGCTATAGTAAAATCTTCCAGGCGCACACACCTGCTTGGAATGGACATGAACAACACATCTCGAAGAACAACAGTTACGAGAAGGTGAGTAACCGTTTTTTAATTCATGTTAAAATATTCTTACAAATGTTTAACTGAAAAGCTCTAGTGCCTCCATGGTTTGGAGCAGGGATTTGATAGGTTGCCCTAGTGTTAAGGATGTGCCTTTTGCTGTCTCTAGATAAGTTACAAGCCTCTGAAAATCTATTGGTACATGTTTAGTAGAGGTTTGCTTGCTATATTGTGAGCCTTATTCCACAGGAGGTTCCATTTGCACCATCTCCTCACAGCACTATAGAGCTCCCCATAGAGCAACAGCATGCCTCATTCTGGGGCTGCAGGGGCCAAGAAGGACTTTTTCTGTAATTGCTCCTCTCCACTGACAGATGTTGTTCTGGTGTCAGGCACTGGAACTGAGAACAATGAGACTGGCTCTTGGACTCTCAGTGCTTCCTCTGCTGTCACCTAAGCAGCAAGGAGGAGAAATCAGTATATTTTCTTTTAGGGCCTGATCCACAGTACACTCAGGTTAATATGTCTTTCCATTTATGTCAAAGGCCTTGGGATCCGACCCTTTCTGAATTGGGATTTTAAAAATGTATTTTATTTATGAAGTTTTTCTGTTCAAGTGATTATGCACATGGATTCCATTCTTCATGCGCATGTGCCCCATGCATGCGAGATCAGATTCTGTTGGCCAGCAGTGTCTATTTCAGTTGCAACTGTGCCGTATATGTCCTTGTGACCCTCCCCAAGACATAAAGGGCAGAGCAGGCCAATCATCGCTCAGTTCCTCCTTACCACCCATAACAGTGAGATGCCTGACTTTTCTCTATGCTCAGTGCTGGAGTTATTTAGGATTATTGTTAATCAGTTTGTTTATTTTGTTTAGCTAATTAACTATATAAATATAGGAATTTGCATCTTTGTTATGTTTCAGTAAGACTAGACCCCTATTCTCCTCCATGCAAGCTAGCAGCATGGCAGAAACTAAATCTCCAGGATTCAAGACCAGTCCTTTGTTGATGCTTTGATGCCTATTAACAAGTGGCACTGCCGGTGCCTACTCTACCTTGGAGAGGGACATGTCCATGAGCTATGAGCCATTTGTTTCTGAGAGCACTGAGAGTTAAAGAAGCCCACCTGAAGGTTTGCCTCCTTGAGAGATCAATGCAAGCCTGGTCAGTTTCTGTCTGTTAGTGCCTGATGAGCCAAGACCCCATCCTGAGCTCCTGGGGCACTCTACTTAAAGGCCCCATTCATCTACTATTATTCAAGGACTTGTGTCTTCTGACAAGGGCAGAAAGAAGCACCACTCTAAGCATGAGTGAAGGATCAGATTATAGTCTCTGGCACCTAGAAAGCTAAGACACAAGAATCATCAGACTTCTAACTTGTCTCAGGTTCAATCTTCCAAGGGCCAGAAGACTGAGAAGGCCTCTTCTGGTGCCCTGATACAAATCACTAAAAGAACACAAGTGGTGTCACTATATCTGCGGATCGTGCTTCTCTTGGTACTGACCCCTCAGCATCAGGTGCCTTAATTCTGCTAGCCATATATTTGGCCTTGTGTTCCTTGGCTTCCCTTATCAATTTTCTATAATTCCTGATTTCTGGTTTATATTCATTACTATCAACTTCCCCCTTTTTTACTTATGTATTATTTATTTATATCTGCATTCACTTCCCTTCTAAACCAGGTTGTTTTTTTAGCCAGCAGGGCATTCTTCCTCAGTTGTGAGTATATAGCTTTTTGGGCATCTAGTAAGGTGTTCTTAAATGATTTGCAATTATCATTCAAATTTTTATGATTAAATTCTTCCTCCCACCTGATTTGGCTCATAATTGTTTTCAGCTTTGTGAAATTGGTCTTATTAAAGCACTAAGTATATGTATTACTGGTATGGACTTTATTCTGATTGCACATGATAAATGTGATCAAGTCATGATCACTTGTACCTAAGCTACTATTAATTTTTAGTTCTCTGATCAGTTCCTCTTCGTCTGTTAGGATGAGGTCTAATAAAGAATTCACTTGTGTTGGCTGCAACATGTTTTGAGTTAGGAAATTATCTATAATATTTAGAAATTCCAAGGATGTTTTTAGTACTGGCAACATGAGACCTCCAGCATATGTCACTCAAGCTGAAGTTCCCCCATTATCACACTACTTCCCCCACCTAAAACTACATATAGGTGCATAATGAGGTAGTTATCCTATTCCCTAGTGTGATTTGGTGGTTTATAGCAGACACCAACTAATGGCTTATCTTGTGCTTTATCTGTTAGGATATTGATCTATAAGCATTTTAAGATAATTTTCATCTGAGTTATCAATCAACTTCATGATCACCCAAGAACATTAGTGAAAATATGACTCAGACTTTTCGGACCTATGATCTCATGCACCTATGTGATGCTGTTTGGCTTTTTTCTCCTGTGTTCTATGGAAGGGTGGTTGAAATCAGTGTATCTACCCAGCAAGCAGCACATGGACATGTTGGTCACGGTCCCACAAAAAGTCCTGACCTCATTAAACTGATGGAAAGACCCTCTTAAAGTGTGCACCTCTTCCTACCAACATTGTGGTGACGGATACCTCCAGTCAGGGATCAGGGCTTATCTAGATTACCTTCAAATTCAGGGCCTATGGTTCTCTGAAGAGGCTTGCCTCCGCATAAAGGTCGTAGTGCTCAGAGCCATCTGCCTGACATGCAAAAGATTCCTGCTTCTTCTCCAGCAATCCGCAGCACATGTGCTGACAGACAACACCACAGCTAGCATGGTCATCTCCAGTCTCTCAGGAAACCATGTGACTATTGAATTGGTGCATTCCAAAGCAAAGCATACCAGTTGCTTTGCACCTTCTCTTCCTTATAAACACCTAAGCTGATCAACTCACCAGGCACTTCTTAGACAACCAGGAGTGGTCTATCAAACAATCAAACCTTCAGAACATCTTTTGCAAATGAGGATGCCCAGAAATAGACTTGTACCACAGACCAGAACAAGAAGTGTCAACATTCTGTTCCGGGGAGAGTGCAAGCCCAGGCTTCCTGATAAATGCCTTTTTCATTCCTTGGATATCAGGGTTGGTGTATGCCTTTCCACTGATCTCCATGATGCCGAGGGTTCTGAGGAAATAGAGATAAGATGCAGGATAGACGATTATGATAACCACAATATAGGCCAACCACTTCTGGTATTGGGATCTGAAAAACCTTTCAGCACAGCCCTCCATCACCCTACTAGTTCTGCCTGACAGTCTCCCAGAACAACATCTGGGATCTTGCATCAGGACCCAGCTTCCTTATAACTGAAAGACTGGATACTGGCTGGATGACATAAACTAAAAGAAGCTGTTCAGATTAAGTTTGGAATATTCTGCTCCAAAACAAGAAACCCTGAACCAGACTGACTTATAAAGCTAAGCTGGAAGAGGTATTCTATTTAAGCATCTCAATACTTTCCCTTGACATCAAACAATCTCCCTTTGAGATCTTAGCAACATGTTCCCTAATCATCTGTCTATACTACCTATCAATGAATAATGCTTTTTAGTAGCCATTGCATCAGCTAGAATGATAGGGCAGATGCAGGCCCTCATGGCCCTTTATACAGCGTTTTGTAAAGACAGGGTTACTCTCAGGACACATTCCAAAGTTGTTTTAACATTTCAAATGAACTAATCCATCAATCTCCCAGTTTTCTCCCCAAAACTCACTCAACAGCAAGGGAAACTAAACTTCGTACACTTGATTTAGTAAGGGCATTGTCAGACAACTTTATCAGGCCAAAATCATTCAGGAACACACCTAGATTTTTCATGGCCTTTGCTGATAGAGCTAAGGGTCAAGCAGTATTATCTCAGAGGTTATCAAAGAGGGTCTCTACCTGTATAAGAACATGCTACAAGCTAGTCAGAATAGATCCGGTTAGCCACATTAAGCTCATTCCACTAGAGCACAGGTAGCCTCTGTTGCCTGTTTGAAAAATGCCCATGTCTGAAATCTGCTGGGTAGCTACATGTATTTCAGTCCATACCTTTACAAGACAATGTTCCTTGGCAGAAGCTTCCAGATTGGATGCCTCCTTTGGTATGGCTGTCCTGCAGGCATTGTTTAAGTAGGACTCCTAGAACCCACCTGCAAGCAAACAGATAACTGTTAGACAACAAGAGTGGAATCCATGTGGATGGACATTCACTTGAAGAAGAACAAACAGTTACTTATCCTTCAGTAACTGTGGTTCTTTGATATATGTTGATATATGATATATGGGTTCCACAACACCCCTCTCCTTCTCTGCTACTTCGGAGTCCTACTTCTCTCAGATTCTGTGTTGGCAAAGGAACTGAGGGATGGTTGGACCCACCCTGAATTTTTTCCCCTCAGTTGGGGAGGGGTTGCGGTCCCAGTGGACATTAGTGGCCAAAAAAAAGCCGACCTTGTGTGCATTGGGTGCAGTCATGCCAAGAGTGAAATCCTTGAGAACAACGCATTTTGAAGAACCAGAGTTACTGTGAGGTAAATAACTGTTCTTTCACCTTTTAAGAATTCATTTGTATCTGCTTAGTATTTTCCATGTGAAATCAGATTCCTCTGAGACATTTTATCAGTATGGAAATAATTAGTGCTTGAAGCTCCATCTTGTCTTTCATTTTGTGAGGCTAAATATATTTTTTGTTTGTTTCACAGCAGTGATGATATAGACAATAATGAAAGTACTGCCAAGGAATTAGAGGTAGGTTATCTAAATTTTACACTGGGTGCTCCTCTCAATAAATATTTTGTTCATTACGGGGTAATAGTATTCTGACAAATGAAATATTCCCAGAGAAAAACACTTTTTTGATCTGCAGATTGAGGTTGACAACAAATATATTACCAGTTAAGAAACTTAAGATACTGTAGTTTTCATCCAAACCACAAATGTGAGCCTGTAAATGCAAAGTTTTAAGGTTCCAACTTAAATATAGAAATACACCTGAAAAATACATCTAAAAAATAGAAATTGTCATGTTCATGGAGCTAGCTGCACCTGTCTTCCCTTTCTGGTCTTTCTCAGTGAACCCACCTCAGATTCTGGGCCTCTTTTGGGGTGAAATCTCAGTTGTTTTACTCTTTGATCAGGAACTGGTTGCGGTATTCTGTGTATATCAGCTGCTTATCATCCTGCAGGTCTGATGGGCTTTTGGGCATCTTCAGGAACCTGTGACCAGTGATATTTACCAACAGACTCATAAAACAAAAATGTCCCCACACTGTTAAAATTAAGTCAACAGTAGAAAGTTGCATATACTGTTAATATTTAATATTTCTCCCTCTTTTTTTTAATCTTTCAGGAAGCCATTCGAGTAATCATTGGAAATCTTGATAATTTACATCCATTTGCTACAGAACGCTTGACTATATTTCCATGTATCCTTTGCTCAGTGTCAAAATAAATAAATTCAGTGAGCCAATCTGTGGGAAATTGTTTATATTATCGCTATGTGGAATTTATGGGCCAGATCCTCAGCTGGCATAAATGAATGTTTAAGTCAATGGATCTGTGCAGTTTACATCAGCTGAAGATCTGTCCCTATGTTTGTCTTCAGTTGCAGAATTATTATTTGAGTGCACACAGTGCTTTTCAATCTTTTTCTAGGGTGGTGGCCCCTTATTTGAAATCAATAATTTTTATAACTCTTTACATTTTAAAGTAAAAACATGCCATGGTAACAGTAAGCTTGTATAATGCAGCCTTTACTAATACATTTGATCTCACAAACTTTTAAGGTTTTGGCCACCTAAAGTTATTCTCAAAATTTTATTTTCTTTGTTTTAGAATTGTAATGAAAACTTCCATTACCTTTTGTGATCTCACTGGGGGGAGAGGATGTCAGGCCATGACCCCAATGATTGAGAAACACTGGAATGCACAAAAGTAAATATTAGCAACACCTGAAATTGCAGTGTTCTTTGAGTATTTATCCATATGGATTCTGCTTCTGTTGTGCCTCTGCTCCATGCATGTGAGGTTGAATTTTCTTGACCAGCAGCTTTGGTTGAGGCCTCACCTGTGCTTTGCACTACCTTGTACCTTTCTTTGGAGGGCATAAAAGGCAGAGCAGCCCTCAGTTTCTTCTTACCACCCATGGCAGGGAGATGGAATTTCTATAGTTTCATAGAGTTTAGGGCCAGAAGGGATCATCAAATCATCTAATCTGACCTGCATATCATTGGGTGGAATTTAATGCCCTAACACTCTTATGCTGAGCCCAATGTCTTTAGTTTAACTAAAGCATTTCGGTCCTCAGGTAGTGCCATATGCCAGATGTTCTGCCTTGGCCTGGTTTGAGGACTCAAATCTGGGCTCCACCTACCTCCAGCTGCAAAAACAAAACAAAACAAAAAACCTATACTCACATAGAAATTTGCATATACTGTTAATATTTTAATATCCTTCCCTGTTTTTTTAAATCTTTTAGAAACCCATTCGAATAATTATTGGAAATCTTGATAATTTACATCTGTTTGCTACAGAACACTTTACTATATTTCCGTGTATCCTTTGCTTGGTGTCAAAATAAATTCAGTGAGCCTATGTATGGGAGCTTGTTTAATTTATATTATTGGTATGTGGAATTTATGGGCCAGATTCTCAGCTGGCATAAATCAATATTGAAGTCAAGAGAGCTATGCAGCTTACATCAGCTGAGGATCTCTCCCTATGTTTGGCTTCTGTTGCAGAATTTTTATTTGAGAATTTACTCTTATAAAGAGACTTTCCTAGCGGGGAGTGGTTCCTCTGCGCCCCCTGTTACTTGCTGCGGCCCTCCCCGGGGCCACCCCACCCCAGCTCACCTCCGTTCCGCCTCCTCCCACGAGTGCGCCGCAGCTCCGCTTCTGCCCCCTCCCTCCCAGGCTTGCCGCGGACTGGCGTGGCAAGCCTGGGAGGGAGGAGAAGCGGAGCTGAGCGGCGTGCTTGTGGGAAGAGGAGGAGGCGGCAGAGTGGAGGTGAGCTGGGGCGGGGAGCGGTTCCTCTGTGCGCCCCCCCTTACTTGCTGCGGCCCCCCTGCCCCAGCTCACCTCCGCTCTGCCTCCTCCCACTAGCGCACCGCAGTTCCGCTTCTCCTCCCTCCTAGGCTTGCCGTGCCAAACAGCTGATTGGCGCAGCAAGCCTGGGAGGGAGAAGCGGAGCTGCGGCATGCTTGTGGGAGGAGACGGAGCGGAGGTGAGCTGGGGCAGGGGGGCCCCGGGGAGGGCCACAGCAAGTGGCGGGCGCAGAGGAACCGCTTGCAGTAACATATAACGAGGTAAAGCAGCCCCGTCCCCCGGAGCGCTGCTTTACTGCGTTATATCTGTATTCGCGTTATTTCAAACCGCGTTATATCAGGGTAGAGGTGTACCAATACAAGATTCTACTGTTTGGACTTTTCATGGACCAAGAATGTTTACCAAATATCTAGCATAATGTAGCAGCTCATCTAAGAATAGAAGGACAGTACATTTATCCATATCACCATGATTGGCTGACCCCAGGCAAATCTCTTTGACAAATAACTTACTGAATAAACAAAATTCTTGACCTACTTACCACCCAAGGACGCAAAGTAAACTGTGAAAAATCTTGTTTTACCCCGGCTCATACAGTGGAGTTAATAGGGGCTGTTGTGTGTTCAGATTTAATATGTCATGATGTCAAACAACTAACTCAGTTAAAGTTTTATTTAAGTAAAACAGTTAAGCAAAACTTAATAGAGAAAATAAACATACATACCAACTCTGTAACTGGAGAAATAATGGAAGTTTTACTTTAGTTCACTTCTGACTAACTTCCTTTATCTCACCTCTTATATACTAGTTTAGAAAAAAGAAAAAATCCTTTCTTATGCTTGATCTTATTTTGAATCAATAAACCAATGATATTTATAACTAATTTATCCCTACTGGGACAATGCATGAGCACAATTAGATCTTAATGCTTAGACATTAATCTATATATTAATGTTTTGCTGTTACATTGATTACAGAACACACCTCCTAAACCACATGTTCCTTGTCCATAAATATTTGTAATTGATACAATTAGTAATTGACAAAATGAACATCCTTTATGAATTTTATCCATGACAACATGCATCTATAATAACAGGTATCCCTTTATATGCTATATGTGTTTACAGATAAGAGTTAAAAATGATCTATTGACCATGAAACTCTTTTCATGATATCTGGTTTACATAATAAGCTAAAAGCATTTTTTGATAGCTTATCTTATTAATCACAGAAAAAACCTGCCCCATATCAGTTACAAGTGGTCCCTATTTGGGCTAGGACAGCTAAGACAGAGTAAAAACAAAATGGTTAATTAAGTACAGTCTTACTGATTGATTACAGACATTATTTTCCTGATCATTAGTTTAACACAAATCACTATGATCAGCTAACATTCATCTTATATACAAAGAATTATAAACACAGGACACTTGGGACTTTGGCTTACCTACAAAGGATTATGATAGTTTGGTTCATAGAATCATAGAATATCAGGGTTGGAAGGGACCTCAGGAGGTCATCTAGTCCAACCCCCTGCTCAAAGCAGGACCAATCCCCAGACAGATTTTTGCCCCAGATCCCTAAATGGCCCCATCAAGGATTGAACTCACAACCCTGGGTTTAGCAGGCCAATGCTCAAACCACTGGGCATTCTTGAACTGAAAATCAGTGAAAGCATAACATCCATAGGATTGATTCTGAAATATGGTGGACCTCATCATAAAGTTACAGTCACCTGAGGACTTCAGCAAGAGAGTGTCTCAGGTTTCTAGAGCATGTTACCTCCCATATTTCTGTGACTATACATCCCAGACTTTACATTCACCCTTTTTAGGGATGATTCAAGTCAGTTTATTAACCCAGCATGCACGATCCGGACTTGTAGGTGTCAGTTCCTCAGGAAATTCTATCTTTGCTACACTGGTGGATGGACCCAGAGCAAGTTTGCAAAGGGATAACTTTCTTCACTCTTTCCTACCAAAATCTTGGTGAGGGTTGTGTCCAAGCAAGGTTGTGGGGCTCACTTAGAGCACGTTCAGACACAAGACATTTGGTGCTCGAGACTATTCCTTTCAAGTAAATGTTCTGGAGATCAAAGGCCATCTGCTGAGCATGCAAAGTATTCCTGTTTCTTCAAGGATCAACAGTTCAAATCATGACAGACGATACTACTGCCATGTGTTATATCAATAGGCAAGGAGGAGTAAGATCATCCCCTCTCTGTCAGGAGGTGATTAATCTGTGGAACTGGTGCATACAGTATTCATTTACTCCCATAGCTCTACATCTACCAGGAACTCAGAATAGCTTAGTATACCATCTCAGCAGGAAGTACTTGAACAATCATGAATAGTCTCTCAAAGATTCAGTCATCTAAAGAATTGTCCTCAAGTATAGTATCCCTGACATAGGCTTCTTTGTCACCAACTTGAATAAAAAGTAGCAATTGTTTTGTTCAGAGGATGTCTCACCAGGGTTCTCTACTGGATACATTTCTGATGTGAGGGCTGATGTAAGCATTTCCACCAGTTCCATTAATTCCCAAAGTTCTCAGGAAACTAAAATAGGATAAGGCCTCATTAATAATATAGAACTACCATGGGCCAGGCAGTTTTGGTATTCAGACCTAGTATCCTTGTTGATGCAATCTCCAATTGCCCTACCAAACCTGATGGACATCATCTCTCAGAATTGAGGCCAGATCCTGCACCCTGAATCTCCATTTCTGTATCTGACACCCAGAATGTTGGCTGGTTGAATGTTACTGACAGAAGCTGCTCATCTCAAGTGCAGGACACTTTGATACAAAGCAGAAAAGTGTCTGAGTCAACTTTTATAAATCTAAGAGGCAAAGGTCCTCTATTTGGGCCATTCAGTATCACCTCCTATCTCTCAAATTTTAAATTACTTATTCTTCTGGAAGCAATCTATTCTCTCCATTAGCTCGATTAGAGTCCACTTAGCTGTAATATCAGCCCGCCACCTTTCCTTTCAGGGTTACATTATATTTTCACACCCCCTAGTTTTGGAGGTCTAATTCACATTTTTCATCTAGCTCAAGAACCACCTTTTCCTCCTCCTTAGGATCTTAATGGAGCGTCCTTTTGAATCTGCTCTTTGAATCACTACTCCATTAAGATGGCATTCCTGATGCCCATTACCTTTGCTTGGAGGGTGGGTGAAATTCAAGCCACTTACACTGAATTCCACATTGCCCCTCTACAAATCTCTGAGATTGGAACATTCCTCAAGCATGCAAATGTAGCTGCTTGGACTCCAGGTGAGTGGGCTTTAATACAGAGGGTGAAACTGCTTAGCCAACTTATGCAGTCCTTATGCAATTAGGTACTCTCTTAGGTACTGTGACAAAGTTCCTCCTCTATCTTGGTGGGTCCTGCGCTTATTGGCGGATTTTTCTTGTCTCAGAGATTCACCATGTGGGTTGGGGAACAGCCCAGAGACCTTCCCCTCTGGAAGAACCCATAGTCCAGGTCAATTGGGAGGTTTGTGGGGAACCCGGGCCCGCCCTCTACTCCGGGTTCCAGCCCAGGGCCCTGTGGACTGCAGCTGTCTATTGTGCCTCCTGTAACAGCTGCATGACAGCTACAACTCCCTGGGCTACTTCCCCATGGCCTCCTCCAAACACCTTCCTTATTCTCACCACAGGTCCTTCCTCCTGGTGTCTGATAACGCTTGGGCTCCTCAGTCCTCCAGCAGCACACCCTCTCCCTCTCAGCTCCTTGCTCCTCTTGCTCCCAGCTCCTCACACTCGCACCACAAACTGAAGTGAGCTCCTTTTAAAACCCAGGTGCCCTGATTAGCCCGCCTTAATTGATTCTAGCAGCTTCTTAATTGGCTCCAGGTGTCCTAATTAGCCTGCCTGCCTTAACTGGTTCTAGCAGGTTCCTGATTACTCTAGTGCAGCCCCTGCTCTGGTCACTCAGGGAACAGAAAACTACTCATCCAGTGACCAGTATATTTGCCCTCTACCACACTCCTGTACCCCACTGGTCTGGGTCTGTCACAGTACTCACTGCTCCATGGTTCGGGTTGCTAGATCTGACTTCTAGCTAATCACCAGGTGTGTGATCCACATGAACAAATACTTGAAGACCAGTTCCTCAACGTAAAGTAAAGTGGTCTTTTAGATGTTTTGTCCATCTGGATCCCATGACCCTACCTCCTTCGTCACTACTACAGAGTCCTATATAGCATGGAGAGTCTGTGCTGATGAAGTAACTAAGTGATGTTTAGGACCAGTGCCTTTTTCGCCTTGGGCTGGGGAGGTATGTGGACACTTCTGGCTAAAATCCCATCTCGCATGACTGGGGCACATGCACAACCAGAGCAGGATCCACATGGACAAATATCTTGAAGAACCAGTTGTTATAAGGTAAATAACTATTTTTAATCACATTTTGAACAAGTCAATTCTGTACATTTGATAGTGTACTTATGAAAGGTACTTTAATTAAAAATGTAAATGTGTTACTTTCAATGAAGAACATTCAAGGGTTTATTCCGATTGTCTTCATGGAGGTGCCGGGTATATTACTTTGAGTGAGGATTTTAGGACTAGGGCCTAGTAAAGAAGCTGCTTGAATCTGGGGTGAAAACACAAACCACTGATAAAAGAAAAAAATGTTGATCGTATAGAATTTTTCTTATAAATACACAGATAAGTTAACATACAAGAGTATGGTACATACGTTTATATAGGTTTATAAAGGTACACTTTTGAAGCAGTGAATGGAAATTTAGCCACATGATTTTTATTCATCTTATATAATTTTAATGTTACATTTTAAAGCCTTAACTCCACTATCCAGATTTAAGTAAATGGGAGAGAGTATCAAAATTGAGATTCAAACATGGGGATACATTTCTTGCTCCATATCCTCATGTTTGCACTATGTATGTTGAACTCAATTCATTTCAGCAAAGTATATTTGTTGGTAAGTTTGTAAGGTTATGGTTAAAGAAGTACTGAAAAGAAATGTATACTATTATAGCATGACACAATTGTCACATGTGAAACCAACTGACTTTTCCTATTCTAAGGTGGCTTTCCCATGAAATACTAGTTGAGACAGTTGCTGCTTTTTCCTGACCTTGCCTTCCACCTAGCCACTGTGTAGGAGTTGGGTGTCTAGGTGTATAACAGTTTACTCCTGAGGGTGTTCTGCGCCAAAAAGTTAAAATTCTGTGCGCAATATTTTAAAATTCTGCAAATTTTATTGTCAAAGAAATATGGAGGCTCCAGCATGGCATTGGGGAGCACAAGCCACTGGCTGCACAGAGGTGGGAGATCACTGTGTAGCTACCCCTCCCCCCCAACATGGACTCAGTGAGGAGGCTGCACCCAACCCTGACACAGTGCAAGGATGGGGCCTACCCCAGAAGCACTCCAGGGTCCTGCCCCTCCGTGCCAAGTGCACCAGGTAGGCTCAGCAAGGCAGGATCCAAATGTGGAGTGGCTTAGTGTGGGGGGATCCAGGTGTGGGTTGCGAGGGTTCTTTGTGGGGCAATCTGGGTGCAGGCACCTTAGTGGGGGATCTGGGTGCAAAGGGAATCTGGATGCACAGGGGGTTGAAGGGTTCTGGGTGCAATGGTAATGGGACTCTGGGGGTGGGGATCCAGGTTGGGGCTTGGTGGGGTGGGGATCTGGGTGCAGGTGGCTAGTCCAGGTGCAGGAGGAGTGGGGCTCATCGGGCGGGTTCTGAGTGTGGGGGGATGAGGCTCAGCAGGAGCCCTCACACCCCTCCCCCGTACTCTAACTCCTGCCCCAGCCCTGATCCCTCTCCCACCCTCCGAACCCCTCGGTCCCAGCCTGGAGCCCCAGCCTGCACCCCAAACCCTTCATCCCCAGCCCCACTCCAGGGCCCTCACCACCGCCCGTATCCCAACCTGGAGCCCCCTCCCATAGCGTGAACTCCTCATTTTTAGCCCCATCCCAGAGCCCGTACCACCAGCCGGAGCCCTCACCCCCTCCCACACTTCTACCTCCAATTTCGTGAGCATTCATGGTCCGCCATACAATTTCCATACCCCAATGTGGCCCTCAGACCAAAAAGTTTGCCCACCCCTGCTTTATCGGCTAGAGTTCTAATTCCAAAAGACTGCTTTCACCCAAACAGACTATATGCCAATTTCTCAGTTTCAGCACGTAGTACGTAAATCCTATATTTACTCTAAATTGCTTGTTTAATTCCATGAAATTAAGCTGTGCTGCAGTAAATATATTTTAAAATTAAGTAATGCAGTTCTTTCCTAAATATTTCCTGTATTATATATTACAGGAAAAGAAATAAATACGGATGCTTGTAACTTTGTAAGTAATGTTTTCTTTGAGTTTTATGGTACATGGGCTAGAGAAGGGAATGTAGAAAAACATACTGCTTGGAATTATTACATTGCAACCCTCCGACCCCAACAACTCCATATCTCTCCCCTTTTAGGTCCCAGTCCAACAAGACACTTTAGCATGTGTCTACCTTTAAGCAAATGAGGCCTGATCCAAAACCCATTGTCTTCAATGGTCTGATATTCCGGGTTGTAATCCAGACCAGTGCGGGGCTGGGTTGCCCCTGCTCTGCAACCTCGGGCGCCTCACAATGCTTTGCTCTTGTAGCTTCCAGCTTGGGTTGCTCACAGTCAGCCTTCCAGCAAGTCACACCCTGAGTGTCTGTGTATAGCCACTGCCCTGGTCCAGCAACTCTGACTCCAGCAGCTTGTCAGCAGCACACCATCCACACTCTGGCTTCCAGCAGCTTTGGTTGCTACTTGCAGGTTGACTGCAACATACTCCTAGAAACAAATTTCCCCTCCCCTCCAAAATATATGTTTTGCACTGTCCAGCCCTATCTTGGACAGTTCAGGTATTTGAGGTCTGTTGCCCCTCTGTATCTAACAGTTTGCTACTTTAAATGTAGTTACCCATGCAATTCAGTGTAGACACACCATGGGATTATTTTTGATTAAAGAATAAAACAAGTTTATTTAACTACAAAGATATGGGTTTTTAATGAGTACAAGTATAAGGCACTAAAGCCAGAAATATTTGCAAGAGAAATAAAGATAAAATGCTTTTTAGTACTAATACTTAAACTAGATTTGATTCAAGGTGCAGTCCCTTACCATATGCTCCCAGTAACTTTGCTGACTAAATTCTCAGGCCAGGATCTGCTCCCAAAGTCCAACGGCTGTTTCTTTTGTTGTTTTAGGTGAAAAAGAGAGAGGTGGATAGGGAGAGTTACATTGGGGTGTTTTTGTTCTTCCCTGTTATAGTCCAGTCCCCTTTTGACATGCATTTTCCTGAGGGTTACCCCTAGATACACTTCATTCCTGCTATGAGGACAGAGACAAGGAGACTAGTGGTGAAAGAGGTTCCATGCTGTTGTTTGCTAAAATGCAGATCCGTTTGTTCCTGCCCCCCTTTTCTTGCCAAAGAATAGCCTCTTGACAGGTGATTGCTCATCAACTTTGACATCTGGCTAGAGGTATAAGCTTGTCCTTTGACTTTGAGAAACTGGTTTACTCAGACTTGTCTGGTAAACACGTCAGACCTAATTTCAGTTTATGTTTATACCTTTACATATAATGTTGCCACATACATTTCACGATGACATTATTGACCAGTGAGTTATTAATTTTAAATTGTATCTCACAAGGCAAATTTTGTACAAAGATTACTACACAAGTCCAATATTGACTCTAAATTGATCTGTTAAATGGTTTTCCTCCATGAGTTGAATCTGCCTTTCATTAATATTTTAAAAATAAAGTAATGAAGTTCTTTCCTAAATACTAAGTATGTTGTACATTAGAGGAAAAAATTAAGCTAATTCTGAAGTGCTTTGTAGGAGTAGGACCTTAGGGACAGATTTTTAAAGGTACGTAGGTGCCTAAAGATGCAGAAACATGCCTAGTGGGATTTTCAGAAGTATTTAGGCACCTAACTCACTTTGAAATCAATGCACATGTGCTTTTGAAAATCCCACTAGGTGCCTATCTGCATCTTTAGGCACCTGAAAGACTTTAAAAGTCAGGCCCTTACTCTTTGTCCCCACCATCTCTAAAATCCCATATCCTAGTAACTCTCTGTGTTAAGCAGATTTGAACATGGTTGTCTGGAGTGTCTTGTCTTTTGTTTGGCTAGAGAGCTTAGTATTTTGTACATTAATGGTTTCTGGGTTTTCATCATGTATTATATTTTGAAAGTTCTGTGAAGTAATATTGACGTTTGATGTTTAAATTTAAATTAATATTTCTATTTAAAAATAAAGAGCCAGACATTTATAAAAAATACAAAGCTGAATCAGTAAAAGTAAAATGATTAGCTTATATTTATATTTTTCTTGAAAAATGAGGTTTTATATTAAAAATAAAAGGAACAGAAACATTTAAAGTTTGATATATTTTAAAGGTCAAGGATAGAATTGAAATGATAGAAAATGTTGAAACAGAAGCAACAGTGAAGTGGAGAAGAGTGGAAGATCCAGCAGAAATTTCACATGCAAAGCCATGTATGGATAGGTTAGTTGACTAAAAAAGCTTGTTAGTATTCCTCAAGTGTTAACATTTACAGTTTTAATATATCATTAGACTTCCCATGATTCCATTGTTGTGCAATATGTTGTTCCAGTTGATTTTTAACCTTCCACCTGCATTTCATTGGATTTGTCTGTATTTAGGGCAAGATTGTTACTTCCTTTATGTTTCCCTGCAGGTGAGTAAGGGGACATAAAGCTCCTCTTTTATTCCTCTGCACTAGCTATCCATGTTATAAGTAGCACTTCAGAGGGGAGAAGGAGCCACTACTGCCCTTCTGTGCAGATGGTGCGTAGAGCTAACCAGCCAGCACAGCTGAGTCAGTGCAGAAGGAGAAGCATTCGTCACAATGTAAAGGACTGGTAAAGATTACTTCTCTGCCAGAGCAAGGGAGAAATTAGGGACATGTTGTGGCTCTGAGTTCCAGTCTGCTTCATGGTCTGCTTCTGGGGCAGCACAACTAAACGCTGCCACTTACTGAAGGATTATGGCAAATCTCCAATTTGAATGTATAGTTTTCAAAGTACTTTGGGATCTTTCAAGGGGTGTCTGTGTGTGTGTGTGTGTGTGTGTGTGTGTGTGTGTGTAAAATATTACCACAGCTCCATATTTCTAAGTCAGGAAGATTCACACTCTATTTGGGATGAAAAAAAATAACCTGTAACCTTTATTCTTCATCAAGTGATTACACATGTCAATTCCACTTCAGGGGTGTGTACTCCCAGTGCACTGAAGCTGGAGAGATTTTTCCTATAGCAGTACCTATAGGATGGCATACATGCCCACTGCACTTTCATGCTGCCAGCTCATGGTATAAAGGGGCAGAGCTGCCAGACCCTCTGTCAGTTCTTCAAGTGATTGTGCATGTCCATTCCACTTCAGGCATGTGCATGTCCAGTGCTCCAGAGTCAGAATTTTTTCACTTAGCAGTACCTGTCAGGGTGGAACATTCACTCTCCACTGCCTTGTGCTGCTCCATGATGGTATAAAGGGTGGAGTTACCCCAGATCCTCCTCAGTTCCTTTTTACCAACTATGATTGGTGCTTGGAGCATGTAGCTTGCTTCTGCAAGTGTTCTCCCTTTCCAGGGAATTTGTTTCTCTCTTGTATATTGTTAGAGGTATTCATTTTCATATTTAGTACTTTGGTGTAAGTTTCATTTGTTATGTTTTCTTAGAGTGTCGGTTCCTGCTTGTTCTGGGTGCTGACACCTGGTACCTGGCGTATGATGTGTAACGGTTGCAAGAAGTCTGTGCCAGTAAGCGACCCTCATTCCATGTGCCTCAAGTATCTTAGTGAGGGTCTTGTCAGATCTGCGGAGACCACAAGCCCCAGAAGAAAAATGATACGGAGGTGAGACTGCAACAACTTCTTATGAAGGCCGCCCTGCATCCACGTTCTGAATTGTCCTGCTCAGGCACCAAGTACTTCTGTCTTGGTTAGAAGTGCATTGCAAAACTTGGCACTAATCCCCTTCTTCAGTGCCAAGGCAGAAGCACAGACAATATTCCTCAAAGGAGCCTCCAAAGATTGAGATCCCAATACCATGTATGAGCAAACAAGCTGGAGGACAGGCAGAGTGTCCTGGGAAGAGACTCTCCTCAGTACTGCCTGCGTTATTGATGCTGGCCCACTGTGGTACTGGACCCTTTGATGCAACAACAATAGCAGCATCAGGGAAAACTCTCAGTACCTATGATACCAGAAGCATATGCTGCAGCACAGGACCTGCTCTGTCTGTTCCAGATCCAGCAGTGCAGGAGACAAACTATCTAGTACTGCTTGATCCTCAGGCTTCATCTTTGGACTTACCTGCAAGATGGGTCCAACCCTCAGTACTGTGGCTGACTTCTTCAGACCATCCAGCACTTCCTCACAGGCTGGTGTCCCTGGAGACACAGTACCAGATCTTGGCACTGCACCTCAATGGTCTGGCAACTCAGGGTCCTCCCTGGAGTTGGAGGTAGGCATAAGAGCCGCTCGCTCTTGGGATAGAAGACTACCTTCACCTTCATCACAAAGATTTCACTCCTGGTATCCAGCAGATGTCCCACGGTGGTCCAGGAACCCAGTTCCGTGGACTGGTAGAGGGTGGGGTCCAATGGCCGTACTGGAACCCATGGGGTTTCATCACCACCATCAGATCTTCCTGGTTCCTTCTCTGACTAGATCCTCAAGCAGACACCAGGCTAGCTCTCATGAAGAGGTTCAGGTGGCCCTGGGGACTGCCACACCGGCTGCTGCTGGAGCAGTCCTGCAGCCAGCCACAGGGATGGCTGCATGAGCTGCTGCTTAGCGGGCTCCAGCTGCTGGCTCCGGGGACAGCAGCGCCCCAGAAGCCCCCCCCCAGAGCAGCCACAGCCCCGGGCCCCCCAGCTAAGATTTAGTCAGGAGTATTTATAGAAAAGGTCACAGGCTGTGAAATTTTTGTTTATTGCCTGTGACCTGTCCACGACTTTTACTAAAAATGACTAAATTGTAGCCTTAACAATGAGCAGGTGTTGATGACTTCAGTTGTTGGGTCTCCTACATGAAGTCCAGCAGACTATCTTCCCTTTGAGAATCCTACCCTCTTCTCACATCAGGCTGACGAGAAGCTTCACAGTCTCAAAGACTCAAGGGCCATGCTGAAATCACTGGGAATTTACACTCCTTTCCCTAAGAAGAAAGGAAACAATTCTGCCTTCAGTTTTACCAACATTACCTGCTTTTCCAGCTTAGAAAACCTGACCATTCCACAAAAAAAGGGGAAAAATAACAGGAGACCTCCACTTCTTCAGTTTTCTTCTGCAACAGGTTCTTCCAGACACCTGGGAAATTCCAAGCAGTCTGTTTTGATTGTGTTGTCGAGGACAGAGTACCAGTTAGTTTTGTGCCAGTTTCTCCTGACCGTTTTTTCCAACAGTTTATCCCAATTCCTATGAGCTCAGGCCCATATTACCATGGATTGACGTGTTCTAAGTATTGTGGAACAGGAAACACCTTACAGTTAATTTCTATCACTCCATCCCACTCCCCTTTGTCAGGGACCACTCTTGCAATGCTGATCTCTTCCAGGAGGCCAATCTCTCCTCCATTTGAGAGTTATAGAGGAGGTTCCCCCTCTCCAGTGAGGGAAGAAGTTTTATTCACTTCCAGATTCCTTAGGCAAAAGCAGGTCTCAGGCCCATTTTAGACCTGAGATATCTGAACAAATATATAAAGACAATAAGATTTCACATGGTCACCCTGGCCTCGGTTATCTCCATCTGGAGATTAGTATGCTGCCCTTGACTTGAAGATGCATATTTCCATGTGCCTATGCTTCAAAATCATAGGAGATTCCTAAAATTTCTGGTTAACAATAGTCATTATCAGTTTACAGTCCTGCCCTTTGGCTTCTCTGCAGCCTCAAGAGCATTTACAACATGCATGGCAATGGTGTCTGCTTTCCTAAGAAAAGCAGTTGTGCAAATATTTCCATACCTGGACAATCAGTCTTCTCTCAAGTTCAGAGGATAAAGCTTATAGGGGCAGTTTTGGATTCTACAGTAGCCAGCACGTTCCTACCTTAAGACAGATTTCAATGTTAACCATTTCCACAGACCTAAAATCCCATCTAACCACAACAATAAGAAACTGCCTCAGACTTCTGGGACACATGGCCTCCTGCATGCCAGACTTCATCTTAGAAAGTTACAGAGCTGGTTAAAGTCAGTATACCCCTTAGCTCGTCACCCATTGGATATGCTGATTCGAGTACCTGAAGGAGTATTAGCCTCCTTCGACTGGTGGGTGGATCCAGCTAATGTATTTATGGAAATTTCCTTTGCCCCTTTTTTACCCATATTGACTCTGGTTATGGACACTTCATTTGTAGTTTGAGAAGCTCGCTTAGGGAACCTATGTACTCAAGTTCTGTGGTCATGTCAAATTTTTAAAAAGCAACAGAGGGTCCTGTGGCACCTTTAAGACTAACAGAAGTATTGGGAGCATAAGCTTTCGTGGGTAAGAACCTCACTTCTTCAGATACTATGTCAAATTTTAACTCTCTGCATAAATGTGCGGTAGTTGTGAGTCATTCATCTGGCCTATTGGGCTTTTTTCCCTTACATCAAGGGAGAGGCCCTACATGTCCTCATGGAGAATGCTGCAGCAATGTTGTATGTGAATAGATAGGAAGGGGCCAAGTAGGACTCTCTTGATCAAGAGGCGATACAGCTTTGGGAGTTTTGGATCACCAATGCAATTAATCTCAAAGCATCCAATCTGCCTGGTGTTCAGAACAGCTTGGTGGATCACCTGACCAGATCATTCAGCAGAGCTCATGAGTGGTCTTTCAGGCAGATATTGTGAGATTTGTTTTTCAAAACTGGGGGCCCTTACATAGACTTATTTGCTACTCACCACAATAGTAAATGCCCACTCTTTTGTTCAAGGGCAAGTCATTCAGGGATCTCTGATGTACACCTTTCTGCTGTCTTGGAAAGACAATCTGCTGTATGCTTACCTTCCATTCCACTCATTCCCTTGGTGTTGCTCAAACTCAAGCAGGATCAGATTCACATTATCCTCGTAGTACTGGCGTGGCCTCTCCAGCATTGGTTCTCCAGTCTGCAGAGCCTCTGCACCAGGCTCCTATGACACTACCTCCAGAACCTGACTTGAATTCCCAGGACCATGGTCACCTACTACATTCCAATCTGACTACTCTCCATTTTATGGTCTGGATGCTCCATAATTAATGCCTCAGGAAGGTCCAGTGTTTGGGGAAATGTACAAAACAGACTCCTGAATATCAGAAAGCTTTCTACTAGATACACATAATTGTTAAAGTAGAAATGATTCTCCTTATGGTCACAGCAAAAGTGTTTAGACAGTCTAAGCATGTTTTGGACTACGTGTTCTACCTGAAACAACAAGGCCTGTCTATTAGTTCCCTCTGAGTTCACCTGTTAGTTATCTCCACTTTCCATCCTACAACTGCTGGCTGCTCAGTATTTTCAATTCTGATATCAATCAGGTTCTTAAAATGTCTGGAGAGTTTTTATCCTCAATTTGTGGATCCCATCCCTGCCTGGGTCTTGAATCTGGTGCTAGCAAGATTGATGAACCCTTTGAACCCGCTCTTCACTATCTATGAAAGCAGCATTTTGGTAGCTATTATCTCTGTGGGAAGAGTGGTGGAGTTACTAGCATTGGTAGCTGACCCTCCTTACAGCCTTTTATAAGGACAAAAGTCTACTTATTTTCACATCTAAAACTTTTGACTAAAGTAGTATCGGAATTCCACCTCAGTCAAGTGATATACTTACCAACTTTCTTTCCTAAGCTTCGTTCTCATAAAGATGAAGAGACTCCATGTCTTGTATGTTAGTGTGGAGATTAATGGAAGGAGGAGGCACACATCAGAGCCCTAGGGGGGCTCACGTCAGCGCCCTAGTGGGGCTCTGGGTGATCGCTACTTCCCACCACCCTACACAGATGTAATGAGGTTGAGTAGTGTCCGCAAAAGAGAAACTAAACAACTAATTATTCCTCAATAAAGGTTTTTAATGACTTCCAACTATAAAGGCAACATAGGCAGAATAAGAAAAACAGAATTAAAGACCAGCACTGAGTGAGGATTAATACAAATGGCAAGTTATACTGGAGACAAGAACAAGTACAAGTAATATTATGCATTAACTACCTATTTCTATGAGTACACATATAAAAGGTAAATAATACTGAAAATAGTCACAAGCACATGCAACGCTACTATTACTGATTGCCTAGCAACTTCACATGTACCGTAACCACCCCCAACAAATACAATTCCATATGCGATATTAATACATTGATTAACTATATTTTACTAACCTTAACCTACCTATAACCTTATATAACAACTTACAAACTTTTATTGACTTTTATGATAAATTTGATGGTAACTTATACTGAAGACAGGCACAGCGACTTGCAAAGCTATTATGATTTATAAACTACTAGCTTCACCAGCGCTTCACCTGTTTCCAGCAAGGCACAAAACATATACAGTTACTATATATTGATTAACTATTGACTACTACTATTTTTAAACAACTTAAACAATTTACTAATATACTTAAACTATAGTATTAATACAGACTTAAGATTAACTAGATCAAGCACAACCGGAGCTCTTTAGTCCAAAACCTTACCCTGTATTTTTCCAAAGATACATTACCTTTCAGTCGACCGTTTCCTGCACTGGCCAGGTGCAGATAGTCGGTGAAGCGCAAGTCCCTTTGGTTCAGGGGGTGCATGTGAGCCTGACAAAGAGTGATCTCCTTTAGGTCAACACACACACACTTGCGTCTTTATACCTCTTTTATACGGTATTTGCTGGCCATGTTTCAAAACAGGGCAACCAATCAAGGTGGCCAAATGTTCTAAGGTGGTATCTGCGGTTGTCTTGATCTTATGAACTGTGCACCTGTGCTCAGCTCATCTCTTCTCTATGCGGCTAATTGTGGTCAATTTGCTAGACTCAAAAAATGCTCGAGTCAGCTTAAAGAGGTATTTGGTTGCAGAGCATAGTAACCACAAGTCTGTATCTATCTTTACAAAGTTTCCTTTTCAGTCTATGAAGCTTCCTAGATAGATTATGCTTATGCTTGCAGGACTCAACTGTACCCGCTTCTTACAGCTTCCGGAATGTTGAGGCCTAACAGTACTTGACAAGACTTATGCACATTAATCACATCCCCCCCGAGGCCTAAACCTCCGGCTTAGCAACAACAATATTTGACAGGTTTCAGAGTAGCAGCCGTGTTAGTCTGTATCCGCAAAAAGAACAGGAGTACTTGTGGCACCTAGTCTCTAAGGTGTAACAATATTTGAGTATATCCTGCAATAACAGGAGGCAAATAGTGAATGCAGGCAAACATTAAGGCCCCAGCAATAACTATGAATTAATATATATGCATAGATATTTGTATGGAGTGTTAGTAACCCAAATTATGACTGGTACTAACAGGGAATTTGTTTACCCAATTTGTAGTTGCTGTGTAACTTAATTTTTTTTACTAATTTGTTTTTTCCTTGCCTTTATGTTGTTTGCTGCCATTCATGTGTTATAAACAGTTTAGCAAGGTTATGCACATGGTAAATGTTGTACAGCAATAATACAGTAGTACAGCAATAATACAGTTGTTTTTACAAAATAACCAAGTTGACATTAAATGACAGTTTATCCTGGTTCAGCTAGTAGTTTTTAGCTGATTGTTAACTTAATTGTCCATATATGATAGATAGGTGTATTTGACCAGTTTCTTATTTATAAAACACTTCACTTTTCTTTTCTTGATGCTTGGAGGTTTCTTCACTGTATACTGATATCATCTGGTATTTCTGTGGTGTGATATCTTCTGATGGGATGCAACTTAAACATCCAGTTAGTTAACATAATAAAGGTTTTTTGGTTTTTACATTTTTTTTGGTTTTAGTATCCCAAATTTAATACATAGAGTAGGGACCAAGTTTTTTATAACCCAAGCTATACTTTTTGCAATTGTTGTATAGACATTCATTTTTATTTGAGGTGCATTACTAATATTTTATATTAAATGTAATGCTTAACAGCTAAAATAAATGCTCACAATTTTTCATAAGAAGGTGTATTGCTTTCCCTTGCTGAACACTTTGTTTCAGCAAAAGAGTCAGTGACATAATTTTAACAAGCCTTTTAGAGTTAATTTTCTTTTTGATACCAACTTTACTCGTGTTAACTGTTTAGAAGCATAAACTTTAACAACCATTGCTTCCCATTAACATAACAATAGAAAAATGTACAAAATTAAACCAATTGTAAAATTAAACCAAAATAAATTTTAAATACAGATCCATGCAAATACTTTGAGGGTATTAAACTTTCATGGTGCTTTGTTATGTTTGGGAGCCAAAGGTGGAAACCTGTTGAAAACGTGAAAACCTGTTGAAATTATTTGGTTAGCTCTATGCATAAATAGTTATTTTAAAACATTTTTGCTATTATATTCTTATAACTATATTTAAAAGTGCAAACAAGTTTATAAAAAGCCCACACAAGAAATTGACATTTTGTTAATATTATCTTTACCTTAATGTGGAGGTTTTCCCTTACATTTTTTCTTTGAATAACAAATTAAAAAAAACTTAAAAAACAAAACAAAACTGTGCTTGATAAAAAGAGAATTCTTTGCAATTGCATTATTTGTTGAGGCAGAAATATATGTACATATATTTGTAATGGAAACCTTTTTGAACTTTGCACAAAAAAATGGTGCTAATAATGCTATGATTTATACCCCAACCATGATTTTAAAACAGTGTGGTACCACATATACATATATTTTTAAAAGGGTGTAAAATTTATTTTTGTTGCAACAATAATAAAAAATAGTCACATGACACACACAACATACAACACACATGACATACAGGACAAACTTACAATTAAAAACAAATGGCACCAGAATTTTATTTATAACTATACAAAATAAGGCAAACTAAAATATAAAATAAACAAAAGGTTTAAACATCTAAATAAGCAAGTTATTACCTTTGTTATTTAAAACTTTTAATAAAAAATGATAAAATTTATATAATTACTTGCAAAATTTGTTGTATTAATTTAGTAACTTAAGGCATTTTTTATTACTTTATATTTAACATTATTTTAAAACTTTGCTATATGGAAAACAGAAAAGCTCATGCTTCAAATATTAGTTAATGGTTAGGATTAAAAACAGAGTGTGCCTTTTTGTTGCTTGGCAACCATATCTTCAAGAAAGTTAGGAATAATTCCAGCTGTTGCATCCCTGAAGGGTTAAAATAATTAATTTACTGGATTTATGTAAAGTAACATTTTTACCTTGTTTTCTCTTTGTTTGTTGTTTTGTTCTGTTTTCAATGCTTTATCCTTTGGCGGTTTCTGTAAAAACTATAACTTTTAAAACAAGATGAGAGAGCTAAAGTGAGGAAAGGCAGGGGAAATGGGGGGTGAAGCAGCATTACAGACACCTGGAGGACACCACTGTTTACCTCTCTCCATTCTGAAAACTGACCATTTATTCCTACCCTTTGTTTCCCATCTTTTAACCAGTTACTGATCCATGAGAGGACCTTCTCTGTTATCCCATGACAGCTTACTTCGCTTAAGAGCCTTTAGTGAAGGACCTTGTCAAAGGCTTTCTGAAAATCTAAGTACACTATATCCACTGGATCACCCTTTCCACATGCGTGTTGACCCCCTCAAAGAATTCTAGTAGATTGGCGAGGCATGATTTCCCTTTACAGAAACCATGTTGACTCTTCCCCAAGAAATTATGTTCATCTATGTGTCTGACAATTTTCTTCTTTACTATAGTTTCAACCAATTTGCCTGGTACTGGCTTACTGGCCTGCAATTGCCGGGATCATCGCTGGAGCCTTTTAAAAAAATTGGCATCACATTAGTTATCCTCCAGTCATCTGATACAGAAGCTGATTGAAATGTTAGGTTGCATACTAGGTTAGTAGTTCTGCAATTTAACATTTGAGTTCCTTCAGAACTCTTGGGTGAATATCATCTGGTCTTGGTGACTCATTACTATTTAATTTATCAATTTGTTCCAAAACCTCCTCCTTTGACATCTGAATCTGGGACAGTTCCTCAGATTTGTCACCTAAAAAGAATGGCTCAGGTTTGGGAATCTCCCTCACCTCCTCAGCCATGAAGCCTGATGCAAAGAATTCATTTAGTTTATCCGCAATGGCCTTATCTTCCTTGAGTGCATCTTTAGCATCTCAGTTGTCCAGTGGCCCACTGGTTGTTAAGCAGGCTTCCTGCTTCTGGTGTACTTAAACAATTTTTTGCTTTTACTTTTTGTGTCTTTGGCTAGCTGTTCTTCACATTCTTTTTTGGCTTTCATAATTATATTTCTTCTTCGAGTGCTTGCTCATATCAATTCCAATTAGGTGTACGTGCGCCGCGTGCACAATCGTCGGAAGATTTTTACCCTAGCAACACTCGGTGGGTCAGCTGAGGTGCCCCCTGGAGTGGCGCCCTTATGGCGCCGGATATATGCCCCTGCCGACCCAGCGCCCCCTCAGTTCCTTCTTACCGCCCGTGACGGTCGTTGGAACTGTGGAGAGCGGCATAGCTGACCTCCACATCCCTAGCTTTCTTGTTCATAGTTAGTTTGTTAGTATAGTTTGTTCGTTGTTAGTACTTTAGAGTAGTTTAGTAAGTTTATAGGATAGTTTATATTTGCTGTATCTAGTTGTAGATAAGTTGAGGATTCAGGGTTATCCCCGTTCCTCTGCCCGGTACCGGGGCTCATGCCCAAGTCTCCAGGTTTCAAACCTTGCTCGGCCTGCCTCAAGCCGATGCCCATTGGAGATCCGCACGACTCCTGTTTGAAGTGCCTGGGGGAATCTCATCAGCCTGACAAGTGCCGTATTTGCAAGGCTTTTAAGCCTAGGACAAAAAAGGAGCGGGACTTTCGTCTAAAACAGCTCCTCATGGAAGCGGCACTTAGCCCAGTGCCCCCGACACTGCGCGTAGACCAGGCACCGTCGGTCCGCAGCGCACCTCCGGCACCGGAGCGACCCGGTACTAGCAAGGTACCTTGGCACCAGACGTCTCCGGCACCGACACAGACGCGGCACCACTTGCTCTCTCCCCAGCCTAAGAAGCAGCATAAGCCACCTGCTGCTCCTTCGCAAGCTCAAGCTCCGCCTGCAGTTTCAGCGGAGCAGCACGCCATGCCAGACCTCACCACGAAGGCCCTGACTCTGGCACCATCGATTCTGGCGCCCCAAGCGCCGTTGAGTCCGGTGCACATAAGCTCCCTGGTGCACACCGTGGTTGAGCTAGGCTTGCCTTCGACTCCGGAGACCTTCTCTACTGCCTGCGACCGGATCGCGCTCACTGACCCCAGACCGCCACCCCCTGCAGCACCACCGGTACGGACTGTCCCATCTATAGGGAAGCCCGCCTTCATGCGGCCCCCTTTGCAGAGTGAAACTGCTTGACACCGCTCACGGTCCCGGTCGAGGTCCCGGTCCCGCAGATGGTCCCGGTCTTGGCGCTGCTCGCAGTCCCGGCGCCGATCTCCATCTCGGGACCGGTCGTACTCGCGGCACTGCTCCATCTCGCGTAGGTCTCCCTCCCGGTACGATCGGTACCGGTCCACCTCCCGATACCGGTCCCGGCACCGTTCATCGCGCAGCCGGTCGCGGCACCGCCTCCACCGTCAGTTGTCGTCCAGATCCAGATCGACTTCTCGGCACCGCTATGACCGTTGGTCCCGCTCCCGATCACGGTACCGCTCGGGACACCGGCACCGGTCTCCGACCCTCAGGCGCGGACCGGTAGAGGGTGACGAGACGACTCAACAAATGTGTTCGGCACCGCCTTGGTCTTCTCATCCCAACTGGGCATCATCCCAAGAGGGCAGTGCCTATAATATCCAGGGCCATGACGCTGACGGTGCTAGCCAGGGACCGGGCATGGGTCAGGAACCCGACCAAGGTCCTCCGCAGTGGTCCTTCTGGACTCCCTGGGCATACTACCAAGTCCAAGGTGGTCCCTCAGGCGCTTCCCGCTCGGCTCATTCGGAGCCTAGGGTACCTGAGGCAACTATTAGCCACCCTCCTCCGGTGCCGTCAGAGACGACTGCCCTACCGCCTGAGCAGGAGGTTGCCCCTCCGGTTGAGGACCTACCACAACCGGACCCGCCTCAGCCTGACCTCCCCAGGACCCGCTGGTCCAGGGATTGTCCTCTTCATCCTCGCCCGATGAAGCTGTGGCAGGCACATCCGCCTCTGGCCCCCCACCTATAGATCTTCGTGCTCACCTGGACCTGCTTCGTAGGGTGGCACGGAACATGAATATGCAGGTGGAGGAGGTGGCGGAAGTTGAAGACCCAGTGGTAGACATTTTGTCAGCCGATGCCCCCACCCGGGTAGCTTTGCCCTTCATTAGGACCATTCAGGCCAATGCCAATACTATCTGGCAGTCCCCAGCGTCCATCCCTCCCACAGCGAGAGGGATTGAAAGAAAGTACATGGTACCATCTAAAGATTACGAATACCTGTATGTGCACCCCCAACCTTGCTCCCTCGTGGTACAATCCGTAAACGAGAGGGAGAGACATGGCCAGCAAGCGCCTGCCCCTAAATCCAAGGACGCTAGGCGCCTGGATTTATTCGGGCGTAAGATCTATTCAACCGGTGGCCTACAGCTCAGGGTAGCTAACCAGCAGGCCCTCCTGAGCTGATATAATTATAACACCTGGAACTCTATGGGGAAATTTAAAGAGCTAGTTCCCCAAGAGTCCAGGGAAGAGTTTGGGGCCTTGCTCGAAGAGGGCAAGAAGGTGGCAAGGACATCTTTGCAGGCGTCTCTAGATGCAGCAGACTCGGCAGCTAGAACTCTAGCCTCAGGAGTGGCCATGCGCCATATTTCATGGCTGCAAGTGTCCGGCCTCCCGCTGGAACTGCAGCAGACCATACAGGACCTGCCCTTTGAAGGCCAAGGCCTCTTCTCGGAAAAGACTGATCCCAGGCTGCAAAGTCTGAAGGATAACCGGGCCACTATGTGCTCACTGGGCATGCATACCCCGGTGACACAATGCAGACCCTTCCGGCCCCAGCCGCAGCGCCCTTACCCCAACCCCCGACCGCGGCAAGACTTTGCTAGAAGGCATGGTCGTGGCACTAGGAGGCACCAACCTGGTCCGCAAACAGGCCAAAATCAAGGCCCCCGAGACCATCAGCGGGGCCCAGACAAAACTTTTGAAGCTGCGCTCGAGGATGGAGCACCAGTCTCCTCCCAGGATCCTTCCCTGCCTTTCTCCAACTGCCTCTCTTGTTTCCTCCCTGCGTGGTCCCACATAACGTCAGCTCGCTGGGTCCTACGCACGGTGGAAATGGGATACCATCTTCAGTTTATTTTGCTCCCCCCTTCCCACCCTCCCTCCCCGTCCCTCTTCAGGGACCCTTCTCACAAGCAACTCCTCTTACAGGAGGTGCAAACGCTTCTGTCTATCAGAGCGGTGGAAGAGGTACCAAGGGACTTGAGGGGCAGGGGTTTTTACTCCCGCTACTTCCTAATCCCCAAGGCAAAGGGGGGGCTTCGGCCCATCCTAGACCTACGCGGACTCAACAAATTCATGGTAAAGTTGAAGTTCCCCATGGTTACCCTGGGAACCATTATCCTGGAGACTGGTACGCTGCCCTCGACATGAAGGACGCGTACTTCCACATAGCGATCGACCCACCGCACAGGTGGTTCCTTCGCTTTGTGGTCAGACACCAACATTTCCAATTTGCTGTCCTCCCCTTCGGCCTGTCCACAGCACCAAGGGTTTTCACAAAATGTATGGCTGTCGTAGCGGCCTGGCTCCACAGACATCAGGTCCAAGTCTTTCCGTACCTCGACGACTGGCTCATATGGGGTCGGTCCGAGCTACAGGTGCAGTCTCACGTTCGGTTCGTCGTCACCTGCTTCAGGAAGCTGGGCCTGCTGATCAACGCCGAAAAGTCCACTTTGGAGCTGACCCAAAGAATAGACTCATTGGGGCAGTCCTGGACTCGAATCTCGCCAAGGCTTGCCTACCACAGGCCCACTTCCAGTCCGTGATGACCATTATCCACGGCCTCCAAAGTTTTCCGACCTCGACAGCACGCACGTGCCTCGGTCTTCTGGGCCACATGGCCTCATGCACCTTCGTGACCAGACATGCCAGACTTCGCCTCCGCCCACTTCAGATGTGGCTCTCGTCAGTGTACCGTCCAGGCCGGGACAGTTTGGACACAGTACTCACGGTGCCGACGAAGGTATTGTCCTCTCTGGGTTGGTGGCTAAGTCCCAACCTTGTTTGCGGAGGGATGCCATTCCATGCCCCACAGCCCTCTCTAGTCCTCACCACGGACGCGTCGTCTCTGGGCTGGGGCGCTCACCTCGCGAACCTTCGCACTCAAGGCCTCTGGTCCGCACAAGAAATATCCCTCCACATCAACGTCCGGGAACTGAGGGCAGTGCGCCTCGCGTGTCAGGTATTCCGCGAACACCTCCAAGGCCGTTGCGTGGCTGTCTTAACAGACAACCCGATGCCCATGTTTTACATCAACAGGCAAGGCGGAGCGCGATCGTCCCTACTATGCCAGGAAGCCATATGTCTCTGGGAGTTTTGCATAGCCCAATCAATCGACCTGGTGGCGTCGTTTCTCCCAGGAGTCCAGAACACCTTGGCAGATCGCCTCAGCAGGTCCTTTATGACTCACGGGTGGTCGATACGTCCAGACGTTATTCATTCCATTTTCCAAAGGTGGGGGTTTCCCCACATAGATCTCTTCGCCTCCCGTGAGAATCGGAAGTGCCAAGTGTTCTGCTCTCTCCAGGGACGCTCTCCGGGCTCCCTGTCAGATGCCTTCCTGATACCGTGGAAAGACCAGCTGCTCTACGCCTTCCCTCCATTGCCGTTGGTCCACAAGGTCCTTCTGAAGTTACGCAGACACGAGGCCCGCTTAATCTTGATCGCTCCAGCGTGGCCCAGACAACGCTGGTACACCACACTCCTCGATCTGTCGGTGACCAAGCCAATTCCTCTCCCATTGTTGCCAGACCTGATCACTCAGGATCACGGCAGGTTATGCCATCCGGACCTGCAGTCCCTTCATCTAACAGCGTGGATGCTGCATGGCTGACACAATCTGAGCTGCGCTGCTCCAGTTCGGTGCAGGAAGTCCTACTAGGAAGTAGAAAGCCCTGCACTGGATCCACACATCTAGCCAAGTGGAAACGCTTCTCCTGCTGGTGTGTCCTAAAGAATGCTGTCCCCCTACAGGTTCCAGTACCTATCATCCTAGATTACCTCTTGTCTCTCAAACAACAAGGTCTAGCGATTTCATCCATCAAGGTACACCTGGCAGCGATTTCAGCCTTTCACCCAGGTGAAAATGGCTGCTCGATTTTCTCCAATCCCATGGTCAGCAGGTTCCTCAAGGGTTTGGAATGTCTGTATCCGCAAATCCGTCATCCGACCCCTACGTGGGATCTCAACCTCATCCTTTCTAGACTTATGGGTGCCCCCTTCGAGCTGATGGCCACCTGCTCGCTTCTGTACCTTTCCTGGAAAACAGCTTTCCTCATCGCTATCACATCGGCGAGACGAGTATCGGAGCTTCGAGCTCTCATAGAATCATAGAATATCAAGGTTGGAAGGGACCTCAGGAGGTCATCTAGTCCAACCCCCTGCTCAAAGCAGGACCAATTCCCAACTAAATCATCCCAGCCAGGGCTTTGTCAAGCCGGGTTTTAAAAACCTCCAAGGAAGGAGATTCCACCACCTCCCTAGGTAACGTATTCCAGTGCTTCACCACCCTCCTAGTGAAATAGTGTTTCCTAATGTTAGGTAAAAAGCAAGTCCTTACTCACCTCTCCAGCACCCGAGTTCGTGCGGAGTTGGTATGGGGCTCACAATCTGTCAGAGACCAGACACCAATTCGTTGATCAACGGGCTCACATTATCCTTAGCTTAAAAGGCTTCAGAGTAAATGTGGCAAGTTTATTAGGGGTGAGCATCAATATTTATACACAGAAGTAAACAAAGTGATTAACAGATCATAATGGTCATGCATAATCAATCAAGATTCTACAGGATAAAACAGGTTAAAATGTAAATTCATAAAGACAAAAGGGGAGATGGCTACTTAAGGGGAGGGGGGTGTCATGAGTAGTTCGCAGGTCAGAGCTTTGATTAAAAGTTCAGACAGAGACATCAAGTCTGGGTTAAGTTTAAGCTCATCAAAAGTTCAGACTCAACACTAATATCCAACCTAGATCTCCCCCACTGCAACTTGAGACCATTGCTCCTTGTTCTGTCATCTGCCACCACTGAGAACAGCCGAGCGCCATCCTCTTTGGAACCCCCCCTCAGGTAGTTGAAAGCAGCTATCAAATCCCCCCTCATTCTTCTCTTCTGGAGACTAAACAATCCCAGTTCCCTCAGCCTCTCCTCATAAGTCATGTGCTCCAGACCCCTAATCATTTTTGTTGCCCTCCGCTGGACTCTTTCCAATATTTCCACATCCTTCTTGTAGTGTGGGGCCCAAAACTGGACACAGTACTCCAGATGAGGCCTCACCAATGTCGCATAAAGGGGAACGATCACGTCCCTCGATCTGCTGGCAATGCCCCTACTTATACAGCCCAAAATGCCATTAGCCTTCTTGGTGACAAGAGCACACTGTTGACTCATATCCAGCTTCTCGTCCACTGTGACCCCTAGGTCCTTTTCTGCAGAACTGCTACCTAGCCATTCGGTCCCTAGTCTGTAGCAGTGCATAGGATTCTTCCGTCCTAAGTGCAGGACTCTGCACTTGTCCTTGTTGAACCTCATCAGGTTTCTTTTGGCCCAATCCTCCAATTTGTCTAGGTCCCTCTGTATCTGATCCCTACCCTCCAGCGTATCTACCACGCCTCCCAGTTTAGTGTCATCTGCAAACTTGCTGAGAGTGCAGTCCACACCATCCTCCAGATCATTAATAAAGATATTAAACAAAACCGGCCCCAGGACCGACCCTTGGGGCACTCCGCTTGAAACCGGCTGCCAACTAGACATGGAGCCATTGATCACTACCCGTTGAGCCCGACGATCTAGCCAGCTTTCTATCCACCTTACAGTCCATTCATCCAGCCCATACTTCTTTAACTTGGTGGCAAAAATACTGTGGGAGACCGTATCAAAAGCTTTGCTAAAGTCAGGGAATAACACATCCACTGCTTTCCCCTCATCCACAGAGCCAGTTATCTCGTCATAGAAGGCAATTAGGTTAGTCAGGCATGACTTGCCCTTGGTGAATCCATGCTGACTGTTCCTGATCACTTTCCTCTCCTCTAAGTGTTTCATAATTGATTCCTTGAGGACCTGCTCCATGATTTTTCCAGGGACTGAGGTGAGGCTGACTGGCCTGTAGTTCCCCGGATCCTCCTTCTTCCCTTTTTTAAAGATGGGCACTACATCAACCTTTTTCCAGTCATCCGGGACCTCCCCCGATCGCCATGAGTTTTCAAAGATGATGGCCAATGGCTCCGCAATCACATCCGCCAACTCCTTTAGCACCCTCGGATGCAGCACATCCGGCCCCATGGATTTGTGCTCATCCAGTTTTTCTAAATAGTCCTGAACCACTTCTTTCTCCACGGAGGGCTGGTCACCTCCTCCCCATACTGTGCTGCCCAGTCCAGCAGTCTGAGAGCTGACCTTGTTTGTGAAGACAGAGGCAAAAAAAAGCATTGAGTACATTAGCTTTTTCCACATCCTCTGTCACTAGGTTGCCTCCCTCATTCAGTAAGGGGCCCACACTTTCCTTGACTTTCTTCTTGTTGCTAACATACCTGAAGAAACCCTTCTTGTTACTCTTAACATCTTTTGCTAGCTGCAACTCCAAGTGCGATTTGGCCTTCCTGATTTCACTCTTGCATGCCTGAGCGATATTTTTATACTCCTCCCTGGTCATTTGTCCAATCTTCCACTTCTTGTAAGCTTCTTTTTTGCGTTTAAGGTCAGCAAGGATTTCACTGTTAAGCCAAGCTGGTCGCCTGCCATATTTACTGTTCTTTCTACACGTCGGGATGGTTTGTTCCTGCAACCACAATAAGGATTCTTTAAAATACAGCCAGCTCTCCTGGACCCCTTTGACCTTCATGTTATTCTCCCAGGGGATCCTGCCCATCTGTTCCCTGAGGGAGTCAAAGTCTGCTTTTCTGAAGTCCAGGGTCCATATTCTGCTGCTCTCCTTTCTTCCTTGTGTCAGGATCCTGAACTCGACCATCTCATGGTCACTGCCTCCCAGGTTCCCATCCACTTTTGCTTCCCCTACTAATTCTTCCCTGTTTGTGAGCAGCAGGTCAAGAAAAGCTCTGCCGCTAGTTGGTTTCTCCAGCACTTGCACCAGGAAATTGTCCCCTACACTTTTCAAAAACTTCCTGGATTTTCTGTGCACCGTATTGCTCTCCCAGCAGATATCAGGGTGATTAAAGTTTCCCATGAGAACCAGGGCCTGCAATCTAGCAACTTCTGTTAGTTGCTGGAAGAACGCCTCGTCCACCTCATCCCCCTGGTCTGGTGGTCTATAGCAGACTCCGACCACGACATCACCCTTGTTGCTCACACTTCTCAACTTTATCCAGAGACTCTCAGGTTTTTCTGCAGTTTCATACCGGAGCTCTGAGCAGTCATACTCCTCTCTTACATACAATGCAACTCCCCCACCTTTTCTGCCCTGCCTGTCCTTCCTGAACAGTTTATATCCATCCATGACAGTACTTCAGTCATGTGAGTTATCCCACCAAGTCTCTGTTATTCCAATCGCATCATAGTTCCCTGACTGTGCCAAGACTTCCAGTTCTCCCTGCTTGTTTCCCAGGCTTCTTGCATTTGTGTATAGGCACTTAAGATAAATCATCGATCGTCCCTCTTTCTCAGTATGAGACAGGAGTCCTCCCCTCTTGCACTCTCTTGCTCTTGCTTCCTCCCAGGATCCCATTTCCCCACTTACCTCAGGGCTTTGGTCTCCTTCCCCCGGTGAACCTAGTTTAAAACCCTCCTCACTAGGTTAGCCAGCCTGCTTGCGAAGATGCTCTTCCCTCTCTTCGTTAGGTGGAGCCCGTCTCTGCCTAGCACTCCTCCTTCTTGGAACATCATCCCATGGTCGAAGAATCCAAAGCCTTCTCTCCAACACCACCTGCGTAGCCATTCGTTGACTTCCACGATTCGACGGTCTCTACCCAGGCCTTTTCCTTGCACAGGGAGGATGGACGAGAACACCACTTGCGCCTCAAACTCCTTTATCCTTCTTCCCAGAGCCACATAGTCTGCAGTGATCCGCTCAAGGTCATTCTTGGCAGTATCATTGGTTCCCACGTGGAGAAGCAGGAAGGGGTAGCGATCCGAGGGCTTGATGAGTCTCGGCAGTCTCTCCGTCACATCGTGTATCCTAGCTCCTGGCAAGCAGCAGACCTCTCGGTTTTCCCGGTCGGGGCGGCAGATAGATGACTCAGTCCCCCTGAGGAGGGAGTCCCCGACCACCACCACCCTCCTCCTCCTTTTGGGAGTGGTGGTCGTGGAACCTCCATCCCTAGGACAGTGCATCTTTTGCCTTCCAATCGGTGGAGTCTCCTTCTGCTCCCTTCCCTCAGATGGGTCATCTAGTCCACTCTCCGCATGAGTACCTGTGGAGAGAACATGGAAACGATTGCTCACCTGTATCTCCATTGCTGGTACATGGACGCTCCTCTTTCTCCTTCTGGAAGTCACATACTGCCAAACTTCTTCACCATCCTTCTGTCCCTGCTGCGCCTGCTCTGAATCTTCAGAACATTGTGGCCATAGAAGCATCTTCTGACGTCTGTCCAGGAAATTTTCATTTTCCCTTATGCAACGCAGAGTCGATACTCGTTTCTCCAGACCTCGAACCTTCTCTTCCAATATGGAGACCAGCTTGCACTTTGTACAGACAAAGTCGCTTCTGTCCTGTGGAAGAAAGACAAACATGGCACAACCTGTGCAGGTTACAACAGCTGATCGCTCACCTTCCATATCACTTTCCTCTTAAGAGCTTCCTCAGCTGTTGCAGTAACTAGTCAGAGAAACCCACAGATGAAAGCCTCGGTGCACTCTCCCCAGGCGAACTCCCAGGCAAACTCCCTCTGTTAGCCTCTGCTGTTCACCGCTCAGCTGGTTCGCTGCTGACTGTCCTTATATACACCAGTCAGGCCCACTCAAGGCCCACCTGGAACAAAGCACTCCCAATTCACACTTTTCAAACAAACAAGCAAGCAATCAAGCACACGGTCAAACTGACAAACTGTCCCAGCAACAGACACTCAGATACTCACCAACACAGCCCCCCTAATGCAGCACTTAGCGTACCTCCTCTCGGACAGCTCCCAGGCAAACTCCCTCTGTTAGCCTCTGCTGTTCGCCGCTCCACACATCGGATCCACCATACACGGTGTTCCATAAGGACAAGGTACAGCTGCGACCACACCCCGTCTTCCTCCCTAAGGTGGTGTCTGCCTTCCATGTCAACCAAGACATCTTCCTTCTGGTCTTCTTTCCGAAGCCTCACGCTTCGTGACGCGAACAACAGCTACATTCCCTAGACGTTCGCAGGGCTCTTGCCTTTTACATCGAACGAACTAAGCCCTTTAGAAAGACATCCTAGCTGTTTGTAGCAGTGGCAGACCGGATGAAAGGTCTCCCGGTCTCCTCGCAGTGAATTGGATTACATTGTGCATCCGTACATGTTATGACTTGGCGGGTGTTCCAACTACCCGGCTCACTGCCCATTCTACTCGGGCTCAAGCGTCGTCCTCTGCCTTTCTGGCTCATGTGCCCATACAGGAGATCTGCAGGGCAGCGACTTGGTCATCCGTACATACCTTCGCTTCTCACTATGCTATAGTGCAGCAGTCCAGGAACGATGCAGTGTTTGGTTCAGCGGTTCTTCACTCCGCAACATCTAACTCCGACCCGACCGCCTAGGTAAGGCTTGGGAATCACGTAATTGGAATCGATGTGAGCAAGCACTCGAAGAAGAAAAGACGGTTACTCACCTTTGTAACTGTTGTTCTTCGAGATGTGTTGCTCATATCCATTCCAAACCCGCCCTCCTTTCCCCACTGTCGTAGTAGCCGGCAAGAAGGAACTGAGGGGGCGCTGGGTCGGCAGGGGCATATATCCAGCGCCATAAGGGCGCCAATCCAGGGGGCGCCTCAGCCGACCCACCGACTGTTGCTAGGGTAAAAATCTTCCGACGATTGTGCACGCGGCGCGCGCACATCTAATTGGAATGGATATGAGCAACACATCTCGAAGAACAACAGTTACAAAAGTGAGTAACTGTCTTTTTTACACTTCACTTGCCAGAGTTTATGCTCCTTTCTATTTTCCTCAATAGGATTTAACTTCCAATTTTTGAAGGATTCCTTTTTGCTTCTAACTGCTTTTTTTACTTTATGGTTTAGCCACGATGGCACTTTTTGGGTCCTCTTACTATGTTTTTTCATTTGAGGTATACATTTAAATTGAGCTTCTATTATGGTGTCTTTAAAAAGTTTCCATGCTGCTTGCAGGGATTTCACTTTTCACACAGTACCTTTTAGTTTCTGTTTAACTAACTTCCTCATTTTTGTGTAGCTCCCCTTTCTGAAATTAAATGGTACTGTGATGGGCTGCTTTGGTGTCGTCCCCCCCCCCCCCCGAGATGTTACATTTTATTATGTTATGATTACTATTGCCAAGTGTTTCATTTATATTCACCTCTTGGACTGGATCCTGTGCTCCACTTAGGACTAAATTGAGAATTGCTGCTCACCTTGTGGGTTCCAGGACTAGCTGCTCCAAGAAGCAGTCATTTAAGGTGTCAAGAAACTTTATCTCTGCATCCCGTCCTGAGCTGACATGTACCCAGTCAATATAGGGATAGTTGAAATCCCCCATTATTGAGTTTTTTATTTTTATAGCCTCTCTAATCTCTCTGAGCATTTCACGGTCACTATCACCATCCTGGTCAGGTGGTCAGTAATATATCTCTACTGCCATATTCTTATTATTCAAGCATGGAATTACTATCCATGGAGATTCTATGGTACAGCTTGGTTCATTTAAGGTTTTTACTTCATTTGACTCTGCTTCCTTTCACTTATAGTGTCACTCCCCTTGCCTCATGACCTTCCAATATATTTTATACCCTGGTATTACTGTGTCCCATAGATTATCCTCATTCCACCAAGTTTCTGTGATGCCTATTATATCTATATCAATATCTTAATTTAATATGAGGCATTCAAGTTCACCCATCTTAGTATTTAGACTTCTAGCATTTGTATATAAGCACTTAAAAATTGTCACTTTTTACCTGTCTGCCATTATGTGATGTAATTGAAAAGGACTCTTTTTCATTTAGAGTCATAGACTTTAAGGTCAGAAGGGACCATTATGATCGTCTAGTCTGACCTGCACAATGCAGGCCATAGAATCTCACCCACCCACTCCTGTAATAAACCCCTAACCTATGTCTGAGCTATTGAAGTCCTCAAATCATGGTTTAAAGACTTCAAGGTGCAGAGAATCCTCCAGCAAGTGACCCGTGCCCCACGCTGCAGAGGAAGGCGAAAACCCCCCAGGACCTCTGCCAATCTGTCCTGGAGGAGAATTCCTTTCCGACCCCAAATATGGCGATCAGCTAAACCCTGAGCATGTGGTAAAGATTCACCAGCTAGACACCCAGGAAAGAATTCTTTGTAGTAACTCAGATCCCACCCCATCTAACATCCCATCACAGGCCATTGGGCATATTTACCGCTAATATTCAAAGATCAATTAATTGCCCAAATTAGGCTATCCCATCATACCATTCCCTCCATAAACGTATCAAGCTTAGTCTTGAAGCCAGATATGTCTTTTGCCCCCACTGCTCCCCTTGGAAGACTGTTCCAGAACTTCACTCCTCTGATGGTTAGAAACCTTCGTCTAATTTCAAGTCTAAACTTCCTGATGGCCAGTTTATATCCATTTGTTCTTGTGTCCACATTGGTACTGAGCTTAAATAATTCCTCTCCCTCCCTGGTATTTATCCCTCTGATATATTTATAGAGAGCAATCATATCTCCCCTTAGCCTTCTTTTGGTTAGGCTAAACAAGCCAAGCTCTTTGAGTCTCCTTTCATAAGACCGGTTTTCCATTCCTCGGATCATCCGAGTAGCCCTTCTCTGTACCTGTTCCAGTTTGAATTCATCCTTCTTAAACATGGGAGACCAGAACTGCAACAGTATTCCAGATGAGGTCTCACCAGTGCCTTGTATAATGGTACTAACACCTCCTTATCGCTACTGGAAATACCTCGCCTGATGCATCCCAAGACCGCATTAGCTTTTTTCACGGCCATATCACATTGGCGGCTCATAGTCATCCTGTGATCAACCAATACTCCGAGGTCCTTCTCCTCCTCTGTTACTTCCAACTGATGAGTCCCCATCTTATAACAAAAATTCTTGTTATTAATCCCTAAATGCATGACCTTGCACTTTTCACTATTAAATTTCATCCTGTTACTATTAGTCCAGTTTACAAGGTCATCCAGATCTTCCTGTATGATATCCCGGTCCTTCTCTGTATTGGCAATACCTCCCAGCTTTGTGTCATCCAGAAACTTTATTAGCACACTTCCACTTTTTGTGCGAAGGTCAGTAATAAAAAGATTAAATAAGATTGGTCCTAAAACCGATCCCTGAGGAACTCCACTAGTAACCTCTCTTCAGCCTGACAGTTCACCTTTCAGTATGACCCATTGTAGTCTCCCCTTTAACCAGTTCCTTATCCACCTTTCAATTTTCATATTGATCCCCATCTTTTCCAATTTAACTAATTCCCTATGTGGAACCGTATCAAATGCCTTACTGAAATCGAGGTAAATTAGATCCACTGCGTTTCCTTTGTCTAAAAAGTCTGTTACCTTCTCAAAGAAGATCAGGTTGGTTTGGCATGATCTACCTTTTGTAAAACCATGGTGTATTTTGTCCCAATTACCATTGACCTCAATATCCTTAACTACTTTTGCTTTCAAAATTTTTTCCAAGACCTTGCATACTACAGATGTCAAACTAACATGCCTGTAGTTACCCGGATCACTTTTTTCCTTTCTTAAAAATAGGAACGATGTTAGCAATTCTCCAGTCATATGGTACAACCCCTGAGTTTACAGATTAATTAAAAATTCTTGCTAATGGGCTTGCAATTTCATGTGCCAGTTCCTTTAATATTCTTGGATGAAGATTATCTGGGCCCCCCGATTTAGTCCCATTAAGCTGTTCGAGTTTGGCTTCTACCTCAAATATGGTAATATCTACCTCCATATCCTCATTCCCATTTGTCATCCTGCCATTATCCCTAAGCTCCTCATTAGCCTCATTAAAGACTGAGGCAAAGTATTTGTGTAGATATTGGGCCATGCCTAGATTATCCTTAACCTCCACTCTATCCTCAGTGTTTTGCGGTCCCACTTCTTCTTTCTTTGTTTTCTTCTTATTTATATGGCTATAGAACCTTTTACTATTGGTTTTAATTCCCTTTGCAAGGTCCAACTCTACATGACTTTTGGCCTTTCTCACTTTATCCCTACATGTTTTGACTTCAATAAGGTAGCTTTCCTTGCTGATCCCTCCCATCTTCCACTCCTTGTAGGCTTTCTGCTTTTTCTTAATCACCTCTCTGAGATGCTTGCTCATCCAGCTTGGTCTACACCTCCTGCCTATGACCCTTTCTTGGGATGCAGGCTTCTGATAGTTTCTGCAACTTTGACTTGAAGTAATTCCAGGCCTCCTCCGCGTTTAGATCCACAAGTTCTTCAGTCCAATCCACTTCCCTAACTAATTTCCTTAATTTTTTAAAGTTATCCCTTTTGAAATCAAAAACCCTAGTCACAGATCTATTTTTGTTTATCCTTCCATTTAGTATGAACTGAATTAGCTCATGGTTGCTCAAACCAAGGTTGTCCCCTACAACTATTTCTTCTATGAGTTCCTCACTACTCACCAAAACCAAATCTAAAATGACATCCCCTCTTGTTGGTTCAGCAACTACTTGGTGAAGGAATCCATCAGCTATCACATCCAAGAAAATCTGAGCCCTATTATTATTACTAGCACTTGTCCTCCAGTCTATATCTGGGAAGTTAAAGTCTCCCATGATCACACAATTCCCATTAGTATTTTCTTCATTAAAAACATTAAAGAGGACTCTATACATATCCAAATCAGATCCCGGTGGTCTATAGCACAGCCCAAGCACTATCCCAGGGGAGGCTCTAGTAGCATTCTTCCCCAATGTGATTTTTGCCCAGACAGACTCTGTCTTATCCATTCCATCACTTCTTATTTCTTTACAGTCTACCTCATCATTGATATACAATGCTACTCCACCACCTTTGCCTTTATTTCTGTCTTTCCTAAACAGCACATACCCTTCAATACCTGTACTCCAGTCATGATTACTATTCCACCATATTTCTGTTATTTGACTGTTTCTTATCAGATCCTACCCGTATTTTATCTTCCATCCTCTTGTTCTTACAAGGATATAGAGACTCCATTAATAGATCCAACCCTAAGGGATGTTGCTGTCCAAACCATGTGCTCCTCTGCACCTGTCAGCTTTTCCCCACCCCTTAGTTTGAAAACTGCTCTATGACCTTTTTAATTTTATGTGCCAGCAATCTGGTTCCATTTTGATTTAGGTGGAGACCATCCTTCCTTTATAGGCTCCTCCTTTCCCAAAAGTTTCCCCAGTTCCTAATAAATCTAAACCCTTCTTCCCTACACCATCATCTCATTCATGCAATGAGACCCTGCAGTTCGGCCTGTCTAACTGGCCATGCACATGGAACTGCAAGGATTTCAGAGAATCCTACCACGGAGGTCCTGGACTTCAATCTCTTACCTAGCGATTTAAATTTGGCCTCCAGGACCTCTCTCTTGTCCTTCCCTATGTCATTGGTACCTACATGTACCAGGACCACTGGCTTCTCCCCAGCAGTACACATAAGTCTCTCTAAATGTCTCGAGAGATCCTCAACCTTTGTACCTGGTAGGCAAATCACCATGCAATTCTCCTGGTGATCGCAAACCCAGCTTTCTATGTTTCTAATGATTGAATCCCCCATTATTATTCAGGAAGGATTCAGAAAGGAGTTATCATTCTCTGTCCCCAGTACCATTCAGGAGAGAAAAAATATCAGAGAACCCACATTCTGCTAAATCTAAAAGATCTTCCTCATCAAGGAAATCTCAGTCCCCTTCTGTACTTGACTTACTCCTGAAAGATCCTGCCTAAAATGCTGGGGGGAGTCCCACATTAGTGACAAATGTCACATCTGTAAGGTATTCAAGCCTTGCTTTAAGAAGGCTAGAGCAGCCATGCTGAAGTATCTTCTTAGGGAGGCAGCTCACTATCAGAGTTATCGCATTTGGAACAGATGCCGAGTACTGAAGCTTCAATATGGAGCACCCCATCAGAGATGTTTATGGCACCACATTCCTTATCACTGGTGCCAAAGAAAAGACAGAGGCCTTTCAAAGACTCGGTACTCCATTTGGCAAGGATAAAGTTTACCTCCACCCTCACCCTAAGTTCCTAATGAATTTTCATGTTAACCAGGCAATTTGTTTGCCAATTTTCTTACTGAAGCCTCATTCTTATAGAGATGAGGAGAAACTTCATTCATTAGACATGAGAAGAACTTTAGCTTTCTGCCTTGACTGTACTAATTCCTTTAGGTCCTCAACACAGTTGTTTGTCATGGTCATGGATAGAATGAAAGACCAGCCAGTTTCTATTCAGAGGATTTCATCCTGGATTTCTTCATGTATTTGTGTGTGTTATCAGTTAGCTAATGTGACTTCACCATCTAGAGTGTTGGCCCATTTGACTAGGGTCCATGCAGCATCAGCAGGCTTCCTGGCACAAGTGCCTATTCTGGACATTTGCAAAGCAGCAATGTGGTTGTCAGTGCTCATGTTTGCTTCTCATTATGCTATAGCAGTCAGTCCAGAAGTGATGCCACTTTTGGATGTGTTGTTCTACAATCTCTGTTCAAATAGACTCCAAGCCCACCTCCAGGTTAATCTGCTTGTGAGTCACCTACAGTGGAGTAGATGTGTGCAATCACTCATAAAAATGAAACTTATCTACCTTTCCATAACTACTGTTCTTCTAGATGTGTTGTACATATCCATTCCACAACCTGCCCTTTGTCCCCTCTCTGTTGGAGTCTATCTGGTAGAAAGGAACTGAGGTTTCAGGGGTGGCTCCAGCCTTTTATACCTGCAGTGGCATGTGATGGCAGAGGGCACTCATGTTGCTCCTATGATTATTGCTTGAGGGAAAAAGATCTCCAAGAATTGTGCATGGGGCACTCACACACCTATAGTGGCATGGACATGTGCAATACAATTCGAAGAACAAGTCACACAAAAGTAAGTAACTGTTTTTTATACAGGAGGTAGACTTATCAGTACCCATCTACTTCACAAGTTCTGGTACTGTCTACATCCTTGGCACTGTATAACTCAATACAGGTTTTGATGCAGCAAATGTTAGTATCTACGATGAGAGAGGCTCCATGCAGCTATGACCTATATGTTCGGTACTGTCACTGGGAAACCTCAGGTGCTTCATCAGTACCTACTACATCTCATAGTAGAGCTTGATTGCTGGTCCCTCCTACACTCTGTTACCACACCTTCATGGTTCTCTGACTATTCCTTTTCTTCTTTGGAGTTGGAGGTGGGATCTTATACATCCTAGTTCTATTATATGAGGTCACAAAATTCACCATCCTTTCCACAGAAATCCAGCTCTCAGCACTGATGATTACAGGAGCAGTTCTAGGAACAAAGAGCCATGGGATATTTTTAGAACCCATGGGGCATGTCACTAGCTTCCTGTGGTTCTCTGGTACCTTGCCCAGCTAAATCACCTCCAAGGCAATGTCAATCCTGGTATCAGTTTCAAAGCTGGATCTAGACCCAACTGACCAGTTCAGAATCTTCCTATGCAGCCACCCCGGATACATCTTCATCCTCTCTTGATGAGGCAATAGTCTCAAAATCATTGTACCTGACTCAGGATGATTATATACCAAGAATTATTTGAAAGATTGGCTAATTTCTTTGGTATATAAGGGGAGATAGTGCAGGAGAAGCCACATAAATTGGTGGATATCCTGCATACCTCAAGATCTTGAAGAGTAGCACTACCAATTAATTAAAAAACCCAATTATTAGAGATTGTGCAAACAGTATAAAATCCAGACCAGTGATCTATATGTGGTGCTTTAAAAGGGCCAATTTCACAAAGTTGAAGACAATTATGAACCGAATGAGCTGGGAAGAAGAATTAGAAAAATGTGAATGATAATTGTGAATTGTTTAAGAACACTTTAGTAGATGCCCAAAAGGCCACAATTGAGCAAGAAGGAGTATTGATTAAAAAAAAAAGTCTGGTTTAGAGGGGAAGCAAAAACAGCTATACAAATAAAATATTACAAATCAAAGAAAAGGGAAGTTGATAGCCATAAATATAAATCTGAAGTTAAGAATTGTAAAAAATTGATAATGGAAGTGAAGGCCCACAAGGAGAAATCTATGGCTAGTTGAGTTAAGGACAATTAGAAGGCATTTTAAAGTACATTAGGAACAAAAAGAATCCTGAAAATGGTATTGGTCCATTACTAGATGGAAATGGTAAAATTATCAATAATAATGCAGAAAAGGCAGAAGTGTTCAATAAATATTTATGTTCTGGTTTTGAGGGGAAAAACAGATGATATAGTCAGATCATATGATAACACTCTTTCCATTCCCCTAGTATCCTTGGAGGATGTTAAACACCTACTGAAGTTAGACATTTTTAAAATCACAGGTCTACATAACTTGCATACAAGAGTTTTAAAAGAGCTGGCTGACCAGCTTGCTGGACCCTTAATGATGATTTTCAATAAGTCTTGGAAGCTGAGGAAGTTCCAGAAGACTGGAAGAAAGCTAATGTTATGTTAATATTTAATAACGGTAAACAGGATGTCCTGGATAATTATAGGCCTGTCAATCTGACATTGACCCCGGCTAAGATAATGGAATGTCTGATATGGGACTCGATTAATAAAGAATCAATGTGGGCTTATGGAAAATAGATCCTATCAAACTTACTTGATATCTTTTATTGATGAGATTACAAGTGTGGTTGATATAATCTACTTAGACAACATTTGACTTGGTACCACATCTCGTAGCCTGCGCCACACGCCCACGCTGTTGGCTGACTCGCCTGAGAGGGAGTCCCGAGGGTCCTCCGCTACCAGGAGGGGTCGCAGGCACCGAGACAGGAGGCATCGATGCTCCTCTTCCTACAGGAGTTATAGGAGCAGGTCTCGACACCATCGGCACTGACGCTCAGACTCGAGTGATCGCTCTGACAGGCGTTGTTTGTGAAGCACCCCTCGGCCATCACCGGCACCTAGCCGTCGTAGCCACAGTCGCCATGGTGACTCTCGAAGAGGTACCTCTGATGGGTACAGGTCTTCCTTGTCGAGATCTAAATCTCGAGGCCGGCACCGACGCAGCTGTGGATGCTCCTGTCACTCATTTGGCACTGTGCAGTCGTCAGCAACGTCGGCCTCGGCACCCAGCCGCTCATCCCCGGGCCGCGCCATCCCGCACGACCAAGCGGCTCTGCTAGGTCCCCAAGTGGGGCACTGGCAAGGGCAATGGTGTCAGTGGGCACCTTGGCTCTAACCGCCGGCACCGGCGAGACCCCGTTCGGTGGCTGGGGCATCGCAGGTGCATTCAACGTCCCTGCCTTGACACCGGGAGAAGTCAGCCACACCGAGGCAGTGGCACCGCACCAAGGCTCGGACTCGGGGGTTGAACCACCAGTACCGCCCAACGCCCTGGGAGCAGATCCAGTCCCTTCACCGGCACCGGAGGAATCCATTGCGGTGCCACCACCTGCCTTACAGGAAGATTTTAAGGCTCACCAGGAGCTCCTTAGGCGGGTCTCCTCCAATCTCCAGTTCCAGGCTGAAGAGATGGAGGAGCCGTCGGACACGTTGTTCAACATCTTGTCCTCCTCGGCACCGGGCCCTGTGGCCCTACCTCTCCACCAAGGAGTGGCCAATATCTCCATGTCGCTTTGGCAAACCCCGGCGTCCTTGGCGCCTATTTCAAAAAAGGTGAAGAGGAAGTACTTTGTGCCAGCAAAGGGGCACGAATATTTGTACTCTCACCCGGTACCCAACTCTCTGGTGGTGGAGTCGGTAAACCACCGAGAGAGGCATGGCCAACCTGCGCCCACCCCCAAAGATAAAGACGCTAGAAGACTGGATACCTTCGGCAGGAAGGTTTATTCATCGGCGAGCTTCCAGCTCAGTGTGGCAAATCATCAAGCCCTCCTGAGCCGATATGATTTTAACCTGTGGGGGTTCTTGCCAAAGTTTGAACCTCTTCTTCAGGAAAGGGATAAGGAGTTCAGAGCTTTGGTCGACAAAGGCACGGCGGCGGCGGCAAAAGCGGCCCTCCAAGCGGCTTCAGACGTGGCAGATACAGCATCCCGTTTGATGGCCTCTGCTGTTACCATGTGCAGGGCGTCGTGGCTCTCACTGTCAGGGCTGTCCGCGGAATCCCAGTCCCTCATGCAGGACTTGCCTTTCAACGGGAAGGCCCTGTTTGCGGATCAGACAGAAACCGGTCTACACGGGATGGAGGACTCCCACACCACCCTGCAAACTCTGGGCCTATATGTCCCACCAGCTAAGGACAAACCCAGGCCACAGACCTCGGCTCCTCCAAGTAGGGGCAGATATGAGCCTCCATCTAAGAGGGCGAGGGAGCAGAGATGTAGGTCCCAGCGCCAGTCCCGCTTGGCCCCGCGACCTGGGCCCTCCAAGGGCAAAAGGCAGGGGAAGAGGCGCTTTTGACTCTTTGCGGGGGGTCACCAGGCCTGTTGCCAGGGGAGCCCCCCAGTTAATAAAATTTGTGTTCTGCAACTGTTTATCTGCCTTCCGAGTGCAATGGTCCCAGATCACGTCAGACCAGTGGGTCCTCAGCACCATTTCCAGGGGCTACATGTTGCAGTTCACTTCGCCCCCCCTCCACCACCCGCCGCCCCCGGAGATCCCCAGGGACCCGGAGGGAGGTGACGCGCCTTCTCACCCTGGGGGCGGTGGAGAAGGTGCCTTGGGAATTCCAGGGCAGGGGTTTCTACTCCCGGTATTTCCTGATTCCAAAGGCGGGCTCAGGCCCATCCTCGACCTGCGGAGCCTCAACCAGTTTATGGTTCGTTACAAGTTCTGCATGGTTTCCCTGGCCTCTATTATTCCATCCCTAGACCCGGGGAATTGGTTCGCAGCCCTGGACCTCCAGGATGCCTATTTCCACATCCATATTTTCGAGGGTCACAGGCACTTCCTCCACTTCCTGGTAGGGCGGGACCACTACCAGTTTACGGTCCTTCCCTTTGGCTTCTCCATGGCCCCCAGGGTTTTTACCAAATGCATGGCGGTAGTGGCAGCCTACCTCAGGAGGAACGGGCTGCAAATTTTCCCCTACCTGGATGACTGGCTGCTCAAAGGCAAGTCTCGGTCACAGGTGCAGGCCCAGATGAAATTCCTGCTGGCCACTTGCGAGAGTCTAGGCCTAGTGGTAAACGAGGACAAGTCCACGTTAGTGCCGGTTCAGCGCATACACTTCCTAGGAGCGCAGCCACGGCCTCTCTTCCCAGGGACAGGTTTGAGACGCTCAAAAGTCTCATAGCCTCGGTCACATCCTTCCCCGTGACAACAGCAAGGGTGTGCCTTCAAGTCCTGGGCCACATGGCAGCCTGCACCTCCGTGGTGTGACATGCCAGGCTCAGAATGAGGCCCCTCCAACTGTGGCTGGCCTCCCAATATTCCCAGGCAAGGGACAGCCTCGACAAGGTTGTCACGGTACCTCCCAACGTAGTGGCCGACCTGCAATGGTGGTCCCTCCCGGACAACATGTTACAAGGGATCCCCTTCTGAGAGACCCCTCCCTCACTAGATCTAGTTTCGGATGCCTCTGACCTGGGGTGGGGAGCCCATGTGGGGAGCTTCCAAACCCAGGGCAGATGGTCGACCTCGAAATTGTCCCTGCACATAAACATCTGGGAACTCAGGGCGGTGCGCCTGGCGTGCATAGCGTTCAGCCTGCACCTTTGGGGAAAGATGTTCAGAATCCTCATGGACAATACGTCCGCGATGTATTACATCAACAGGCAAGGGGGCATGCGCTCCTCGGCCTTGTGCCAGGAAGCCCTGGACCTATGGGAATTTTGTATAGCCCATGACATGTCTCTGAGGGCTTTTCACCTACCCGGCACGCGCAATATGCGAGCCGATCACCTCAGCAGGGTTTTCTCCCACCAATACGAGTGGTCACTCCACTGGGAGGTCGCCCGGCAGCTCTTCCGAGAGTGGGGAGCTCCCCAGGTAGATCTCTTTGCTACTGCCCAGAATCCTCTCTGCCCCCAGTTCTGCTCCAGGGCAGGGGTAGAAAGGGGGGGCGATCTCGGACGCATTCCTCCTACGGTGGTCAGACCAACTGTTCTGTGCCTTTCCACCGTTTCCACTGATAGGCAAGGTCCTGCAGAAAGTAAAGGCGGACAGGTCGAGGGTCATCCTCATAGCCCCCGATTGGGCCCTCCAGCACTGGTACGGGACCCTCCTGCAACTGTTAGCGGCCCCCCCATGGAGGCTGCCGTTCCACCCGGATCTCCTCTCCCAGGAGAGGGGATGCCTTCTCCATCCCAACCTAGCTGCGCTTCGCTTGACAGCGTGGTTGCTCCATGGTTAAACGAGGAGGAGAGAAGGTGTTTGGAGCATGTCAGACGAATTCTGCTGGAGAGCAGAAAGCCGTCTACACGACGGACCTACCTTGCCAAATGGTTTAGGTTTTCTAGGTGGGCGAGGGAGCGGGGCGCCTCCCCATCATCCGCATCCCTCCAACTTATTTTAGATTACCTCCTGTCCCTGAGGACCCAAGGTCTAGCTCTGGCCTCCGTCAGGGTACATTTAGTGGCCATTTTCCCATGAGATGACCTCCCGCTTTTTAAAGGGTCTAGATCGTACATTTCCATACGCCAGGGCCCCGGTCCCGCAATGGGATCTGAACCTAGTGCTATCCCGCCTCACGGGCCCTCCCTTTGAATCCTTGGCCATGTGTTCCTGGTCCCACTTGTCCTGGACAGTAGCGTATGAGAGGGTAACTAGTCTCCACCCAGCGCCTTACCCGCTGGATCACCTCGTGCATACGCACGTGTTACGACTTGGCAGGGGTTCCCCCGCCGCCTATCGTAAAGGCGCATTCTACAGGAGCGCAGGCCTCGTCAGCCGCCTCTGTAGCCCACGTCCCTATCCAGGACATATGTAGGGCTGCCACGTGGTCCTCTGTCCACACCTTTTCCTCGCACTATGCGATCGTCTCCCAAGCACGGGAAGACGCTGGGTAGCTGGGGCAGAGCTACCCTAACTCTCCCTCAGTTCCTTCTCACTGGAATCCAATAAATTAGACTCCTATGTAGAGGGGAAGGAGGATGAGTTGTGGAATGGACATGAGCAACACATCTTAAAGAGCAATAGTTACAGAACAGGTAAATAACAGTTTTTCCTTCTTTGAGTGATTGCACATGTCAATTCTTCTTCAGATGACTGACAAGCAGTTCAAGATGGAGGAGGCTTTCACAGCCTATCTGAACAGAGACTGTGTAATGGGGTGGCACCCACCTCTCACGAGCGCCCCCTGGTCAAGTGTGTGTGTGCCTGCAGTTTTCTCAGTTTCTCAACTCACAGTGTCTCCTGTCAGCTGCTGCCCTTGTCAGGTGGGTCTTTGTTGACTCATCCCTCTGGCCAAGTCACACTCTGTCCATGTGCGAAAAATAAACAACCCCCTTCCAGGGTATACAATTCAACCGGGCTTAGCTCAATGCCCTCGGTAATGTCCTTTAACAGTCCAATTGGGCTCATCATGGTACCCCTCTGTTGGCAATGTCTCTGTAGCCCTCCCCAGGCTCAATCCTCAGTCTGACCAACAGGGCCTATCTCAGTACCCTAATTGGCCAGTTTACATGTGAAGGTTCCAGCTTTGGGGTGGAGTAGCACCCCCCAGGGTCTTTGCCTGCCCTTTAGTCCTTTGACCCCAGATCTTCAGCTGGGTCAGTCTCAATTCAGTCCCCTTCCAGGGGTAACAGTTCCATGTACAGTACCTTCCCTGGGCCTGTCTAAATTCCCTTCTCTCAGGGCACAGCAACTTCCCCAATGGCTTTGGGGGGACCCAGGCCCACCCACTACTCCGAGTCCCAACCCAGGGACCCTCTAAGTAGCAGCCATGTGCCATATCCCTTTAACTAACTGCTTTTCTGTGGGCCACTTCTGCATAACCCCTCTTAATTGTTTCCTGGCAGCCAGCCAGAAGCTATTCCCTCGCTTCCTCAATCCCTGCCAGCAACTACCTGCCTTAGCCTTGCAGCCAGCAGGAGAATCTCTTGCTCCCCCAGTCCCTGCTAGCAGACTGATTTATCCAGCCCTTTCAGCTCCTGCAGCCAGCCAGGAGCACCTCTTGCTCCCAGGTTCCCTACAAGCAGACTGAACTCACTCTGGCCCTGCAGTTCCTTTTACATGAACCTGCTGGGCCCTCACTGGCTACTCCCTGCAGCCTCTCTGATTGACTGCTTCCCCTGCAGCCACTCTAGTCTGCTTGGAAGACCTCTCCGCTGCTCCTTTTCTGGGATGGGTGTGGGAGGACCCTGAGGCCTCCAGCGGGGGGCCTTTGGGCCTAGTCCACCCCATCACAGACCTTGACACTTGGGAGACAGCATAATGAGCAGAGAACTTGTGATAAGGTGCTCAGAAGGATGGGCATCCTAGCAGTTGGCGCTCCAGACCTCTGGCCCATTCCCTGTCTGTCAGGGTGGGAGAGGTGCCTGTTTCCTGACCCCAAGCCAGCAATCTTCAGGCTTCCACCTGCATCTGGGCGACAGCCCTTAAAGGAGTGTGGTGGGGGACCTAGGCCTTCCCTTTCCTCTAGAACCCAACCCAGGGTTATATGGGAAGCAACCCTGTTAGGGTGCTCCCTGCAGAGTCTAAGGCCTTGTCTACACTACAGGGGAAATTTGATCTAAGCTATGCAATTTGAGTTATGTGAATAGTGTAACTCAAATTGACATAGCTTAGATCTACTTACCGTGGGGTCCACACTACGTGCATCTCCCGTCGACTCCCCCTACTCTTCTCGATCCAGCGCTGTACAGGAATCGACGGGAGAGTGATCTGCGGTTGAAGCCCTAAATTAAGGAATGTCTGGGTTTTATAAAAGTTTATGAAGGCTCAGGTTGGAGCCCAGAACACAGAGAGGAAGCTGCTGGGGAGATAGCTCCTCAGAGGAGCTGGGTAGGAAGCTACTCCCAGTGATGTCTCCCCAGAGAGCAGAAGTTCCTGGACAGAGAACCAATCCCAAAACACAAAGAGAGAGACCTCCAGAGGAGAGAGACTACAAAGCTCTCTAGACAGGGCATGCCTGAGAGTTACCCTGAGTCAGCAGGGAAGAGACTGCAGAGCTCTAAGCCAGTGGTTCTCAACCAGGGGTACGTATACCCCTAAGGGTGCATGGAGGTTTTCCAGGGGGTACATCAACTCATCTAGATATTTGCCTAGTTTTACAACAGGCTACATAAAAAGCACAAGCAAGGTCAGTACAAACTAAAATTTCATTCAGACTATGACTTTTTTATACTGCTCAATATACTATACACTGAAATGTAAGTACAATATTTATATTCCAATTGACTTATTTTATAAGTATACGGTAAAATGAGAAAGTCAGCAATTTTTCAGTAATAGTGTGCTGTGACACTTTTGCATTTTTATGTCTGATTTTGTAAGCAAGTAGTTTTTATGTTAGGTGAAACTTGGGGGTACGCAAGACAAATCAGACTTCTTAAAGGGGTGCAGTAGTCTGGAAAAGTTGAGAGCAACTGCTCTAAGCAATGGAGAATCCTTTTTTTGTAGTTGATTATATAAATTAGACCCCTGAGGACAATGTTCCCTGTATACAAGCTTTACTGAACTTATTAAAAGCTGACTACGGGAAACTGAGGCACGGATGTAACCGTGATTCCGCACGAGGCCACCAGGGTCACTCCAAAGATGAGTGCCAACAATTATACCGTGATATAAAGGAGGACCAACTAAATGATCTATAATGGTTCCTTCTGGCTTTCGACTGTAGAACTGGTTGGTAAATGTTTTTTGTTCCCATGAACAATTTCAGTAAAAGCACAAATTTTTGTTTTCCTTAACATTTTTCTTTAAAAAAAGTAAGGTTTTGGTCAAAAACTGGTTTTCAAGCTTTCACTTTTTGATGAAAACCTGTAAGTTTAAATCAAAATCAGACCTAAGAGTTAAACCATAAGCTATGGTATATATTTTGCAAGTCACAAGTAATATAAAAATTGAATGAAACATTTAAGGTAGTTGCTGGTTATACAATTGCTTCTAGTGACTTCATAGACTTCACTCCCTATATATTTGGTTTGTTTTTAGAACTGAAACTGAAAATATTCACACTGGAAGCAAGTCAAAAGGTGACTTCGGAATGGTAAGCCACAGAAAATACGTAATGAATAAATACCTTCTTTTACAGCCAGGTTTTCAGAATTGCAAGTGTAAAAGCACATATTAGGGCTGTCAAGCAGTTAAAAAATTAATTGTGATTAATCATAAGATTTTTTTTTTTTAATGGCAGTTTTAATCGCACTGTTAAACAATAATAGAATACCATTTATTTAAATATTTTTGGATGTTTACTACATTTTCAAATATATTAATTACAATTACAACACAGAATACAAAGTGTACAGTGCTCACATTATATTATTATTTTTATTACAAATATTTGCTATGTAAAAAAGATAAAAGAAGTAGTAGTTAAGTTCACCTCATACAAGTATTGTAGTGCAATCTCTTTATTATGAAAGTTGAACTTACAAATGTAGAATTATTATTGTTATTTTTGTACATAACTGCACTCAAAAATAAAACAATGTAAAATTTTAGAGCCTACAAGTCAACTCAGAAAGTCAGTATTCTGGAGATGGGAGGGCTATGAGTTGTGCAGGAGAAGGGTCAATTTTGCAGGAGAAAGGTGAATCTTGATGCTGCTCCTGTTGGGCTGGGTTTCTGAGCTCACCAGGCTTGCCTCCTGTCCAAAGAGGAAGAGTTTCATCATAGAAATCTGCATTCAATGTTCAAGGAGGATGTGTGGGGAGGAGGGGGGGACAAGCAATGACTTGTGCAGGAGGAGGGTGAGGGAGGTGTCTTGCTGCTGCTTCTGGAAGGGTGGTTTCTGGTACTGGGTTCGCCAGGCTTGCCTCCTTTTACTGAGCTAGGTGGGCTCCCTTCAGCTGAGTGAGCTCTTGTTTGCAATGGAGGGTGGGGAGGAGAGGTTGGTGCAGGGAGGCTGAGCTCACCAGGCCCCAGTTCTCTCTGGGGTATCCCCCACAGCAAGGAGCCAGCCAGGGACAATGAGGCCCGGCACGGGGGAAGGGTCGGTCCCCGGAGTGAGGTGCTGGCCAGAGGAAATAGGGCATGGCAGGGTCAGGATCGCTACCTCTCCACTGGAGCTGGGATGGGAACCACTTCCTCTTCTCTTCCTGCCCTCCAGTGGTGTATTGGGTTACTATGCCTCACTGGACACTGTCAGGTCCCTTCGCAACTGATGCTTCCCTCCCCACCCAGTGTTTTCAGTTAATCACAGGCAGTAACTGTGATTAATTGACAGCCCTAGTACATATACATAATTTTAATATTCCTTTCCACCAGAAACTCACTTAGCACATTTGCTATTAATGTCTGGTCAGAATTTTTCAAATCAAAATATTTAATTGAAAACTGCTTTTTATTGAAATGTGTAATGAAAGTACATTATTTGACATTTTCAAATTTTCTATGCACGCACAGACTTCTCTAGCTTAGTCACTCTGAAAGGCACAGTATATATTGAATGTAACTGAAGTTTAGGTTTGTCATGTTGGAGAGCTGGGTTCTCTGCCTGTTAATGTCTTTTTAAAAAATGGGAGGAATTGTTCAGTGGCTGTTCCCAAACTGTCTTCTAGGTTGGGGATCATGCCTGTCCTCAGTAAGTATAGTGAATTTGAATTCCTGGTCTCCTCTTTTCCAACTCAGGGAACTCTTTCCTAGGCTACAGAGTGTTTGATAAATCAGTCTCTCTCTCTCTTATGTTAAGACTCTCTAGAAGTGAGTGATTGTGATCTCACTGCTGTGAGATCATGTATTTTGTTATCAAATTATAATTTGGCACTTTCAGGTGGGCACACAAACTTGCCTTTAACAACTTAAAATACTTTTAAAAATATGCCACACATGTACCTAAAAATAGTATTTTAGGAATCCTTGTCACAGAAATTATATCTATGCAAATTTGAACCATAATCATACCATTATGTTAGAGGAGTACAAAAAAAAGTGAGACTTTCCTCTGAACAAAATAAAATGGAAGTTCTTAAAGGAAGCTTAATTATGATGCAGTTGCCACAGCACCATAATATGTAAATAGTTAATAATTAATAATTAAGTATAATTAAGTTGCCAGTACACCTCTACCCCGATATAACACTGTCCTTGGGAGCCAAAAAATCTTACCACGTTATAGGTGAAATCGCGTTATATCAAACTTGCTTTGATCCACCGGAGCACGCAGCCCCGCCCCCCCCAGCGCTGCTTTACCGTGTTATATCCGAATTCGTGTTATATCGGGTCGCGTTATATCAGGGTAGAGGTGTATATGTAGATCAAGGATATGTAGCATAGATCTTGGGTTTTGTCAGAGCAGTACAACTAGTTCACTATAAATGGCTTTCTTGGTGTAGCCCTCTACATCAGCTCGTAACATGGTGTCAGAAATAAAGGAGTTTTTACTCCTTTCTTTGTTGTGGCAGATGAGCACTGAATCATTTTTGGCAATAGCTGTGAACAACTTTCCACTCCATGCTATATTGCAAATGTATGGAGAGATCTGTGAAAACTGTAGTTTATTCTGGGGCTCATAGATAAAATGCAAAGTGGCTGCAAAACTGGATTATGAAACCATAGTAATCTGAGTGGCTACACTGAATACAGCAATGGGTAAGGCCTGCTTCCTAATTAGTTAGCACAGATAGCCAGCAAATGCAAAACAAAAACACAAAAAACCAAAAACTCAGTGTGACAGTGCACCCCATAAGGCTTTATGGAAATATGCTTAGGAATGTATATATATGACATAACTGGAATATGTTTTATACTACATATTCCATGTGACATATATCTGTAAAGGTTATGATCTACTGAATCTATTCATCCTATTTGTATGCATGCATTGTTTTTGTATTCGAAGACAGGAACACTTCTTAAGTTTCTTTCAGTTAAGTCTGCAGCTTTGGGGCACGTGGTTCAGACCCTGGTTCTGTGTTGGAGCAGATTGGCATGTCTGGCTTAACAAGACAGGGTGCTGGAGTCCCAAGCTGGTAGGGCAGAAAAGCAGGGGCAGAATTAGTCTTGGCACATCAGTTGGCAGTTCTCAAGGGGGTTTCCCATAGAATCCTTATGAAAGGGGCTCAGCCTCCACCTTCCAGGCCAATGGGCTGGTGGAAAGGTTCAGTGGGACCCTAAAATCCATGCTGGGGATGTATGCCAAGAAAAGGGGCCAGAGTTGGGAAGAGCTATTGCCATTCCTGCTGTATCCCTACAGGGAGGTACCCCAAGAGTCCATGGGCTTTTCTCCGTTTGATCTTCTGTATGGGAGAAAAGTGAGGGGACCTCTCGATCTCATCAGGGATACTTGGGAAGGGTGCAACACGGTAAGGGAGGAACCCATGGTTCAGGAGGGAGTTGAAAGACATGATGGAAATTGTCCAAAACAACCTCCAGAGCAGTCAGGCCAAGCAAAAGGCGTGGTATGATAAAAATACTTGTAAACGCACTTTTGACGTAGGAGATTTGGTCATGGTGCTCAGCCCTGCAAAAAAGTTCAAGATGCAAAACTCCTGGGAGGGGCCCTTTGAAGTGGTGGAAGTGGCAAGTGAGGACACTTATAAAGTTAAAAAGCCCGTGGACGATGCTGTGCCCCAACTGGTACATGTAAACAGACTCAAGGCCTATCACAGTAGTGTGGCCGTGGTAAACATGATCTGTTGTGTCGAAGGGGAAACTGAGGCACACCCACTCACTGATCTGATGGCTGAATGCCAAGATGGGTCAACCCTGGAAAGTATGGAAATCTGTAGTGAGCTGACACCAGTCGAAAGGGAGGAAGCGTTGTCAACGCTGCAGAAGTACAGCGAGGTATTTTCCAACAAACCAGGGAGGACACACTTGCTATCCTATAGAATCCTCATGAAAGGGGCTCAGCCTCCACCTTCCAGGCCTTACAGGGCCACCAGCAAGGTGAAGGAGCAAATTCAGGCTGAGATACAAAGCATGTTGGCCCTGGGGGTGATTAAGGAATCTGACAGTGCATGGGCTTCCCCTGTGGTCTTAGTCCCCAAAAGTGATGGCACTGTTAGATTTTGTGTAGACCATAGAAAACTCAATGCTGTCACTGTAACAGATGCATATCCCATTCCAAGAATTGATGACATGCTGGATGTGCTGAGCCAAGCCAAGTACCTTAGTACCTTTGATCTAACCAGAGGTTACTGGTAGATCCCTTTGGAGGGGGAGGCACAATAAAAATCAGCTTTTATCACTGACATAGGGCTCTATGAATTTACAGTGTTACCTTTTGGTCTGGTAAATGCTGGTGCAACCTTCCAGAGACTGGTCAACAGAGTGTTAAATAGTTTGCAAAATTATGCTAGGGCATACATAGATGACATTGTTGTATTCAGCAACACCTGGGGTGATCACAAGGAGCACCTGGAAGTTGTGCTATCAAAGCTCAAAGAAGCTGGGCTAACTATGAAGCCCTCTAAGTGCAAGATAGGGGCAGCCAAAGTCCCTTATCTGGGACACTGGGTGGGGGAGGTAAAATATCCCCCGACCCTCTTAAGGTGGAAGCCATCATGAAATGGCCTGTACCCCAGACTAAAAGGCAAGTCCAATCCTTCATAGGCTTGGCAAACTATTACAGGAGGTTTGTAGAGGGGTTCAGTGACATTGTATCCCCAATCACAGACTTATGTAAAAAGCATCAACCTAATTTGGTAATTTGGTCAGAGGCGTGCCAGAAAGGCTTCAACAAGGTAAAAGCACTACGGAGTCTGTGCTGGCCAGCCCTGACTTCGATAAGCCTTTTGAATTATGTACTGATGCATCAGACACAGAGTTGGGTGCTGTGCTGATGCAGATGGGAAGACAGCAAGAAGCATTCCATTGCCTTCCTAAGCAAAAAGCTGTCCGCTGCCGAACATAATTACTCTGTCATAGAGAAGGAGTGCTATGCCATTGTGTGGGCCGTCAAACAATTAAGGCCTTACCTCTTTAATAGGAGGTTCAGAATTCTAACTGATCATTCACCTTTGGTATGCCTTCACCGGACTAAGGGCACAAACCCCAAACTGCTACCCTGGAGCCTGGTCCTACAGGAATTTGACATGGAGATTATGCATATTAAAGGAAAGGAGAACTGGGTAGCAGATGCCCTGTCCAGAAAAGAGGAATTTTAGGTATACTGCCTCCGCCATGGACAGTGTCCAAGCCTCTGGCAGTAAGTTCAGGAGGAGGGTGTGACAGTGCACATCATAAGGATAGCAAGCATGTAGCCATGGGTTCAAGTGGTTCAAGCCATGGGTTCAAGTGGCCTCTGCTATTTCCACTCATCGGATGTGCCAGCGAAATGCAGTTCAGACAGTGGAACTTTAGTTATCAGTGCCCGCTGGAGTGCTCAGGCACCCCTCCACATGTCTCCTCAGGATTCGTGAAGGTTCTGAGACGAGGCTATAAAAGGGGGCGTGGCCCTCAAGACGCCTCAGTTCCTTCCAACCACATCCAGCCGATGGATTCAGGAACAAGTCAGGAAGATTGTTTTCTTCAGTGCCCTAGATAGTTAAATAGAATGGTAGTGCTTGAGTAATCTTTTCTATAGTTTTAATAATTAATTGGTTTTGTGAAGTTTTAGAATAGTACAGTTAGTTAGAGAGTCTTATTGTCTCTTGATTCCATTATGGCAGTTCCAAAAGTGAAGAGGCCAGGCTTCAAGAGGTTTGCTTCTTGTTCCTCTGTTTTCTCAACTTTGGATGCACACAATATACTTGGCTTCCCTTGGAGAGGAATTTGGCTTGCCTTGGAGATGGACATTAACCTTCAAGATGCTCTATTTGCTTGACACTCATGCCTGGAAGGAGAGGCAGAACAGACTGCAAGCTCTATTACTGCAGCAAGGGTTGGCAGTCAAGCCATCCAGATCCAGAATGGTAAAGGTATCCTCCACTGCCCCTAGGGTTAAGAGACAATAAAAGCCAGTACAGGCTGTGGCAGCTGGTGAGTTGGGATATAAAAAGGTACCCACCCAGAGGAAGGATCCAAAACCAGTGGATCCAAAGCCTGCTATGGATCCATAGCCTAAACACTAGGAATCATCAATGGTATTGGCCTCTGTATCTAAATAGAGGTTCTTCAGTACCAGGCGCATCAACTCCCAAGGACTGATCAGAGAGAAGAGAGTTGGTGCCAAGAGCCTTGAATCCAATGGATGTTATTTCCTATGGATCCAAAGGTTTGACTCCAGATGGAAGTACAACGGGGACGAAGGCTCCTCAACCATAGGGACTGTGTGTGTTAGTTCTGACCCATCCAACAATATTATTACAGTCATGGCCGAAGTTCATTACAGAAAGATGGTGACTTTTGGGTACCACCAGTTTGGAGTCAGTGCAGAGACCTCTCTCCATCTGGCATAAGAAAACATGTGTCTGACCTTAGGATCTCAACTGTCACCCACAGAATTTAGGCTTCTACCCCCTACCCTCCCTGAGCCTGGGGTCCACTGGCCCTCTACAGGTTGGTGGGGCCTTTTCCCAATGACAGAGCTTCACACAATGGTACCTAAGCTACTATTTATTAACTATACACAATGGAATACACACACCAACCTTGCAATGCTCACCACTCCCAATATACAAATGAATTTCACCCAAGGCCAGTCGAGGTCTGCTCGTTTGGGGCTCTGGTGCCTCTGCACGTCACGGTTGTGCGAGGGCTAAGAGTTCTGCCAGCTCAATCTTAAACTGAAGTCCAGAGTTGGTTCCAAAGAGCTTTACATTTCACACACATTATATAGCTAAAACCACTACTACTTTGTGTATACCTCAATCTATCACCTTTCTAAAAACCTTTAAAATAACATATTTTAACCAATCATACAAATTCCCCTATGTTCTATGTTTATTTATTGCTTTATGCATGTAGTGAGGCGGCCTGGCTCCCGACGGCCCCTGAGAGAGAGAGGAGCCAGAACAGGCACCCAAGTGGGCGGAGCCACCGCCACCTGTTCCCGCCCCCCGGAAGTCAAGGGGCGGGACAGGAAGTATAAAAGCCAGGCCCCAGCACTCAGTTGGAGCCCAGCGGCCGGAGAGGCCAGACGCTCCTGCTCGGGCTCCTGCTAAACCGCGCCTGCCCCGAGCCAGGTATCCGGACGTGGACGGCCCGAGCCTCCCCAGAGCCAGGTATCCGGACGTGGACAGCCCGAGCCTCCCCAGAGCCAGGTATCCGGACGTGGACGGCCCGAGCCTCCCCAGAGCCAGGTACCCCGAAGTAGACTGGCCGAGCCTGCCCCGAGCGCGGTACCCCGAGGCGGACTGGCCGAGCCTGCCTCGAGCGCGGTACCCCGAGGAGGGGCCCGAGCGTCCCCCTGACGCGAGACCGGAGGAGCGGCCCGACCTAGACAGCCCTCAACAAGACGAGGAGCCCATGGTGTGGGACCCCGCTGCCGAGCCCAGCGATGAGCAGGTACCCATGGAGGAGGAGGAGATGGGAAGTGGCCCGGGGATAGCAGACCCCGAACCTATGTCAGTGTGTTGCGGGCAGGATCCCCACTGACCCCCATGGCAGACGGACTGCTGCGGATAGGGCCCCGGGCTGGAACACAGTGGAGTGGGTGGGCCTGTGTTCCCCCCTGCCACCCCCCCTACGTTGGGTGGCAGTCTCTCCTCCTCTCTGCCCAAGGGCCAGAACTGCCCCAAAGGGGACCGCTCCCCTGGGACTATTGATTGGTTGCTGCCCCGCCCGGACTAAGGGCCTGGGCTACCTGACTCTGTTTGTGCTCAGCTCCTGCTACAAGGACCTGAGCCCCTTGAACCCTGGTTTATTGCCCGCCCGGACCAAGGGCCTGGGCTCCCCTGATTGCGTATTGCTGCTCAGCTCCTGAGGTAAGGACCTGGGCTCAGAGACTAGTGTTCTTGCCCAAACCCTGAGGCAAGGACTGGCGCCCAAAAACCCTAACCCTAAGTGTTAGGTGCCCCGCCCTGACTGAGGGCCGGGGCTTAGCTATTAGCGTTATTGGCTCAGCCTGCAGGAAGGTTCTGAGCCCCTTGGACCCTTGTGTGTGTGGCCCCGCCCTGAGCTAGCGTTTGGGCCTATCTGACGTTGTACTTTTGCTTAGCCCCTGCCTGAGGGGCGGAACCCGAAGACTGATCCAGGCCGTGTAGTGAGGCGGCCTGGCTCCCGACGGCCCCTGAGAGGGCACGACCCCCGCACCGGACTATTACAACACATTACAGCTTAACTTTACAACTTTGTTTTGCCAGATGGTCAGCACAAGAGGTTTTCTTTCAAGGTTTATCTAATCTATGACCAGTGGTTCTTGGGTTTCTCTGGTCCCTCCCAAAAATTCCTCAGCATCAGTTTATCTTTTGGTATGACTGTTGGTGAGTGCATTCCTGAGGTGAGAGTGCTTTATCAGCAGTGGAACGTTCTGTTTTAGTGATTTAGTGCGCTACCATCCGGTTTTACTTGGTCACAGATGGGCTGAGGGGTGGGTAAGTCGTCATCATGGCAACACAATGATCCATTGAGCTCCCTTAGTAAGGCTCTATCCCCAATTTTGATTGTATCTCTGTTACCTGGGATTCTTTCAACCCAAAGCTCTTCGTAACTTTTACTCTGTGCAGTGTGGTGTCAGGAAATAGATCAATGAAGACATGGGCATCCGACTGATAGATGGTTGGCACAAACAGTACAAGAGTGCTCTTACTTAAAGCTATACTTTATTTAATCTCAAGCACTTATACACATCTGCCACAGATTAGTAAAACGCCCCAAAAATCCAACATTCAGATTTACCCAGGGTCTTGGGGAGGTCTCAAGTGGATAACTGCAAGTTCAGTGGTTGGCCTTCCATATGCAGGGGAACCTTAGAGGTGTGCAAGCATTGAAGTGTCCATCGAGCTCATATTTCTTCCTCTTTTTATAGCTAACTTGTTAGTATTACATAGCTTGTTCATCAAAAAAACTGCTGAGGAGATGCTAAGTTAAGTGTGGAGATTTCCAGCCTGTCAGGTAGGGAATTTTCCATCAGTTAACCAGCTATATAGCAATAGTTAACTATTGCCAGAATTTCCATCTTGCAAAAATCGCATGCTTCAGAAAAAACAACTCAAGTCAGGAGGGCAGAAGGTCATATTTACTCCTCGAGGTCACTCACTTCATCCTCTCCTCCTGGTCTGTTAGTTGTGCTGAGGTTTCAGAAAGGCCTCCTTTTAGCTGCTTTCAGAAATAAGCATAACAGTTGGTATTACAGCTGCTGGCAGTGTTTTAAACATGTTACTGGGCTCTGGGCTATCAAAAATCTCATCTCCTGGAACACTCTTATTTCCAGCACCATCAATTGCAGATCCAAGGTCCATCTGCAGTCCAACTCCTATCAGGAACTGCATTGACCTTCTTTTAGAGGATAGTATGAAGATGATTCATATCACTAAAGGTCATATTATCTGGATCTGGGTATAGATTTCTGGCAAGATTGGAAATCCTACTGTGGACCAGGTGAATCTCTACCATTATCAAATTTGGGCCGGGTGCCTGCTTAAGATCATCTGGACTGCCTCCTGGTATCAGGTCAAAATTAGAGGATTCCCCCTTTGAAGATGAAGTTTTATTTAGCTCCAAAACTGATGAAATCCTGGAGAGGATGATGGGGTGTTCAGATCTTCTTAATGAATGAATGTACTGAACTCTGGGAATGGAAATGGGCTGTTAGTTGTGGGTATAGGCAAAGTGGATCCATGCTGTTTGAGAAGGCTTTAATGAATGTGGATGATCTTGGTGCTCAGCTCTGATGCAGGTTATAGGCATTCAGGATTGATGAAACGGTTTACCACTGAGATAGCTTCTTGGGGCACAATTTGGCAGCCTCAATGGAAGGCGATAGGAAGGTCCTATTGGCCTAAAATATGGCCTCAGCATAGGCTTTTAGAAATTTATTATTTATCATCCAGTCTGAATCAGCCTTTTCTGCCTGCCATTGGTGCTCGAGTTTCCACCCCTCTCTCCCCGTCTGTTGCAGGGTGTCAGAAAACCAAGGAGATCTGTGTGGGCAATGGGGAAGAAGAGTCCGTTTGGAGGCTAGCATGCTAGTTTATAATGGCAATGATTCACCAGGTCCTTGACTCCTCATCCTTTGGATGGGGTGCTGTTGTCCTGTAGCAGGCTTTGGAATTTGTTGAAGTCCAAGAGTCTTCCTGGTGAATCAGGATCACTGGTCTTTCTTGTTGCCTGGACACAGAAAGGTCTCTGACCACTGCCTTAATGAACTGGAGGTCTGTCCAAGACAGTGTCTGGGTTGGGATGTCCTCTATTTTGATATCTAGGCTGTAGATCAGGGCCAGGCTGTGACCAGCTGTGTGGTTTGGACCAGAGATGATCTCTGAAAGTGCTAAGGAGGCAAGTGAGGAGATGAGTTTTGGGGCTTGTGCATCTGCAAGCCTTGTCAATATGCATTTTAAAATCTCCAGGATGATAAGACGGGGGCATTTCACCACTACGGTTGACAAGGTATTAGCAAGCTCCTGTATGAATCCTTTTGTCTGTATTGGTCTGTAAATGAGCATAAAGTCTGTTAGCTTTGGCTGTGGTTTCTACTGTCAGATGAATGAATTTGAATGAAATTGCCTTACCTGCATTTGATGTCTGCAGAGAATTTGAACGCTGTGCTGCCTTTCTTCTTGTCTTATATGTCTGTGATTTTCTGAGTATCTTGGAGGGGACGAGATGGGCTAGCATGGGACCTGCAGTGTCATCTAGTCAGGTCTCAGTGATACAGACTATATTGGATCCTTCATCACTGATGAGCTCATATATTGTTGTTTGTTAACAGCAGATCTTGCATTGATAAGCATCAGTTTTAGTTTAGGATGCTTTGTACTGTCTACTTCCAGCCCCTTTTTAGGTAGTGGTCCTTTGCAGTACATAGGTGTTAGACGTCTGGAACCTGGCTTCTTATTTCTGCTTTTCTGTTTCCTGGGACAGTTCCTCCCAATTTGAACTGTGATAGGAGATGAAATGGATGTTGCCATGGGATGGTCCAAATGGAGATTGGTTGTCTCATTCACCAGATGCCATGGGCAGGGCAGGTCTGTTGGATATCCGTGGAGTTGTAACCTGGTTGAGTCCTGGGAATGGGCAGAGCTGGAGTAGTGTGTTCCTGGAGTAGTGGAGGGTGTGCTGGAAGCATGGTGGCATAACAGCAATGGAAACAGTAATAAATTACAATAATAATAGGTAAGGCTGAGCTGAGCAAGAGGAAGAGTCAATTGCATCAGACATCTATTTCCTTGAAGTAAGCTATCTGTGTTATCATGACATCCCTGTTGCTCTTCCCTGCTTAGGGAAGGAGGTGGAAAGGAGAGGGGAAGAGAGAGAGCACGTACCATTTGTCTTGTCTGAGGGCTTGTTTACATTAACCATTAGTTCATGGCAAGTTGGGATGTAAATCTGCCCCTCACTAGCCTGATTCACATTAAGTGTCTGTGTGGACCCTGATGCTGCACACTAAAAGTGCTATGTGTGCTTTGATCTGTTCCTGTTTCAAAGCAGGCTAGATCAAAATGCAGTACAGAACTTTTAGTGTGTGGCAGCAGGGTCCACCTGGGCACTAGTGTGTGGCAGGGTCGATTTACACCTCAGTCTGCTGCAAACTAAGTGTACAGACAAGCTCGGAGTTAGAGCTGTAAAATGGCCTCCTGACCTTCAGGTGGGGACAGGGATTCGTACTTGTAAAGAGAGTTGAGTCCTTTTGGCAGCCTTCTGCCTAGTGATGGTTCCTGTGTTGAGGGAGGAGCTAGAGAGGAGTCACAGCCTCATTTTCACCTTTTAGAAAATATCTTTCAATTTTCAAAAAGTTAAGATGTGACCAAAGGTACTCCCCTGCTATTTCCACTGGTGCTGGCCAGCTGCAGAGCCAGCTGGAGCCCACTGCTACTGTGTTCCTGCTGGAGTGAGGAAGGAGAAAGTGGTCAGAGGAACAGAGACCTGACCTTTTAAGGGCTCTCAGGCTTCTCAAGAGGCAAGTAGCTGGAGTAGCTGGTCCCAGTTATGAGGGTGCAGACATATAGAGATACAAATAAAGCAGAAGTCTCTGCCTTAGGTAGAGACATCAGTCTCTCCAGTTTGGGAGGATTTCAGACTTCGTTTTAATTCTGTTTATGATTTGTTTTCTGTAGCATCAGCTGTGTCTTTTTTTTTAAAGTAAGCATAGATTCAAATATTTTAAGGCCAGAAGTGACAATTGTGATCATGTGGTCTGACCTCCTGTATAACACAGACCATAGAACTTCCCAAAAACATTTCCTAGAGTGTATCCTGATTTAAAAATTGTCAGTGAAGGAGAATCCACCACGCCACTTGGTAAATTGTTCCATGAGTTAATTACTTTCACTGTTAAAAATATATGCCTTATTTCTAGCAGCCCAAAGAGCTGAGGCCCTTTGCATGAAGAGAGCTTTTACTGGGTATTGGCTCAGCAGAGAAGAGATCCCTTTTTCCCAGAAAAGGGTTTATTTCCCTCCAACAGACTGTCTCCTAGTTTTTATGTTAGGAATATTGGAATTGGGATCACTGTAGAGCTCCCAGAGTGATATTGTAGCTAAAGGGGCTAATATGATCCTTGGATGTATAAATAGGGTAATATTCAGAGACAGAGTGATATAAAATTATCTCTGAATGTGGCATTACTGAGACCATTACTAAAATACTAGTTATACTTTGGGTTCAACTCAGATGAGTAAGGGGTTATATCACCACCTGCCCTGCAATTCTGGGTGCCTTAAACATTATGCTTCTGTGGCTCACAGCACTGACACCAGCAGCCAGCCTACAAGCATGCAGGTCACACCCTGGCTTCCACTGCCAAGTTATATTTTGAAGAGTGACCCCAACACCCTCCCATTATCAAATTTCCCCAAAACCATCTGCCAATGTGACAATCTGCTGTGGTTCCCAGAATCGTGAGTTACTGTGGTACCCCTCTCAGCCTCAGCAAGTGATCGTTTTGCTATTGCTAAGCTGCATGACAGATCACTGACACACCAGCTTGTCTGCCTTAGGACAAAAACTTTTGTCCTATGACTTTAAATTCTGTGACAACAGGGATGTTAACGGGCCACCTCATCTTGAATGGTCCCTTAAAATATGCGCTATCTGCCTATGCTAAACTATCTGTTCAACCTTGTTTTTAACTGTGACACTCTTAGTATTTTCCCCAGACCCGAGGAAGAGTCAACGGAAGTTGGTCCATTAAAAAATACTACCTCACCCACCTTTGTGTCTCTTGCATCAGAGACACGTTCAAGCAGGTGGAACCACATTCCTTTTTCTCAGGTGGGGTATTATGTCCTGTTTGCACACATTTTAAGAACATAATTTCAGCATATGTTTGTAATTTTTCCTATGTTACTCCTACATACACCACACAATAATATTAATTATCAATGAGTTATGAGTTTTCCAAATATATATTACATAGCACTTTTGGGATCTATAACATGAAAACAGTGTTTTAAGTGTAGTGAAGATGTCTGGCTTGATAAGAGTTGCTGTATTATAGAGTAGTGAACCACTTATGGGCCTCTGTCTCACAATACTTTGCCCTAGTTCTGGTGTCTACACTTCTAAAAGGAAGTTGAAAAAATTGGAGAGGATTCAGAGAAGAGCTACAAGAATGATTCAAGGTGTGGAAACCTGCCTTACGGTGAGAGAGACTTAAGGAGTTCAATCTATGTAGTTTATCAAAGAGAAGATTAAGATGTGACTTAAACATGGTCTAGAAGTCCCTGCATGGGAAGAAGATGTTTGATTCTAGAGATGTCTTTTATCTACCAGACAAAGGCATAATAAGATCCAGTGGAAAGAACCATCAAATTTTTTAATAGTGAAGGTAATTAACCATTGGAACATCTTACCAAGGTATGTAGTGGATTCTTCATCACATTATCTCTTTAAATCCAGATTGGATGTATTTCTAAAATATATACTCTTGCTCAACCAGCAGCTATGGGCTGGATGCAAGAATCAGGAGGTCAGACTAGATGATCGTAATGGTTGTTTCTGGACTTAAAATCTTTGATTTTGTATCTTATAACTCTGATTATTATTGACTGTCTCATCTCCCATCCCCTTTTCACATTTGTGATTATGCTGAGGGTATGTCTACATTGCAATCATAAATTGGGATTAATGTAGCTATCTGAGGTACCAGTAGCAATGAAGCTGCAGCAGCATGGGCTTCAGCACAGCCTAGCTGCCCAAGTAATTACCATGAGTTCCAGGTGATCTTGTACAGCCTCCATTGAAGCCCATGCTACTGTGACTTCACTCCTGTTAGTGCGCAATCTAGCTAGATTAAAGCTATCTTGGGTATGTTTACACAAGATGCATTTGGGGAGGAGGGATAGCTCAGTGGTTTGAGCATTGGCCTGTTAAACCCAGGGTTATGAGTTCAATCCTTAACTGGAGCAAAGTCCCAACAGAGGTGTGCTGTCATGACTGCACTGGTATAGCATACTCTAGTTTGAAATTGGTGTAAGGGGGATTAGTGTTAGTCACAGTTTACATTGGTATTGTGCAACTAGTTTAAGAGTGTGAACCAAGTCTTCCATGATTTCTTGCTACTCATCCATTCAGGAACTGACTGGAAGTTTCTAGTGAGGGATTGAAGCACTAATGGATAGAGTGGGTGGGGGTTTGTGTTCAATTATCAGCACCAGAGGACCACAACTTTAAAAGCCAGGTTGAGTTCTCATTCTGTCTTGTGCTGGAAGCTCAAGAACTAGGAATGGGAATCTCCTGTGAAGAATCAATCCTGTCTATGTTGGTGCAGTGGAAAAATGCATATAATTTATATTTGCATAACATCTTTCCTCTCAACTCTCTCAATTATCCTACCACACAAATACCTCGATTCCTCCCTGCACATGCTGTTCACCAATGTTCCCTTTTGGCTCTTCCACACTGCACCAGTATTCTTTCTGTCTCCCCTAATCCACCAATACATCAACATACTATGCAATGAAAATTTAGCTTATATGAGCATTTTAATCATTCAAATTTGTGTTTTAAGGATTGAAATGATAGATTCTGTAAATGATAGATAAAACTATAATGCACAACAGAAATTCCAAAAACATCTATTGTAAAAATGCAGGCTGGTAGTAACAATAAAAAAATCATAAATGAGAGAATAGATTTTTTTCACTGTTCATTTTTTTTTAAAGTGTAAAACACAATTTAGCAAATTTAACAATGTAGATTTCTCCCCTTACTGCCTCCCCTCCCCCACAAAATCAGTCAGAAGATATTCAGCAGAAATATCAGGATCCTGCAGCCCTTAGGAAGGACTATGGCCATATGAGTGTGTGTAAGTATGAAATTATCAGTATGCTTACTGTGTTTGAACTGGTCACATTGATTATTTGAAGGCTGCACTGATTAAATTGGTTCAGCTTTTCTTTTAAAAACAATTTTCGTGTGACCCTAGCATGAAAGGTTTAGAATCTCAGCTGGTGTAAATCAGCATGCACCGATTTACACCAGCTAAGTATCTGGGCCAAAGTAACTTCTCTGCTCCTCTAATCAAACTGTCTCTTCTTGCTCTTATTTGTTGTAGGGGAACCTGTGGAATATAACATCGAACAAAGCACAGAAACCACCCAGAAAGAAGGTAAAATGCAACTGCAACAGCAAATCAGCCCCATTAGAAATGAAGGAAATGTGGAGTCAAAAGGAAGAGGTTTCCTTGAGTTAGTGAAAAGGTACTATAGTAGCTTTAAACCATCTAGAGACAGATTTATCCATGGCAGGGAGCAGGGGCAATGCCCATTCATGAATTCAGTATAACTGAATGGTAGTTGAAGTTGGGACTTGCTTACTGTTTAACAGCTGTTTTTTTCAGTGCTCTACAATCCACATGCTTAATGGATGGTCTTGAAAATTGCTGTTTGCCGAGGGGGTTTTGGGGCAGGGCTAGTGGTCCAAATTTGGGTTTAGTTCGGTTCCCAAGCTACAATTTCCACTAAAAGTCCAATGATATGAAAACATTACATTTATTTTTATGTTTTTGTGCACAATGGGGATTAAACTATATAACTCTAATACTTCCAAAACTTGGAATTAACCTCAGCTAGTGCTGGGCAACCACTGGCTCTTTGGAGACACAATATTTCAAAAGTTCTTCAGGATAAAGTTTGAAACTACAATATAGGTTGAATGAAAGTGATACGCCAAAGAGAGTGAAGTGTGCATAAGCAACAGCACTAGGGTTCTGCTGTAAGCCAGAACCCAAGCACAACCCATGTATTTTGAGGTTTAATCCTGTCCTTGGCAGCTTTCTGATAATAGGTGTTATGCATATCAGTTGCATTCTTCATGTGCTCTTTCTAGAATTTTTGCTCTGACAGCAAAGCTTGTTCAAGAGCTGAGATTTCAAAGTGCTCTAAAATGCATGTGCTTACTCAAATTTTACTTTAGAAGTATTGTCATAGAAAATAATATTAACTAAATAAAGGGAAGATGAAAGATTCTAGTAAGCAGCTGCATTACGGTAATGTAATCATAAGTCATGCTGTTCCCTAGTTTTCAGAAGTATTCAGTGTGAGTGTGATCAGAGAAAAGCAAATAGCTATGACTCATCAATGTCAACATGATCAAAGCTGCTGTTCTGCATCAGGAAACACATCAATTATAGAGAGTCCTGTTCTAAGGACTGATGTAAAGTCCACAGTGACTAATGTTGTACCAAAATACTGTCATCAGTCAAAGCAGTAACTTACGTTTATCATGAAAAATGAACATATAAAACAAACTTAAACTTTCTTCAGTAATTCACCCAATCTACACAAAGCAAGGATCACACCCCTCAACGTGCTGGAATTCCTTGGAAAGGGGGCTCTGAAGGAAATGTCAGATACTAGAAAAATCTTAGTCATGTAGGGCTAGATCCACAGAGGGATTTAGGCATGGCAGGGCTGAGTATTATAGTGCCTACCCTTTAGGCATCCTGTCACCTAGTAGAATTCACAGCCCCAGGTTAGGCACCCAGGCTCCCTATACAATGTCTGGGGAGAGTTAGGTGCCTAAGAATGGGATCCTTTGGCAATGTCTACACTACAGAGTTTTGTCGACAAAAGTTACGTCGACAACCAAAAAACGCTATAGTAACATTGCTATTGCATGTTCACACTACGCTCCCTCTGTTGGCAGAGCACATCCACACCTAGTGCTCTAGCATTGACAGTGAGAGTGGTGCACTGTGGGTTCCTATCCCACAGTCCCACTCACCACCTTATGCTGCTATGACTTGTGGGTTGGCGGAATGGATCGCAACGCATCATGGGTGTGGGCTCAACGTCCCATGATGCATTGTTTTCTGTCCCAACATTCCATGGTCTTCCAGCCATCTGTGTGTGAAAGGAGGGATCCTAAACTGCTCTCCAGTGCTCTGCTAGTTGTCATTAACACATCACGGTTGGCAGTTTAGTTAATTATAAAGTTTCTAACTGAACAGTATTCAGAGTTGCCTGACCTGCTGGGTGACATGGATAGGAGTGACATATGATTACTTTTGGCATTCACGGAACAGCTGCACGCAGGGGACTGGCGCTTTTGGGCTCGGGAAACAAGCACTGAGTGGTGGGATTGCATCATTATGCAGATCTGGGATGATGGGCAGAGGCTGCAGAACTTTCAAATGCGGAAAGCCACCTTCCTGGAACTGTGTGCAGAGCTTGCCCCAGCACTGTGGTGCAAGGACACCAAAATGAGAGCTGCCCTCTCAGTGGAGAAGCATGTGGCGATTGCAGTATGGAAGCTGGTGACTCCAGACTGCTACTGGTTGGTTGCTAATCACTTTGGAGTGATGAAGTCGACTGTTGGGGCCGCTTTAAGGCAAGTGTGCAAGGCCATTAATCACACCCTGCTGCGAAGAACCATGACTCTTGGCAATGTGTGTGAAATAATGAATGGCTTTGCGGAAATGGGTTTCCCTAACTGCAGAGGGGCGATAGATGGCACACACATCCCAATTTTGGCCCTGGATTACCTTGCAACGAAATACGTCAATAGAAAGGGGTACTTTTCCGCAGGCATTTCACTGACTGTCAGGATGGTTGTGAACCCATTGGACTTGGATAGTTCTACTACAAAGGCTAAGACTGTCCAGGGGCCAGGTGGAATCTCAAGGAGTTGTGGGAGTCCCAGGGATTTATTGTGCAATGCCTTGGAGCAGGCACATATATTGCAAGAGGCTGCATAGGCCTGCACTGTGTCCTGTAAGCAAAGTCACTAGAAGAAATGAATTTTAAAGTGGCCAAAATGTTCTGCCACAGGGGAATCATGGCATACCTGTAGGGCGGTAGCCTCAGAGGTCCAAGGGGACATATATATGCCCTTTTACATAGGTTACCCCATCTAGGCCCTTGTGGGGTTCCTTACTTATGGTTTCCTGGTCAGCAGGAGGGATTCCATGCACAGAGGCTGATCTTATGAGGGTGAACAGATCTTGGGGAGGAGCTACACCCAGAAAGTTCTGAAGCTTGAGGATGCAGGAGGTTTTCAGGTTCAGGTCTTTCAGGTCAGTGTAATACTCACTCTTCTGGGACAAAGCATCAGCTTTGCTGATTTTGGTTACTGGGCAACAAGAGATTACAAAATTAAAGTGCAAAAAGAATAAGGCCCACTGAAGTTGTCAGTGGTTGAGGACCCTAGCCCTATGCAGATATTCAAGGTCCTTGTGGTCAGTGTACAGCTGGACAGGAAACTGGACCCCTTCTAGATAGTGGCACCACTTCTGAAAAGCGGTCTTAATTGCCAGTAGTTCTTTGTCTAAAATGTTGTAGTTCTTCTGTGGGGGTTTGAGTTTTCTGGAATGGAAGGTGCAAAGATGTAGCAGTTGTTGAGGACCATGCGTTTGGGATAGCACAGCTCCGATCGCTAAGTTGTAAGCATCTGCCTTGAGGATGAAGGCTTGCATGGTGTCGGGATGGACCAATATGGGAGCAGTCATACAGGCGAGCTTCAATTGTTTGAAGGTCTACTAGACCTCAGGAGAGAATTGGAACCTGATGTTTTTGAGGAGCAGGACAGTGAGAGGGTTGATCCACTCTGAGAACTTCAGAATGATAGGAGTTTGTGAACACCAAGGAGCATTGTAGTTCATGAACATTCTATAGTGCTGCACACTGTATGGATTCATTTTGATACCAGCAGGAGAGAGGATGAAACCTAGGAATTCTATGGAGGACTGATCAAAAGCACATTTTTCTAGTTTGGCATAGAGGCCATGTTGGCATAACCTGTCCACAATGGAACAGACTTGCATGGTGTGCTCTTCAGCATTGTCTGAGAAAATAAGCATGTCATCCAGCTATTGGTCCAAATGTCCTAGAGTACATCATTTATAAATTGATGGTTGGTGCATTTATCAACCCAAATGGCATCACAAGATACGCAAAGTGTCCATAACGTGTTCAAAAGATGGTGTTCCATTTGTTCCCAACTCTAATGCATACTAGGTTGTAGACCAGTGGTTCTCAACCCGCGGCCCATGGGCCGCATGTGGCCCAATTAGCACACAGCTGCGGCCCAGCTCAGGAGTCGGGGTTGGGGCTCCGGCTGCCCCCGGCCCCGTGCAGCGGCAGGGTCAGGGTCCCGGTTGCTCCCCCCGTGCAGCGGCAAGGTCAGGGGCAGGGCTGTCAGCTGCCCCCCGGCACCATGCAGTGGCATGGTCAGGGTCTGGGGTCCCAGCTGCCCCCCAGCCTTGTGCAGCGACAGGGTCAGGGTCTGGGGTCCCGGCTGCACCCTGGCCCCACACAGTGGGGTCCAGGATCCCTGCACAGTTGGGGTCTGGGTCCCTGCCACCTGCCCCGCGTTCTGCTTCTGGCCTCATTCTGTGGAGGGGTCTCTGGGCAGAGGGGTCCGTGATAGCAGCCAGCCAGGAATTCCTCTAGTTCAGTAGTTCTCAAACTTATTTGATTGTGTCCCCCTTCTTTGCGTCTGTAATCCCTGTCCCCCCTCCCCCAGTACATATACTGCCATCCAGCTCTGAAGGCAGCACCGTGCCAGCAGCAGCAAAGAAGTAAGGGTGGCAATGTGAAAAGTTATATTCTTCAATTCACTTTTCACAGCAGACTTAGCGCTGCATTGCCATCCTTACTTTATTGTGGCTGCTGCCACCCCGAGGCTGACAGCTGAGCCCCGCTGCGTCCAAGTGAGGGATCGGGGTGCGGGGAGAAGCAGAGCCTGAGTTCAGGCTGCCTCCTGGTGAGGGAATGGGAGGGAAGGAGAGCCTGAGCCTGGGTGGTGGGCTGTCCCCTTTTATCCCCGCCTCCTGGCTGTGCATGGCCCTTCTGCTTGTGCCCCAACCACCTGGGGCTGAGAGCCTCTTTAAAAAAAATAAAAGCGCACAGCTCATGCCTCCCTTGACACATTCCCATGCCTCCCTTGAGAGGCCCACCCCATAGTTTGAGAACCACTGCCCTAGTTGCTCAGACAACTTCCTGATGTTACTTCCTCATTTATATAGAACCCCTCAGCCAATCAGGGGGCTGAATGTTTCACCCAATTGTGAGCTTTAGGGGCAGGGTCTTCTGCAAGCTAACCTTTCACTGGACCCTTCCCTGGTTTCTCACGTGAGCTGCTGTGTGGCAGTCACGGCCTGGGCACTTTCCGGGGACCCATGGGCCTCGGTTCAAGGTCTATTCAGCTGCAAAAGATCTACTGAGCCTCTTGGTAGTCATCCAGACCAACAGTGCCCTGCTGGCTCCATCACATGTGGTGCACACATTGGTACCCATGTTGGTGCTGGTGACCTCATGTCTGGTACTTCTTTTCTCAATCTCATCAATGTTGGCTCCAGGGCCACTGGTAACTGCTCCACCTCAGTGTACAGTACTGGTAGCTGGGAAGCCCCTGATGTTGCTACTAGTACTGGAGTCCTATTGTTGATCACAGTCCTGATCTCCAGTGACACCACCTGGTACCACACCACTACGACTTTCTTAATACTCCGACTCCTCAGAGTGCAAAGTGGGTTCTTGTGTACTCCCACTTCAGGGAATCTATGGTGTCCTCCAGGAATTGTTCCCCATCCTGTAGACATTATGCTGACAAGAGCAGGTTGAAGGACTGGAGTGCCTGATCTAGGTGCAACTGGCCTCTGGTTCGGTATCAGCCCCATCATTGGCCTTACTGGGTACCTTGGGGGATGCTGCCAACATTCAGGTTCTCGTTTCCTTTGTGATACAGAAATATATCCCCGAGAGGGAGGGGAAGTTTGCCCATGCGATATTGATAGGCAGATCGAGGTCAGGGTCAGTACTGAGCTCTTCATTAGCAGGGAAGACCAGGACTGCCTGTTACCTGCATTAGACACCTGCCATCTGCGGTTCAAGACCAGCCTCAAGAAGGTAATCCCCTGCCTCCTCGGAACAGCTCATCCTTGTTACCAGATGAGGAAATGTCTTCTTTAGTATTAGATGATTTTAAGTTCTACCAAGATCTCCTGGATGGTTATGTCCTTTGATGTACAAATGGAGCTTGTGGAGGAGAATCCTTGTAAGCTCAGACATTTTACACCCTGCCATGGTAGGGAAAGTTGCCATCCCTATAAATGAGGCAGTAATGCAGCCTATTAAGACCTATGGCAAACCCCATCGTCCATCACGTCTGTGGCGATTGTGCATGGAATGCAAATACCAAGTTCCATCCCAAGGGTTTGAACAGTTCTATGAGCATCCCACTCTGGGCTCTCTGGTAGTAAATGAAAGACACTGTTAAGGTAGAGCAAAAGCTACCCCTAAACAAAAGGATGCAAAGAAATTAGAACTTTTCAGTGGAAGGTTTATTTTTCTGCAGATTTACAGCTCCCTGTTGACTGTTATAATTATTCAAACTTGGACATAGGAGGCTATGTCCAAGTTCCTCAGTAAGCTGCCTGAAGATTCTAGAGGCAAGTTCCTGTCACTTCTGGTGGAAGGTTGGCAGGTCTTCAGGTCGGCTCTGCAGATTTCAGACTCAGCTTCCAGCATTGCAGTGACAACAGTAACCATGCACTTCTCATTCTGGCTCAAGTTGTTGGGGATCCCTGCAGAAGTAGGCAGACTATTGAAGACCTCCCCTTTGAGGTCCGTGCTTTGTTCTCCTCTAGACTGAAGAAGCACTGCATATATTAAAAAATTCTAGGGCAGTGTTAAAATTTCCTTCCCCAAAGATAACAATGTTTTGGCCTCAATTTCAGTTTTATATACCTAGACGGGTTCAATAGATTCCACGGCCAGAGGGACCATTGTGATCATCTAGTCTGAGCTGCTGTATAACAGGCCATAGAACTTTCCCAAAATAATTCCAAAATCATATCTCTTGGAAAAGCATCCAAACTGGATCTAAAAATTGTCAGTGTTGGAGAATCCACCACAATCATTGGTAAATTGTTCCAATGGTTAATTACTCTCATAATTAAGAATTGACACCTTATTTCTTGTCTGAATTTGTCTAACTTCAATTTCCAGCCATTGGATCAAGTTATACCTTTCTCTGCTAGATTGAAGAGCCCTTTATTAAATATTTGTTCTCCATGTAGATACTTACAGAATGTAATCAAGTCACCCTGTAGCGAGGTTGAGACTCACCACCACGGCACCTCCAGCTGGTCCTCCTGGGAATTAGCTCTTCCAGCCCGGAGCGCCCTCTGCAGGCCGGTGTCTTGCCTGCCAGTGGCCCCTGTGTCCCTCCCGGACCCCGATGCCCCTCTATGTCAGGGTTCTGCCCCCAGTTGTAACCCATAATATGGGTCTCCCCACCCCCCCGCTAACCTTCTCTAGCTCGAGAGCTAAAGAAAAAAAAAAAACAGCTTGTAAATTCCCTTGCGGTAGTTTATTCTGCCTTCAGGCACAAATTCCTTTCCTTGTCCTTGGTTGGTATTGCTGCCACCACCAAGTGATTTATACAAAAATTCAGGGGAGGGTACTTGGAATCCCTATCCCCCCAAGGATGGATTTTATGCTACCCTTTTCTTTATATTTATGACAGGCCATCTTCCTCATTTGTGGTATTTTGGGCATCTAGTAAGGTGTTCTTAAATGATTGCCAATTATCATTCACATTTTCTGATTAAATTCTTCCTCCCAGCTGATTTGTCTCATAATTGTTTTCAGCTTCCTGGACCAAGGCAAAAACACAAGTAGTAAAGGAGATCCCCATCATCTGCCTCAGTTGTTGCTTCATCCAAACAGCCCTAGGCCTGTTTGACTCCTGAATCAAGGATAGCATACCGACCATACTGGATCTCACCAACAATCTCCTCCCTCCCCCCACAGGAGCAAGTTGTCACAGTTCCTGAGCATGTCCATCACCTCAAACAAGTGTGTTCTGAGCATGGTGGAATTGGAATATACCCTGCAGTTCCTGGCTATGTCTACATGGCAGCTGGGAGTGCGATTCCCAGCACAGGTCATGCTAGTTGTGTTCAAGGCAGCATGCTAAGTATAGGAGGGTAGCTGTGGTTATACAGACAGTAGCTCGGTCTAGCTGCCTGAGTACGTACCCACCCAGACCCTCTTGATACGCACACCAGTGTGTGGTTATGGTAGAAGCCTACCTCCACCATTAGGATGTCCAGATGTACTCTTACTTGGATGATTGGTTGGTGCAGGTTCACTCCTGTAAGCAACTGGAAAGAAGTATCCATGGGATGCTCCATCTGCTTTGTTGAGGTTAGGCCTGGAAGTGAGCAAAGACAAATTGATCTTCACACCCCTACAGGGAATAGAATTAGTTGGGACAGTCCTGGTCTCAACCCTAGCCACGGGATTTCAAGGTATATGAGACCTCTGCAAAGGTCATTCCCAAACCTCAGTGAGAAACTGCCTCATGCTCCTGGACACTTATGTGATTTCCCCCATACGAGACTGTATTATTGAGGTTTACAGGCATGGCTTAGGTCAATGTACCATCCTAAGGACAGACATGTGTATATTTCAGACAAGATCCTGTTGTTGTTGGGTTGGTGGATGAATCAAGACAACATTGGCACACAGCTCCATTGCACCTGGCTGCAATCTTAGTGTTTCTCCCCCATACTATGGCTAGGACTGTATTTGCTAACCCTATGACTACCAGGCTCCTAAAAGGCTTAGAAAGATTGTTTCCACCTGTCAGAGACCCTACTGCACAATGGGATTTGAACTTGGCATGATCAGTCCTTATGGGTCTCTGTTTCAAGCTGTTAGCCATTGTTATATCTCTTGACAAGGTGGCCTTTTTAATAGCCATCACCTCCACAAAGAGAGTTGGGGGAGGTACATACTCTGGTACACAGTGTTTTACAAGGCAGCTTAGGCCACACCCTAGGTTACTCTCCAAAATGGTATCTGATTTCCACCTCAATCAGTCAATATATTTACTGATCCTCTTTCCAAAGCCACATGCTCACAAAGATGAACAAAAGCTCCATATTTTGGATGTTCATTGAGCCTTGGCCTTTTTCCTAGATAGAACAAAGTCCTTTTAGGGCTCTTCTCAACTGTTTGTCTCTGTGACAGGGTTGGGACTCACCACCGCAGCGCCTCCTACTGGTCGTCTCGGAAATTAGCTCAGTCCAGTGGAGCGCCCTCTCCTGGTGGTGTCCCACCTGTTGTCTCGCCCTTGGTTGGCGTCTGAGCCTGCATTGCTCTCCAGTTCGCGGTGTCCTCTTCAGGACCACTGCCCTCCGGCAGTGCCCTTAGTCCATCTTCGCCTCATTCTGGGGGGGGGGGGGGAAAGAATCAATCAGCTGTCTCTCTGCACCCCAGCCACCATGTCCAACCACACACCCCAAAGTCTAATCCCTCTTGTCAGGGATCTGGCGTAGTCTATAACGGCTGCTCCCTAGGGCCGAAGGCTGGGTGTACTGCAAGGGGAGAATGGGGGGGAGACGCAGGTCCTGGCCCAGGGACCCTCTGGCAGCAGCCTCGCTGTCCTCCTTCTCTCCCCTCGTCTGTCCACTTCCCTGGGCCGCTTCCCCTACGGCCCCTTGCACCCGCTAGGCCCTTCCCTTCAGGGCCTGCAGTCTGGCAGACACCGGGCTAGAGCTCCCTTCTGCTCCCGGAGCCTGGCCAGCACTGCGCTGTCCATGGTGCCAGTCTCCCAGCTGGAGACACACCTTCCCCTCTTGAAGGCCTGGGACAGACTGACTGCTCCCTTCCTGAGCAGCCTTTTTATAGGGCTGAGCCAGGCCCTGATTGGCTGTCTCCAATCTGGGCCTCGATTGGCTCCCACTAAGCCCTTCTCTGATTGGCTGCCTGTCTGCGCAGGTGCACTGGCCTGCCGCAGCCCACACTCTCAGGGAGTGGGGCAGTCCGCCCACTACAATCTCCTATGCAGAACAAATAAGAGGGCTTTCTGTAACAGTGCAACAGCTTTCCAAATGGATCACCAGCTGCATTGCCATGTGCTACAGAGACAAAAATCATCGCGCCTCCAGAGAAACTGTCTGTGCATTCAACCAGAGCACACTCAGCCTCCACAGCATTAATGGGAAACATCCCTATTGTGTACAGCTGTAGAGTGGCGTTATGGTCTTCAATCCGCATATTTGCCAGGTATTATGCAATTACTACTCCATCAGGGAAAGACATGAATATGGGGAAAGTGGTCCTGAAGTTCCTCTTCCAATGAGACTTCTAACCCCACCTCCATCAATAACACCTTGGGAGTCACTTAGTGAGGAAAAGAGCTTCAACTTCTCCCCTCAAGGAGCCGCCAAAAAAGAAGCGGTCTCCGGCCCACTCCTCATCCTCAGTACTGACCACATCGCAGCTGAGTATTTACGAGGCCCCAGGATCTTCAGGTACCATGTGTATCATTAAAGCTAGTGACTCTAAGTGGGCAGGCACAGAAACCTATCTCCTCCACTACGGCACTGACAGACCCGCCTAAAGATGCGGCACCGAAACGCTCCAGTCAGGTTGTTGCACCACCTCCTGTCCCAATAGTGCAGAGCACTCCAATGTTGGCACCGACAACTACGATTACATCAGCACTGCCAGCACCAACCACCTTGGTACCAAAACCATCGGCACCACACCCTTTTCTATATCATGTGGACCTGCAGGTCTCATCGATGCTGGAATCACTTCTCTTCAGCACCGATGTTTCTCTGGCATGCACGGCACTGTGTCAGCCCACTTCACCTCTGGCTTGTCCAATCTGTAGTGAGGAAGAAGATACTGAAGAGGAGGGTGCTTTCTCATCTCACCACTCCTCTCCCATTGAATCCACTGCAGCGTTGGGTCCAACTGTACAGCCTACGGCTCACCACAGAGCTGACATCCATGGATGCCACTGCCTATGCCATTCCCCACTCAGTGGCCCTACTGGGACCTCTTGGGGCATATAGGAGGCAGTACACCAGACCCCAAGCTGATACAGGGAGAGGCTTAGATCTCCCCCACCACCCTCAGTTGCTGCACCTTCACAGCCCCCTGAAGAAAGCTTTGAAGAACAGGAGGAGGCCCAGGAACAAGACACAACATCAACATCCAACAATTCTTCCCATCCTCAGACAAGGCCATAATGCCACTGCCATCCATAGCAGCGGACAATTTTAAACGTTTTCAAGAACTCTTTAAAGAATTGCAGATACCCTAGAGATCTCTCTGGAGGAGGTCTTGGAGTCTCAGCACAAATTACTGGACAGTCTCCATATATCCTCCTGATAAAAAATTGCACTTCCCATAAATGATGCACTCATGGAGCTGGCCAAAAACATATGGCAGACCCTGGCTACAATACTGCCCACCTGCAAGAGAGCAGATAAAAAGTACTATGTTCCCTCTAAAGGACTAGACTTCTTATTTTTTCACCCCACAGTGTACTCGCTAGTGGTCAATGCTGTCAACCACTGAGGCAGACAACAACCTTGATCCACTTCATACGACAAAGAGTATATTTCTTACATCTCTTTGGCCACAAGGCCTATTCATCCACCACTCTTCAATTCTGGATTGCTAATTACGCTGCCTTAATAACAAAATACAACCACACAAATTATTCTAAACTCACTGAATTTACTGACGACATACCAGAGGACAAAAGAGACCAATTTAAGTCCATCATTTTGGAGGGCCATCTCCTAGCTAGAACTGCCTTAGAGGCATCTCTACATGCAGCTGATACCCGCTCCACGGCCACTGCCACAGTTATGTGCCAGGGTTCGTGGGTTCCACCTGTTCTCCTTCTAAAGGGAAATACAATCTACTGGGCCGGACCTCCCATTAGATGTATGGAAGCTGTTCGCAGCAAAAACCAATGAGTCCCTTCATACCCTGAAAGACTCGAGGGCTACACTTCACTCCCTGAGGGTAAATACTGTCCCACTCAGCGTACAGGATCTGTCCCGTATGCCTCACAACAGAGGGACTACGACACACAAAGGCAAAGACAAAGGCCTCCAAAGCGTCACCAACTTCCAACTCAATCATCATCATCGCATCAGCCCTCAGCAAAACAACAATTTTGAGAGTTTGGTCAAGGGCCAGAAAGATCTCCCTCATTCTTCAGTGCTGACACAATCACTAACCATCCCCCTTTTGGATACTGGTTGGCCCCTTTCTACCGAGCATGGCAATCCATCACTATGGACAAATGAGTTCTGGAAATAATTCATTCAGGCTATATGATACAATTCATCTCTGTCCCCCCTATCCAACCTCCCTCTCCATCCCTTTTCAAGGACCCCTCTCATGAACAACTTCTACGGCAAGAAATAAACCACCTCCTACATGTGGGCACTGTGGAACACATACCGTCACAAGGCAGAGGGAAGGATTTTTACTCCCACTATTTCTTAACCCCCCCTGCTCCCTGCCTGCCCCAACCCCTCTCCAAACCCCTCCCTCCTGACCCCCCCCCCCCCCCCCCCGCCTCCCCCCAACCCCTACCCCCCCCCCCCAGGATGCCACCCCCTATCCAACCCACCCTGCTCCCTGTCCCCTGACTGCCCCCACCCTTTATCCAACCCCCCCAGACCCAGACCCCTTATCATGAGTCTCCTAGCAGCATGTTTTGCTCCGCGCAGAGCCAGACACGCTGCCCCGCGCATGGGTGGCAGGTTTGTAGAAATTTTGGTGGTGCCCAGAACCCACCCCCCCAACTCCGCCCCACACCTGCCTAAGGCTCTGGGAGGGAGTTTGGGTGGGGGGAGGAGGTCTGGGGTGCAGATCTTGGGCTGGGGATTAGGGTGCAGGAGGGGTGCAGGGTGCAGGCTCTGGGATGGAGTTTGGGTGGGGGAGGGAGTCTGGGGTGCAGGCTCTGGGATGGAGTTTGGGTGCTGGGTGCAGGCTCTGGGCTGGGGCAGGGGGTGGGTGTGCAGGAGGGGGTGAAGGGTGCAGACTCTGGGACAGAGTTTGGGTGCAGGCTCTTGGCTGGAGGTGGGGGCATAGGAGGGGGTGAGGGGTGCAGGCTCAGGGAGAGAGTTTGGGGATGGGAGGGGGTGCAGAGGGGAGGTGCAGGCTCTGGGAGGGAGTTTGGGGGCAGGAGGGGTGTGTGGGAGGGGGAGGGGGTGCACACTCTGGGAGGGGGTGCAGGGGTGAGGGCTGTGGGGCTGAGAATGAGGGGTTCATGATGCAGGAGGGGGCTCAGGGCTGGGGCAGAGGATTAGGATGTGGGGGGATGAGGGCTCTGGCTGGGGATGAGGGGTTCACAATGCAGGAGGGGACTCAGGGCTGGGGCAGAGGATTACAGTGCGGGGGGATGAGGGTTGGGGCTGAGGATGAGGGGTTCATGACGCAGGAGGGGGCTCAGAGCTGGGGCAGAGGATTAGGGTGCAGGGGATGAGGGCTCTGACTGGGGCTGAGGGGTTTGGGGCATTGGAGAGGCTCAGGGCTAGGGCGGAATGGCAGGGTAAGGGCAGCCTGCCCTGCCATTAGGGGATGGCAGGCACTAGGATCCTGGGGCAGCAGACAGCAGTTGAGCATAGGAATGTGCTACACCGGCAGCACAAGCAGGCACAGGAGAGGCGCGCGCCGCTTTCTTCCAGTCAGGGACGCGGCGGGGCAGGGGGGAGACCCGCGGGGGTTGGTAGGCGGGGGCCGGGGCCTGCTCCAGGCAGGGCTGGGGGAGAGACTCAGCTCCAAATATTGGTGGAGCAGGGCCCCCAGCCCTGAATATTCCTGGAGCATGGCTCTGGGGGAGGGGCTGGCGGCTTGCTGCGCCGGGAGAGTGGAGCCATTTGCCCACCCCTGCATTAGGGTGTGCCTGGGCACACCCGGCACACCCCGTGCGCACGCCTATGAATACCACCAGCACTGGAACAGGGGGACTGGTTTTTGGCCGTCAACCACCAAGACACCTATTTTCACCTAACCATACCTCCCGCACACAGGAGGTTCCTCAGGTTTACTCTGAGAACAGAACACTATCAATACAAGGTTCTGCCATTTGGCCTTTCAATAGCATCTAGGGTGTTTTCCAAAGTGCTTGCAGTAGTGGCGGCACACCTCTACAAACAGAGAGTGACAATTTCCCCTATTTGGACGATTGGCTCTTAAAAGCACCCACCTGGGAAGATGCCATAGAGACTACGCACATGATGATTACCCTCTTCTCGCAGCCGAGATGACAACTCAACGTACAAAAGTCAACACGGACACCCATGCAGAAACTGGACTTCATCGGGGTGCATCTCAATGCTCTAGAGGCCAAAGCGTCACTACTACCAACCAGATTCCCTCACTATAGTCAATCTGATCTCCATGATATTGAACAGCCCACAATTATCAGCATGGAGCTGCCTCCAACTATTAGGCCTTATGGCGGCAACCACATTCATGGTACAACACGCGCTGCCTTCAGGGCTGGCTAAGAACTATCTACATACTGCACAAACACAGCCTAAACAGATGCCTCGTAATGCCACTCAGAGTCAAAGACTTGCTACTCTGGTGGACGCAACCCAACAATGTGTGCATGGGTGTGCCTTTCACACAAACCACACCTTCAATGATTCTCACAACCAATGTCTCCTTGATAGGCTGGGGAGCCCATATACAGCACCACACAATTCAGGGCAGCTGGTCTCCCGCCAAGACACTGCTAAACATAAATCATAGAAGATTAGGGTTGGAAGAGACCTCAGGAGATCATCTAGTCCAACCCCCTGCTCAAAGCAGGACCAACCCCAACTAAATCATCCCAGCCAGGGCTTTGTTGTCAAGCCAGGCCTTAAAAACCTTTAAGGATAGAGATTCCACCACCTCCCTAGGTAACCCATTCCAGTGCTTCACCACCCTCCTAGTGAAATACTTTTTCCTAATATCCAACCTAGACCTCCCCCACTGCAACTTGAGACCATTACTCCATGTTCTATCATCTGCCACCACTGAGAACAGCCGAGCTCCATCCTCTTTGGAACCCCCCTTCAGGTAGTTGAAGGCTGCTATCAAATCCCCCCTCACTCTTCTCTTCTGCAAACTAAATATGCCCAGTTCCCTCGGCCTCTCCTCATAAGTCATTTGTCCCAGCCCCCTAATCATTTTTGTTGCCCTCCGCTGGACTTTCCCCAATTTGTCCACATCCTTTCTGTAGTGGGGGGCCCAAAACTGGACGCAATACTCCAGATGTGGCCTCACCAATGCCTAATAGAGGGGAATAATCACTTCCCTCGATCTGCTGGCAATGCTGCTACTAATGCAGCCCAATATGCCATTAGCCTTCTTAGCAACAAGGGCACACTCTTGACTCATATCCAGCTTCTCCTCCACTGTAATCCCCAGGTCCTTTTCTGCAGAACTGCCACTTATAGCCTGTCAGTCCCCAGCCTGTAGCAGTGCTTGGGATTCTTCCATCCTAAGTGCAGGAGTCTGCACTTGTCCTTGTTGAACCTCATCAGATTTCCTTTGGCCCAATCCTCCAATTTGTCTCGGTCACTCTGGACCCTCCAGCATATCTACCTCTCCCCCAAGCTTAGTGTCATCTGCGAACTTGCTGAGGGTGCAATCCATCCCATCATCCAGATCATTAATGCCCCCTTTTAGAGTCGGATGTGTCTTCTGTACCCCCCACTACCATCCTGGTTCTCCTATAATGGGAGATTATGCCAAGGATCCCTACTGTATCAACTACCATAAATCCTTCCGAGTTATAGACTACCCCAACATTGTCTGCATTGCCTGTGGGAAACCCACATCTTTTCCAGGTGCAGCTTCTGCAGGTTGTTCCAGAGTAAGACTAAGCAGTTGAGGAAGTTCCAACTCCGAAAATTCCTCATGGAGCACTCCATGAAAGCAGGAACAACCTCTGAACAGGAAGAACTCCCTGTATGTCATTCTGAAGAAGATAGGAGTAGCCCCTCCTCTTCAGTTCCAACTGGTTTCAAGTCCTCCACCTCCCCTCCACCTCAGAGAGATTTGGGCGAGCAAAGGCAGGGCAGGGAGAAAGGGAGACATAAGCATTCCCCTAAGCACGAGGGGGATGGTTTCCCCATCCAAGTCCTCTAAGAAGAGGCAAAAGTCCCTGTCCCATACTAAGACAGGAGTGACTTCGTGCTCCAGGGTGGGACTGGCTGGTACCAGAAAGGATTGGACTGGAACTTCATTGAAGGTCAAGACCGCACCACCTTTCGGTACCTGGAGTGGTACCTCAGCACTGAAAACAACTTCATTGGTACTGCCAGATTTCATATCCTCTACTTTGATGCTTCAAGTTATGGAAATGACTCTCTCCACTCTGGCTCACTTCTTGGCACCAGGTGATCTTATGTGCTTCTGGACCCAGAGTCCTAGCTACTCTTTGGATTCCTACACCTGGTACCAGGACATCAGTCAGTACTGATCTTTTGGGGGCGCCCCTCACCATTCCCATCTTTGAGCTTGAGTCATTGATGGTACCATTGACGAGTAGGGTCAGGTCATCGCCACCTCTGGTACTGAGAGTTCCTCTGTTGAATCCAGGTTCAGAATCCTTGGAGTTGGAAGAGATCTGTGGGGAACAGCCATCCTCAGTCTGTGCCCCTAGGGGCTCCTTGCAGGGGTTAAGCCTAGATAAGAGTGTCAGGAGTCTCCAGGGGATCTCAGTACTCCCACATGAGAGAATACCCTCCCTATACCTATTGGACAGCAGCCTGGGGCCTGTATTGAGGGGATATGAGGTCCTAGAATTGTCTAATGTACCCACCCCATGGGATCGGGGACTCACAAAGACCTAGGAAGAGCACATTCAGCTTCCTCAGGAGTCACAACAGCAGCATCACAGGAGACAGGAGCAACAGGAACTAGAGGTCATCACACCAGATGACCTTGTCCTCTTCTCCAGAGGAGGTGGTGATTCCAGTTTCCCCACCTCACCTTGACAAACCTAAGGGCTTCCAGGACTTGCTTAAAGGGTGGGATAGGTATTACAAATCCCCCTAGAAAAGTCCAGGAAGCCCCCCACAAGCCCACATGGAGGAGCAGGTATTGCAAGGGACATGGCCCCTCAAAAGTCTATACTCAACATCATCGTGTTGTAACTAAGAGTTGTCAGGCTGGTGTACAAGCAGTTTCCCCCCTACATCCATGACTAGTCAGATCAGGCATTATTGGACAACATGATGGTGGTCTATTACATCAACAAATAGGGAGGAGATTGCTCCTTGCAGCTTTGTGCAGAGGCTATCATCCTCACCAGTTGCAACTGTTGCATACCTATGCAGATTACCCCGACTACTGCCAGTTTACCAGGAATCCAGAACACCCTGGTGGACTCTTGACCAGAGATTTTTCATGCTCTGTGGAGTGGGAGTTGCATGACCTGATTCTAATGGAGATGTTTAAGGTGTGGGGTCTCCCAGCCATGGATATTGTTGCATAACATTTGAACAAAAAATGCAAAGAATTCTGCTGTAGAAGGGGTTGTAGCCCAGGCTCCATGGGCAGTGCTTTCCTCATACAATGGTAAGGGGACCTTGAGATACGTGTTCCCCCGTCCCCACCAATTCCCTTATTACTGAGGGTACTGAGGAAAATCAGACAGGATAAGGCACTGGTCAGTTTCATAGCACTGGGTTGGGTTTCCCATGTTACTGCAACTATCATCCCAGCCTCTTATCTGCCTCCCCCTGATATGATATCTCTTAACTCAGTCCAAGGGGAGAACTTGCCATCCCAACCCAGCCACACTTCACCTGAGCGCATGATATTTGGATGGATGTGAGACCTACAAAAAGCATGTTTGGCTGATGTCCATATCATAATAAGCGGTAGTATAAAAGACCCTGCCAGGAAATGTTACATGGCAAAGTGGAAAAGGTTTATGTTTTGGCATGACCAATGAGGAACTTCCTCATTACAGGCAAAGATTCTGAATATTCTGGACTACCCATTATCCTTAAAGTTCATAGGAGTGTCTCTTGGCTGCCAGGTGTATCCTGAAGGAACTATCAGCATGTTTCATCTGCTGGTAGATACCTACTCTTTATTTTCTTACCCAGTCATATCCCATTTCTTGAAGGGTATGATTAGTCATCCTTCCAGTGTCAAAACCTGTACCAGCCTGGGACTTGAAACTGGGTTTTATCAATTTTGACAAGGTCACCGTTTGAGCCTCTGGCATCCTGATCTCACCTACATCTTGCAGTGAAGGGATGCTGGGCTCTCTGGGCTTTACTAGGTGCCTCTTGTGCCGAGAAACAATACCGTTAGTGACAGGCACCCCCACTGCATTCAGTGTTTGGGAGACTCTCCTAAGCAAGTGTAAAACCTGCTTGTCCTTTAAGGAAGATCCTGTAAAAACAGGGAAATTAAGTAGAGACTTTTAATGATGGAGTAAGCCTTAAGACTGACTTTGGACCCAGGTTCAGAGAACCCCCTTGTACAGGGACCTTCCTCATCAGTCAGTGCACCATTGACATCAAGACCACAGTCACCTAGAGCTTCCAAGGAACAACAACACTGAAACCTGAGTCTCCAACACTCTCCTTGACTGAGGTACCAATACTCATGCCACCGGTACCAAGAGCTTCCCACTTCAAATACAAGGATGGGGATAAGAGGCGCAAAATGTCAGGGAGTTCCTCTTCAAAGAAGATCTGATCACCAGGAGTGCTAGTCTGGGTACTTTGGGTATCATGAAGCATGTTAAGATTTAATCTAAGTCTCATACATCTGGCTAGAGTCAGTGGCAATGTCACACAGCAGCGAGAGTCTATGGCCGACTTGCCTAGTGGCTAGAATCAGTGGCAATGTCGCCCAATGGCGAGTGTGTGGCCACCTTGTCTAGTGGCTAGAGCCAGTGGCAATGTCTCTCATGGGGGCTGAGGAACCTGGGCCCATGCTGCTCCACCGGGTTCCAACCCAGGTCCCTTCAAAATAATGGTCCCGATACGTGGTCTAGGGGCAGGCACCCTTATGCCTGTTCCCTGGGTCACTTCCTACCCTGCTTCTGTTCCTCCTTCTGCACCACAGGTCTGCCTTGGATCCCTGTTGGAGTCCCCCCACCCATTTTCCCCTGTGTTTGAAAGGCTTGCGGCAGCTTCACTGTGAGGCCTAGTCCTGGCTGCTTGGAGCCCTGGTGGCTTCTCTGCAGGAGGCTATAGCACCCAGCTGCTCTCCTACTCAGCCAGTTCAGACTGAGCTGAGTTGTTCCCTTTTGAACCCTCTGTTCACTGGGAGCATGCCCAGCAGCGGCAAGGGGGCATGGCTTCCTGTGTCCAGAATAACTCCTTAACCCTTACCTCACCAGTGTGGGTTGGTACACCCCGTCACAGTCTGGCGTGTACAAAGAATTTTACTTCAATTCAGATGGCTCTGTGCCTTCTTAGGTGATCTACCAATTGGTGAAGAAAAAGCAAAAACTCAACAATAATATTTTCAGCTTCATAATTGTGCAATATCTCTTTTGAGATTGGATTCTGGTCACCACATTCCAAAGGCTATTGGATTATTAGAGTGGGTTCAGACAATGCTGGTGAAAATGAGTAGGGACATGGAAAAAATTCTCATATGAAGAGATTGAGAAGGTTGGATTGTTTAGCAACAGAAGGAGGTGACTAAGAGGAGACATACTAAACGTATATAAAATAATGAATGTCAGAGAAAGGAGATAGGGAGAATGGATGCGTCCAGTCTTATAACACAAGAACAAGGGACTTTAAATTAAAGTCAGGCAAATTCAGAACTTATAAAAGGAAAATACTTTTACATACAACGAATCATTAGAATGTGGAACTCATTGTCACAGGTTGTCATTTAGGCCAAAACTTAGCAAGATTCGAAAAGGGATTGGATATTTATAATGGATAACAAGAATACCCAAGTTCTAAAAATTAAGGGAAGCAGTTCTTTTTTAAGTGATTATCCATATATATTCCATTATTGGTGCACATGTGCCAGAGATTGGAATCTTTTGGTCAGCAATGTTAATTGAGGCCACACATGCACCCTGAATGTTCTTGTGTACTGTACCGAGAGTTTAAAGGGCAGAATAGGCCGAACCACCACTCAGTTCCTTCTTACTGCCTGGGCAGTGGGACAGAACCCCCAGCACTGTCTGCATTTCAGCACACTCACTAGACTTTTTATTGTACATATTTGCAAATAGAGCTAGGATTATTTGTTAGTTTAGTAAATGTAGTGTTTTCCTTGTTGTCAGATAGGCATAATTGTGATTTTTATTTTCTGATGAGGGGAAATATTTTTTGCGGATACCAGGACTTAGTCATGACTGAACCTAAGTCTTCCAGGTTTAAGCACTGCCCCTCCTGTGAAGTGGCCATGACACTCAATGATTGCCACAAGAGATGGCTTTTTTGTCTTGGTGATGGGCACATCCCAAGTAAATGCTCTATTTGTTGGGTGCTTTTTGAAAAGCACCTAAGGGCAAGAGAGGTTCAGCTCAAATTATTTCTCTTAGCTAGATCTATGAAGCTTTCATCAGACCCAGGCAAGCAAGAGCCCTCTTGTTCTTTGAGGCGTGTCCCTGTGGGTGCTCCACTTTAGGTGTCTTGGTGCCCTGCGCTTCTAACTGGAGATTTGTAGTGGCAGTGCCCCAGTTGGATGCGCATGCACAGCAGCCGTCTCTCAACACTGCAAGCGGCTACCCCATGCGCGCAGCCAACCATCCCCCAGTTCCTTCTGTACCGCCTTAGGCTTCGGTCAGAATGACAGCAGTGCCCTTAACAACTCTAGAGATTCCTTATTTCAGCCCTTTCTCAATTATTACCCTTCTTTTATTAATTTCTCCTTTCATTTTTCTTTACCATTTAAAAAAACACTTTTTTCTCCCCTTTTTCCTGCCTCAGGCAGGCAGTTGCCTAATGACTAAAGAGGCATTAGAACGGGACTATTCCCATTCTTTACTCAACACAGACTCTCAGACATGCCTGGCTCTCCAGGTTTCAAACGCTGTCTGACCTGCAGACTTTTTATACCAGTCACAGACGGCCATGCACAGTGTGTACTTTGTCTGGGGGAGACACACATTAGCCAAAATTGTCCCCACTGCAAGAAACTGACAGCGAGGACAAGGAAGGCTAGGGATCTCCAACTAAAACTTTTGATAATGGAGAAATCTCTCAGACCTGCCTCCAATCCCAAGTCCCAAGATCCTGGCCAGCGCTCGCCTGCAGCTGCCTCAGATATGGGATTGTCTTAAAAAATGGCTACTAAGGACCCTGTTCCTAAGAAAGCCACAAAAAAGTGGCCTCACTCTTCACCACAGAGAGATTCACCTAAAAAAAAGCGATCTCCGATTGTAAAGTCTGCCCCAGTTCCGACAGCACTGAGAGAGCCAGACCGTGAGGCACTGGGACTGTCTGATACTGAGATCCCGAGGAGCAGAAGACCCAGTGCGGTCTAGCTCTCACAGAGGCACACATAACAAAACCAAGCCTCCTCGCTCGGCACCAAGGGAACCTAAGGAAACTCAGGCACCAAGCAGTGCCACCTGCCACACTGATACAATACAGCCAGCCACAGCTCCACCTTCTTATAAGAGATCTGACAGGAAGTACTATGTACCGGCTAAGGGAGCTGAGTTTTTGTTCACCCACCCTACCCCAAACTCATTGGTGGTAGAAGCGGTTAATCAAAGGGAGAAGCAACATCAGGCCACTCCCGTGCGACATTAAAGACACTGGGAATATACGTCCCTGCAAACAAAAAGAAATGGCAGATTTTATAACCAGCGATTCCGGACTGCCCCATACACCCAGCCTCAAAGACATTATGACCAACACCGCAAGCAGCGCCAGATGAGATGCTGACAAACGCAAGAGAAGTTGTCTACGTCTCAACCATCCACGTCCAGGCAAATGTTTTGAAGTGTTGGTTGAGGACATGAGAGCCCCACATTCTCCAATTCCAGAGTCACTTTTAATTTCCAGCCCATTTGGGGACTGCCCTACACCTTTTTACCCAGTCTGGAGATCCATCACTGTTCTGGTTCTGGAAATTATACAGAAGGACTATTGTCTATATTCTACCTACCCACCTATCTCACTAGCACCTGTTACAGCAGGAAATAAACCATCTCCTGCAATTAGGAGCTCTGGAACCCGTACCAGCTCAGCACAGGAGCAGGAGATTTTATTCACATTACTTCTTCACTCAGAGGAAAACAGCAGATGGAGGCCCATTCTAGACTTGCGCAAACTAAACAAGTTTGTGAGAACACAGTGCTTCAAGATAGTAACCCTAGCAACTATAATTCTGGCATTGGAGAAAGGAGATTGGCTCTCGGCCCTTGACCTACAGGATGCTTACTTTCATGTCACTATCCACCCGGCGCACAGGAGGTTCCTCCAATTCACTCTTGGGAACCTGCACTACCTGTACGAGGTGCTCCCCTTCGGCCTATCCACAGCCCCAAGGGTATTTTCCAAAGTTCTCGCTGTTGCAGCTGCACATCTTTGCAGGCAGGGTATGATCATCTTTCCCTACCTAGATGACTGCCTGTTAAAAGCACCAGCATACCAGGAGGCAGTCGACACCACTCATACTCCTATAACCCTGTTTACAAACCTAGGGTTACAAATCAACCTTTAGAAATCCACCTTAACCCCAACCCAACAACTGGACTTTATGGGGCACACCTTGACTGTATCATGGCTACCCCAACAATGGTTTCTTACCTTAACAAACCTAATTACAACAGTAAGACACAGCCCACAAAGATCCACCAGAACATGCCTACAACTTCTAGGGCACATGTCAGCTATGACATTTGTCGTGAAACATGCCAGGCTTCATATGAGATGTTTACAAACCTGGCTATGCACTGTCTATATTCCTCACAGGCACTTGATCAACAGACATCTTACAATGCCCAACACAGTGAAAGACTCGCTCACATGGTGGAAGAAACAAACGAACATTTGCTCCCGTGTCCCCTTCCAACGGGAACCCCCATCAGTAACTATCACCATGGACGCCTTCTAGTGGGATGGGGCGCACACTTGCCCAAATATACCATCCAGGGCCGCGGTCCCTAGCAGAGTGCAATCTCCACATAAATCTACTGGAGCTACGAGCAGTCCGAAATGCCTGCCACCACTTTCTCCCCCTTATCCGCAACAAAACTGTCCAGATTCTTACGGACAACTTGGCGACTATGTTTTATATAAATCGCCAAGGAGGGACCCAATCTTACCTGCTCTGCACAGAAGCAGTTCACCTCTGGCAGTGGTGCATCTCCAACAACATAGATATCACGACATCCTACCTACCTGGAAGCCAGAATACCACAGCAGACGACCTAAGCAGGAACTTCTCAAATTCATGAGAGGGAGCTGGACCCAGGAATACTTCAAACTATATTCAAACAATGGGGATTTCCCTCAATAGACTTTTTTCACAACGATCCACAATGCCAAATGCCCGCAATACTGCTCCCGAGCTGGACTGGGGCACACTCTCTGGGAGATGCCTTCCTTATCAAGTGGGAAGTCCTGCTCCTGTATGCCTTTTCCCCAACCCCCCTATTGAGCTGTGTCCTTCACAAGATCAGGAAAGACAAATCCAAAGTCATCCTAATTGCACCAACATGGCCCAGACAAACATGGTTCCCATACCTGGACCAGATGGCTGTGAGACCACCATGAACCCTTCCCCTTATGCCCCGTCTGCTGACACAGGATGCCTCCGTCATCCCAACATTCCAATACTCCATCTCAAGGCTTGGCTAATCCATGGATGACAGAACTTGAAACATGCTGTTCCAAGGAAGTACAGGACATTCTACTGAACAGCCAACGACTGTCCACATGAAAAACACATGCGCACAAGTAGAAACGATTCTCCATCTGGTGCCGGGACAAGCAAATTACTCCACAGTTGGCCTCACAACCCACTATCCTTGATTACATATTGACACTCAAAAAATCGGGCCTTTCCACTAGTTCACTCAGAGTGCACTTGTCAGCCATCACCACCTTTCACGCTAAGATGAACGTATTCACTGTCTTCAACCACCCACTGACTAAGCGCTTTCTCAAGGGTATGGAGAACACTTATCCCACACTAAAGGACCATGTGGGACTTCAACCTTGTTCTCTGTGCCCTCATGGGCAAACCCTTTGAACCACTAGCGACCTGCTCACTCTTGCACTTATCCATGAAAGTCGCCTTTCTAGTAAAAATCATGTCAGCAAGAAGGGTGGGAGAGTTGGGTGCTCTAATGGCACACCCACCTTATGCCACATTCCTCATGGACAAAGTAATCCTAAAACCACATCCTAAATTCATACCCAAGGTTGCCTCCCCCTTCCATCTCAACCAACCCGTTTATTTACCTGTATTCTTCCCCAAGCCACACGCCGACAACAGCCACATGCCGTTCACATGCTGGATGTCCACAGAGTGCTTGCATTCTATGTAGAGAGAACAAAAACATTCAAAAAATCATCCAGACTATTCGTATCCACAATAGAACGGTCACAAGGTCAAACCATTTCCAAACAGACTTTCTAAATGGATCTCTAATTGTATCCAAGTATGTTACCAAACATACAATCTGCAAGCTCCTTCTGGACTTCACACACACACTCCACTAGACCTATGTCCACATCGATAGCCTTTCTCAAAGGTGTAACCATTACTGATATTTGTAAAGCAGCTACCTGGGCATCACCCCATACTTTCACCAAACACTATGCCCTAGAACAGCAGTTAGCTGCAGATGCTCACTTTTGGACTCTCGGTGCTCTCCACTGTACATAAATCAAGTCCAAAGCACCTCCTCTCCACTGAGGGGCACTGCTCTACAGTCACCTAAAGTGGAGCACCCACAGGGACACTCCTTGAAGAAGAAGAGAAGTTTCCTCACCTTGTGCAGTAACTGAGGTTCTTTGAGATGGTTGTCCCTGTGGGTGCTCCATTACCCCCCCCCCCCCACTTCAGAGTTTCACGTCGATCCTCTGGGGTAGAGAAGGAACTGGGGGATGGTTGGCTGTACGCAAGGGGTAACTGCTCAGAGCAGTGCGAGATGGCTGCTGCGTGTGCGTGGCCAACCGGGGCACTGCTACTACAAATCTCCGATTAGAAGCGCAGGGCGCCAAGACACCTAAAATGGAGCACCCACAGGGACAACCATCTCAAAGAACCTCAGTTACTGCACAAGGTGAGTAACCTTCTCATCAGCACAGTCCAAGTCCAGAAGTGCCCTGGTGAGCTCTGGATTAACAACCAGCTCATGAGCCCCATCTTCTATGATTTAGTTGGGATGATTTAGGATGATTTAGTTGGGGATTGGTCCTGCTTTGAGCAGGGGGTTGGACTAGATGACCTCCTGAAGTCCCTTCCAACCCTGATATTCTATGATTCTAAGATGGCCCTGACTATGAACTCTGGTAGGGCTTTGAAATCTTCAGCTAAATCTTTGGACAGGGAGATAAAGGAGCACTGCTTTTCTCACAAGTGTAAGGACAGATTCTTTCAGACAACCTGAGTAAAAAAGAGGTTGAAAATCACCTCAACACTCGCACTCTAAGGGGACTTCACAGCTTGAACCCAGGTAACACTGGAGCTCTGAGGGAGCACAGTACCAGAATCTCGGCACTGTCTCAGGGGCTGAAACTAACTACCCTTGGTACCAAGTTTGCAGTAGTTTCATAGAGTTTAAGGCCAGAAGAGACCATTAGATCGTCTAGTCTGATTTGTATATCACAGGTAATTAAATTTCACACAGATACCCCTTTATTAAGCCCAAAGATTTTAGTTAGTGTTTTAGTCCTCAGGAGACAGGCAGATGTGCCACAGGCAAGACCAACGTGCCACTAATGCCCAAGTCCTCTGAAGTAGCAGGGAATTGATTAGGTGAGATATGCTCAGATGATCTCAGCTGGCAATTCATGTTGCAAAGGAGGGAGAAAATCCCCCAAAGTCTCTGCCAATCTAACACAGGAGAAAATTACTTCCTGACCTCATCAGTTTGACTCTGAAGGTGGGAGCAAGACACACCTGCCAGTCATCTAGAAAGAGGATTCTGTGTACCACCTCTACATCATCTACCTTTCATGCTGCGACAGTTTTGAAACAATTGTTTTGACATGATGGTCAAGAATCATTCTTCAGTCAGTCCACCGGATCTTCCCCCCCTCATCCCCACCATGTTTGGAGACTGCTTTTATTTCTTTTGGGAAATATAGAACCTCATAAAACCAGATCACTGGATTCTGGACACTCACTGCAACTCAGCACCATCCCTAACTTCCACCCTCTTCCCCATCTCTATGTAAGGACCCCTCTCATGAGAGACTATTAATGAAAAGGAATCACTTCTCACTCTCAGGGCAACAGAGTAAGTTCCACTACAGTACAGATAAGAGTTTTTATTTCAATTATTTTCTAATCCCAAAGAAAAGAGGGGGATGATGTTATACCAATAGAATAAAAACCAGCAGGATCTTATTAACGGGGATAACATTTTGGTGAAGAATTGCGAAAGGGGGAATATTGGTAAAAAAGCCTCAGGTATTGTAAACATTGGTGTGCACACAGCCGGCTCTATAGAGAGCGGTTCTATTTTGGTTAACCAAAGCCTACTGACCTCCGGAGGGTAGAGGCTTCATAAAAGAGCTCATAGAAACTTTAAGCTACAATTAATCTTATCCAAAGTGTTCACTGAGAAATCAGGGGTAACAAGAGCCTATAGGGCAAGGTAAAGCTGCTCGCTGAACGAGATCAGGGGTAGCAGGATAAGATAATTTAGGCTGTGTCACTCGCTGCAAGGGTTCAGGGGTGACAAAGGAAACTATACACTTGTTAAAAATGTTTAAGAAAAGACAAGGGAGAACAGTCTCAGAGGGAGGAATGGAGTTTGAAGGAGCTCCAACCTCACCTTTTGTAAAAGAAATAACACCCTTTAAACAAATCCTTCAGAGATATGGGCACAGTCCTTGGACTGAGCAAGCCCTTGCAGATGCTTGCTCTATTTTGGATCTAGAGGATAGATTGGCCCAATATATCCTCATATGTAAACCCCCAAATGCAGCAAAAAGAAACGCTGCAGGGATCTGGCTGCTGTGGGAGGCTTGTAATGACAGCTACCTCCGCTTAACAGCCTGTAAAGAGGAGAACTTAGTGTTTCTCGCTCTGATCCTGGGAAGGATTTTTATATTTGGTGTATGACCCCTCCGTGGTAGAAGCACGAGCAATACAGAGGGAAGCTTAGCATCTCTCCCTCTGGCCCAGAGTGGGTTAAAATCATAAGATACAAATCTTGTTCTGTTAAACCAAACTCTGAAGAATATAGGAATTTGGGCAGTGTAGTGTGGTTTTTGTTTGTTTTGTTTTTTTTGTGAGTGATATTGTGGTCATTTCACAATTTTGAAAGAAATGTTTAAGGAAAGGGACCAGGAAGGGTGGGGGTTGGTTAAGAAGCCCACCCTCCTTGCTAAATTGGTAGTGGAACAAAGCTTGTGCCCATGGAAAGAAAAGGTTCATTGAAAAAAGCAGGATCAGGCCCAGACAAGCAGGCAAGCAACAGATAAAAAAATTGGAAAATTGGTTGGAAGCCTTAAGGGCATAGTGGCAGGAGTAAGAAAGCAGTAAGTGCAGGCATAAATCCCTGGAACAATACTTAAAATGGTAAAATCTAATTGATAAAGGTGTCATTTTGGGAGATAAACAGTAATTTAAGGAAAGACCCTGAAAAGTTAACTCTACAGAGGCTGGAAAGAATTAAGCAGTTAAACTTTGTGAAAATGTTAAAAAGTACCATGTTAAAGAGAAAAGGAATTCTTGGTTTCTTTGCAGCCATTCTGAAGGAAAAATGGGCCCTTTTCCAAAGGAATGTCTGTAAATAATCCAGGTATTTGAAATCATTTGACTATGAACAATTTAGTCAAATTTGTCAAAAACATGAGGAGGTTCTATTGGAACTTAACTGACCCAAATGTATGAAGGAAATATAATCTTTGTACAGCTATGTTAAAACAACAATGTAGAAGAGATGTTAAGGAAAAGAAAATGTGTATGTATCTATTTGTCTGTGGAAATATGTAAGGTTCTAAGAACCTAAACCAACACATCTGGTTTGTAAAACTCCTGTTTCTTAGGTTTAAGATAAATTCGTTTTGTTTTGTTTTTAATAATGCCACTAAAAATCCATTTGACTATTTAATTCAAAGTTGCAAAAACTAACAGACCTTTTTGCCAGACACAGGTAATCAGTGTTGGCTGGCTTTTGGGATTTGGCATTTAACCCTTAAGGGGTAACTCGGTGCTTTACAAAATTTAAAAAACCAAAGTTGTAACTGCAGCAGGGCAATTAAAATCAGGAGAATAGGGAGAAATTCTGGATTCTTTTTGGTTGGTTGGTTTTTTTGTGTGTGTGTGTAACAAAATAGCAGATGAGAGCTGTAGTAAAAGAATAAGAAATTAACAGTCCCTCTGAAGCAACAGCAGGGGTGAGGTGCACAAAACAAAAAGAAGCACTGTTAGAAACACTAAGCCTTAAGATGGCTCTGTGTAATCAGACTGTCACTTTAACAAGGGTACATGAAAACTCTGTAAAAACAAAAGGAAGCAGCTGCAGTTTGGCTTCTATGGAAAACCTGTAACAAGGTATTCCTTCAATTGGCTAAATGTAAAAATGAAAAACTGCACCAAGATTTACAAGCCTCTGCTGCAAAAGCAGAGAAATAAAATGTATGTCCATTAGTACCCAAATCCAGTTAGCTGTCCTTAAGGTTGGGTACAGAGAGTTAAAACAGCACTCTCAAATCTTACAGCAACAGTAACATCAGAAGAAGGAACATTTGAGACCCCAGAAGGGGCAGATTTTTGGGACCCCTCTGGAGATTGGGAAGAAAGGTATTTGGGTAAATTCCTCCTCCCAGGGCCAAAATGCCATTGCAACAGTAACAACAGTGCCCACATTCTCCACCAAAATGTTATCCCTCTTAATAAGATCCTGCTGGTTTTTATTCTATTGGTATAACAATGACAGCCTATTCTGGCTTTGAGGGGACTCAATGCCTTCATTTGCTACTTCAGGTTCTGAATAGTAGCCGTCACCTCCATAATTCATCGCAAGATCCACAGGACTGGTTTGTGGCTTTCAATCTGCTTACTTCCATATCTCCATTTATGCCACTTATAGATTCATGAGTTTAAGGTCGGAAGGGACCATCATAATAATCTAGTTTGACATCCAGCACATTGCAGGCCACAGAACCTCACCCACCCACTCACAGGAAGAATCTGAGGTTTGGGGTAGAAGAGAGCCACTAATGGTACAGGGCTGTCGATGGCACTATGTTTTCACCAAATGCTTCAGAGTGGTGGCAGCTTGCTTCAAAAGCTAAGGAATCATAGTGTACTCATACCTTAATGACTGGCTGGTCTGAGAGAAGTTGCCTTAGCAAGTGGAGGAGTCCATTGATGAAATTCTCCAGCTCTTCATTGGACTAGGCCCAAATATCAACAGAAAAGAATCCTCCTAACCCCTACAGAAAGAGTAGAATCCATTGGGGCAATGTTAGGCTTACAACCAGGGCTTATCTGTCCCCAGACAGATTTGGTGCCACAACTACCCTTATGTACCTGCTCCAGAATCCACCATGCACCTTGGTGAGAACTTGCCTGAGTCTGCTTAGTCACATGGCTTCCCACATATTTGTCATGCAGCACTGTGTGCAGGGCTGGCTGAAATTGGTGTACCTACCAAACCAATACCACTGAGATATGTCATTGCAATTTCTCCTTGAAGTCTTTTACTTGCTGAATTGGTGAAAGTGTGCAAGAGGGTACCATTCTCCCCACCTCTCCCAAATAAGACCCTAATGACAGATGCTTCCCACTTAGAGTGGGGAGCACATCTAGATTAACATCAAGTACAACCCAAGCATAGACTCTATTGCACGTAAACTTATTAGAAGTCAGGACGAGTTTCTATCCATGTTTCAGGAACTGACAGTACAAATCATGACAGACAACACAACTGCCATTTATAAATGGACAGGGAAGAGGTCTATCATTCCCCCTGTACCAGGAGGCAGTTTGGTTCTGGAATTTGTGTGTCCAACAGTGAGTTTCTCCCATAGCACTACAACTCGCATGACTACAAAATGCCTTCAGAGGTGGGAGGGATAGCTCAGTGGTTTGAGCATTGGCCTGCTAAACCCAGGGTTGTGAGTTCAATCCTTGAGGGGGCCACTTAGGGATATGGGGCAATATCAGTACTTGGTCCTGCTAGTGAAGGCAGGGGGCTGGACTTGATGACCTTTCAAGGTCCCTTCCAGTTCTAGGAGATAGGATATCTCCATTTAAAAGCATGTATTGCCACCTTTACTTCTGCACTGCTGCTGGCTGTGGTGCTCCCTTCAAAGCTGGGCAGCCAGCCAGCATCTGCCACGCTCCTGCTCTGAAGGCAGTGCAGAAGTAAACGTGGCAATATCATGACCCCCTCTCCAATAATCTTGCAACCCCCCCCCTCAACTCCCCAGTTTGAGAAATGCTGGTCTCCCCCATGAAATCTGTATAACATAGGGTAAAAATACACAAAAGACCCAATTTCATGGTCCATGATGCGTTCTTCATAGCCATGGATTTGGTGGGGCCCTAATTATCAGGTATGATGTACGCGTACCCTCCCATCCTTCTGATTTTGAGGATACTGACGATCAGGAAGGACTCATCCAAAGTCATCATGATAGTGCCAATTTGACCAAGATAGTTTTGGTACTCAGATCAGATGGTCTTGGCAACTTGCCCTGCAAAACCTTTACCTCTCCTGTTGGACTTAATCTCTTAGGACAATGGAAACATACTGCATCTGAATCCAACCTTTTTCCACCTGTGAAATTGGATGCTGGCTGGATGACAGAGAAGGAGAGATCCTTCTTTTTGGACATCCATAACATTTTAAGTCAAAGTAGAAAGGATTCCACCAGACTTACATTTACTGCTAAGTGGAACTGTTTCACAATATGGAGTACAATGTCATTTGTCTCATATGGGCAACCAAATTTCAGCTTTCCTGGATTACTTGCTGATGTTAAAGAACTCAGGACTGTTTATTAGCTCTACTCAAGTACATTTAACATCCATATTAGCATATCACTTTCCCATCCAGGACTACCGAATTTTCTCCCACCAGACTATGGCTAGGTTCCTGAAGGACCTTTCACAGGATTTTCCCCCAGTTAGGGAGCTTCCTCTTCCCCAGGACTGCAATGTGACCCATTTGAGTCCTTGGTAACTTGCTCTTTGTTACGATTTATCCATAAAGATGGCATTTTTAGTAGAAGTTATACCTGTACTGAGGCAGAGTGGCCTTCCTCCAATACAGAGGGGGTTACTGCCCCCTGGTGGGCACTGCTAACTCCGCCCCATGCCCTCGCAGGAATTGTGGGGGCAAGACAGAAACTATTAGAATAGGGTCCTGCAGCTCACATGTGGCTGGACCAGAGAAGGAGGATGACATCCCTCCCATGGAACTGAGACTTCAGTGGAGCCCACGACTGGCGGCGGGGAGAAAAGGCAACCCACTGCCTCAGGAGACAGAAGACCCCAGGTAGAGATGGGAGGAAGGGTCATCTGACCATGAGACTGAGAGCCTGGTCCCAGTGGTGATGGAGCAGCAACAGCAGGAACCGATAGGAAGTAGCCTAGGAAAACAAGATTTGGTCCAGCTGTGTTGCTGGGACATGAGGCAGTGACCACATGTTTCCCTGCCAACCCAGTGGTTGCATCTGATAGGGCCCTGGGCTAGGACCCAGTGGAGCAGGGTGGGCCCAAGTCCCCCTACCCTCTAATTCTGGCCCCATGCACGGGGCTGGCAATGCATTAATCTTTAGGCCAGAAGGTTGGTGACATAGACTGTTTAAATGTTAAGTATCAGAGGGGTAGCCGTGTTAGTCTGGATCTGTAAAAAGCAACAGAGAGTCCTGTGGCACCTTTAAGACTAACAGATGTATTGGAGCATAAGCTTTCGTGGGTGAATACGTCTGACGAAGTGGGTATTCACCCACGAAAGCTTATGCTCCAGTATATCTGTTAGTCTTAAAGGTGCCACAGGACTCTCTGTTGCTGTTTAATTGTTGCCGTTTGCCTCAGCCAGCAGACTGAATGAGGGCTATAGACTGTTTAAGTATTCCTATTTGCCCCAGCCAGGAGGCAGAAGGCTATAGCCTGTTTAATAATTGTTGTTTGCCCCAGCCAGGAGGCGGAGGGCTATAGACTGTTTAATTGCTCCGCCCACGTCAAGCAGGCCAGAGTCCTAGCCTATTGCTACATGCCTCAGCCAGACTTCGCCCATGTCCAGTGGTCCAGAGACCTGGACTCAGCAGTGCACCCCAGACAGGAGGCTTGGGCTACCAGATGACTGGTGGTATGTTGATTCCTCCTTTTTGGAGACCTGAACTTATATCTGGGCAATTGTGCGGTCACAAGGTAGAACGGCCAATGGACATACCAACTCCCCGGTGCTGCCAAGAGCGGGTTACCTGACCCCAAGAGGGAGGACAGAAAAATTGCAGAGATACAGGCACTTATGGCAGACCCTCTTTATATGATATCCCATAAGAATACCCTTAGGCCCCATCCCAGATTCTTTCCTAGGGTAGTCACCAATTTTCATTTGAATCAAATAATCCATTTTCATGTTTTCTTTCCTAAATGGCATTCTAATCAGTGTTACATACTTTAGATGTCCCTAGAGCACTATTGTTCTATCTACATAGGACTAGACCATTTAGGGTCTCTCAGAGAGACTTTATAGCATTTGTAGACATGTTAAAAGACCAAGCTAATTCAACTCAGAGACTATTGAAATGAGTGTCTAGTTGTATTAGAATCCGTTATGAGCTAGCCAACTTAGATCCCACAATCCATATTAGGACTTGCTCCACTAATACTCAGACAGCTTCCACTGTACCCATCTCAGAATGTACCCATCTCAGAGATATGCAGAGCACTACTTGGGATTCAGTCCATAACTACAAAATATGACTCTGATTGGAGCATAGAGATCTGGTGCTTCTTTTGGCAGAGCTGTTGTGCAGTCTTTGTTTAAGTAAACTCATCAGGTTACTGCTTGTGAGTCACCAAGAATGGAATGTATGTGGACAATACATCTAGAAGAATCAGTTACTGTAAAATAAGTAACCATTTCTTTTGGAAGGGATTAGTCAATCTCTAATTCTTAGGAATTAGAATGAGACCTTGTTGGGACTGATTATGCCCCATCAGCCTACTGTGGGTTCCTTGCACCTTTCTCTGAAGCATCTGGTTGTGACCACTGTTGGAAAGAGGATAGTTGACTAGATGGACCATGAGTAATCCAGTCTAGCAATTCCTATGTTCATAACACAAAGCATAATGAGATTTGTCTCCTCAGAAAGATCTTGTTGGTGATTTTACACTGCAGATAAGTATTTAAAGTACAATGTCTCTTTTCCCCCCTCCAGCACACTCTTTCCTCCACTACAGCACATTTTTGGTGGAAGCAGCTGACTTCTTGAGCTTGTGGAAAGGTGGACTTGTAGCTTAAACTTCAGAAGGTTTCACCACTCCACCCGAGTTCAGCTTTTAAAATTGTTTGTGTCCGAATTAGTAAATGCAATTACTTAAGCTGTTTATGACTTTTTAAAATATGCTATATGTACAATGTTAGTTATTTTTTGCTTTAAAAATAAATATATGAATAAATGACTAGTATTTTTTAAAATGGGACTGTAAAAGGTTCCTGCCGGGGCTCGACCCTCCAGGGCAGGAGGGGAGCCACACCGACTCCCTGTCCACGAAATAAACAGTCTATTAACTCGGCTCTCAGTCCCTTCGGTGCAGGGGCTGAGTAGTCCACAAGCGGTGCAGCAGCCCAGGCCCTCTAGTGCAGGGGGGCTGGGCCAACACACAGTTCCGGAGGCCAGGCCCTCTGGTGCAGGGGGCTGGCTAAACAAGCAGTTCA